>NW_012110097.1:74457-116186 GCF_000951045.1 Mandrillus leucophaeus
CAGGACTCCCCGCTCCTTCTTTTGCTCTTCTCTGCGCAGCATTCGGCACGCCGCCCCTTTCTGTTAACCCTTTCCACCTCCCAAGCATGACCTTTTCCAGGTTACCTCCTCACGTCCACCACACAGTTAAAGGCTCTTCTTTATAGTCAGTGCTTTGATCTGCCAGGAATGGCATTTTCATGCTTAAGGCGACTTCCTCTTTCCAGGGGTGGATTCAGATCCATTTCCGACCTGAGACTGCTCTCCCTGTTCTGTGAGCTGCACTTACCCTGCAAACACCTGCAGAATGTGGGGACAGCGCCTGCATTGTGCTGGAGGAATTTCTCATATTTGATCATTCTCTGTCTTTGAGTTACGCTGAAGATGCTGGTTTTGCATAGCTTTGTTATTCTCCCTCTTTATTTTATTTAGAAGAGATGTGCAAAGTTTCATATTTATGTAGTTGCCATTACCTCGACTACCCAAAATTCCCCCAATGAATTTATTCTTTAAACTCTGACTTACATTAGAAAAGACATACGCGTATTTATTCAGTGTGTATAAATGAATGCAAAACAATTAGAATAAATATTGCTGTATCATGTATCACCTACAGTCCCCCAACAAAACCCCCCTGTTGCATCCGCTTGGGGAGACACTGGTCGCACTTGTTCATTCCCATCCCTGACAACCTCCACCACTGCACTCACAGTTGATAAACCCAACATGTCTTTCCAGTCCTCTTCAGTGCCCACATCTTCCATGAGCCTCTCCCGTCAGCCAACTGTGGCATCCTCCCCCCGCCCTTCAGTGCGGTTATCCTCAGAGGAGTTACTTCCCTTCTTCCTTCGTTACCACCATTTACCTGGTAGCCATAACTTTTCTTATCTATTTTTATTCTCATAGCACTGAGCACACAATAGGTACTCAATAAGTGCTCACTAAATCATTTTATTTCCTGCTGCTCTGGGCCATCAGGAAGAAGTGAATACTGGTAAATGCTCAAGATGACAAGTATAAATGATGTCACCATCCTAAGAGGATGATATCACTTCTACCAGCGGTTCTGGATTTTTCCAAACTTCTAGCACATTAATCTTAGTAGAAACTCAATAACTGTTTTTCAGATAAGGTGATAGAATGACAGAGAAGATAGGGAAGAAGATGGGGAGTCCTTCCCACTGCTGGAAATGTCCCCGATGCTGAAGGTAAGGGCTGCCACAGGCCATGCCACACACGTCAGCCTGGCCAGGACCTCCTATCCACAGACAACCTGGAAATGGAGTCATGTTTGACTCATCGTGGGCTGACCTACTGTGAGCTCAGGCAAGCTTGTGAGCATTAGGGATGGACTGAGTGAAAGCAAAAAGGTTCCTTGCAATGCAAGTTCCCCTGTGCTTACCAGAATCTGATCATGGGGAGATATTTCAAAGCCCCTTTTGAGAACACCCATAGGCAGCTGACTTTGGGGCCCAGTGCAGACATTCTGGCCAGAGAGATACCTTATGTTGTGCAGGGAGAACCCCAGAATTGCAGAGCTAGATGTGGTCTGAGTCAGCCTGTGCCCAGTCCCTCGCCCTGGGGGTGATGGAGAGGAAGCCTGGACTAGGCTGTGCCCCCAGATCAGTCCCACAGGCCAGCAGGTGCAAATCCCCACCTGCCTCCGTGAGGCCCTCAGCTTCTTCCCTTTGCCAGGTCCCTGTGCCTGTGACTCTGCTGTTTATGGGGCACTACCATCTTCCCATCAGGGAGCCAGGTGCACCTGGTACACCTGCAGAGGTGTGCAAATGGAGCCAGGTGGGCAGGCATGAGGGCCACGGATAGGCAGCATCACCTCCTGCGCCAGCATCCTACACCTGGGGTCCCCAGGGTGAGGGACCCAACTCACTTGATGCCACAGAAACTTCTTATCCATAAGTTTCTGATGACTTGAGAGATGGCTTGGCAAGGGAGAAGAGGCAGGGACAGAAGAAATGAGACTTCCACTGGAAAGAAAAAACAGGACTCATTTTGGTTCCTTCTTCCATTTCAGTGGTTGATGTGGGGGATTTCCCTGTAACTGGCACCATACTTTAAGTATAGAATAAGATGCGAGATCACCTAACTTATAATAATACATGTATTTCACATATTTACAGAACCCTTTTCATAGAAACGAGAGGGATTTGCACTGAGGCTTAACACCTTCAGGGATACCCTGTAAGGATAACAGGACCTAAGGAAAAAATGGAAATTACCTAGAACCTGTTACCCTCCCCACAAAGAGGCTTCCAGGCACTGCTCTGAAGGGCACTTGTGACCAGTACAGTCACTCATGCGACGGTCAAGAGGGGTTGATTAAACTAAAAACAGGAAAAAACAGAAGAGCCGAAGCATCGTTAAATTCATGAAGTCCCATTTGCCCTTAAGCTTTAGGTTGCATGTTTCCAACCCAACTCACGTGAATTCAAACCAAATCATCACTGCCATCAAATAGGGTTTACGAGCTGCCACCTGTGCTTCCCAGACAGAGCCCAATGCTCAGGTGGTGCCTCCTCCCGGAGCCTGAGCCTTCACTTACGTTTTTGAGGATCTGTTCCATGTACTTGTGCTCCTCTTGAATGCCATCTCTGGATCTCACGAAACAGGGCACAGGCAAGCTGTTCATGGGCTTGACACAGGTAATTCCTTCATTGTTCCCTCTGGGGTTCCACTTGTCAACCTTAAACCCTCACAGAGGTCCAGGATCTGGCATCCAAGCTGGGGCCAAAGATGAACTTGAAGGGGTCACGGCCTGGGTGTGTTTGACAGACACCATCAGGGTGCCGCAGGATGTCAGATCCATGGGGGTCCAGAAGGGCTCTCAAAACAAGAAGCAGACTCTCTGAAGCAGGCACGTGTGGGTGACAGCACTCATGCCATCTCACGTGGACAGCTGACTCCTGTGAGGCTGCCAAGCCAGGGGGCACCCACCATGCTGCCAGGGGCATCCTCAGTAAGACTCACGTGGACCTCCCCTGTAATTGGGCAAAGAAATGGAGCTGAGTGTCCCTCACCAAGCTGAAGGATTGAGGGCAAAGGTTAGCTCAATCATCCATAAAAGACAAGGGTTGGCATGACAACCAGCTGGTATCTGGGGAACCTCGCGGGCATCTCACCTCCGCAGACAAACAGTGGTTTCACTCCTCATGCGTTGCACTGAAACTGTTCAAAGAAAGGGGGACAGAGGAGGTCCCAGCAGGCGCCACCATCACCTAGGAGAGCTCCACTCCAGCAGTAGGTCTACGTGCACCTAATCGAGGGAGCTGCGCCCTGCTCACAAGCTTAGCAAGGTGCACAGCGAAAGCCAGGGTGCAGACTCGGGGGTGTCAAATCTGAGCCTGTCTATAGATCACGGTGGATTTTGATAGCATAACACCAAAAGAAAAAAAAAATGGCAAGAATCACCATAGTTGGACTGAGATTTTAGCATCTCTCTCTTTCAATAGAGACTCTTCACAGGAGCCATATGCATACGATTTGTGTCGCTAACACCTTCTCCTACTCTGTGGCTTGCATTCTACCCTCATTGTGGTCTCCTTTCATGACCAGAAGTTCTCAGTTATGACATAATCTAACTTGCAAATCTTGTCCTTGATGGACAGAACTTTACTTTTTTTTCCTTTTGCCTTTCATGTTGAAGCTCACTGTGTGGCTGGCATTTGTTTATGTGGTGAGGCAAGGCTGACTTTTTCCCACATAGATATTCAGAGAACCCAGCGTTGTTTGATGGAAAAAAAAAAAAAAAAATCTGTACCTGCTCCACCATTAAAATCAAATGTCCACATATGTATGGATTTATTCCTGGATTTCATTATGTTCCTTTTGTCTGTCTAACACTATTGTAAATGGCAAAGACTTTTTCATTTTATTTTCTAATATTTGTTGGTAGTATCCAGAAAACAATTAACACTCAATTCAGTGTCCTTACTGAACCACTATCTGTATTAGTCAAGGTTCTCTAGAGGAACAGGACAAACAGTATGGATGAATATATGAAGGGGAGTTCATTAAGGAGTATTGACTCACATGATCACAAAGTGAAGTCCCACAATGAGCTGTCTGCAAGTTGAAGATCCAGGAAGCCAGTTCGCCCCAAAACCTCACAAGTAGGGAAGCTGACAGTGCAGCCTTCAGTCTGTGGCCGAAGGCCTGAGAGCATCTGCCAGATCACTGGCGTAAGTCGAAGAGTCCAAAAGCTGAAGAACTTGGAGCTGATGTTCAAGGGCATGAAACATCCAGCATGGGAGAAAGATGAAACCCAGAAGACTCGGCAAATCTGTTCTTTCCAGCTTCTCCTGCCTGCTTTATTCCAGCCATGCTGGCAGCTGATTAGATGGTGCCCACCCAGACTGAGGGTGTGTCTGCCTCTCCCAGTCCACTGACTCAAATATTAATCTCCTCTGGCAACACCCTCACAGACACGCCCAGGAACAATACTTTGCATCCTTCAATCCAATCAAGTTGACACTCAACATTAACCATCCCACTATCTTAAATCTAATAATTTCCCCATAGATTACTTGAAGTGTTTTGTATACACTCCAAATAATATTCAAATAATGACAGTTTTATTTCTTGCAACTATGATGTTATTTTTAAGTTTTTCCCTATTGCACTGGTTATGAATTCTAGCATAATGTTAAATGGAAATGGTATTTTAAAAAAGAACATTCTTGTTTGCTTCCAGTCTTAGGGGAAAATATTTGAATATTTCACTATTTAATATGATGTTCTATGTGACCATCAGGTTAAATTCTATATCTTTACTTCCTTATTTTCTAAGAGTTTTTATCAAAGGCTTTTCCCTCATCTACTGAAATGTCGTGAGTTGTCTTTTTTTGTTCTGGTCCCTTGGTGACTTACACTGATTGACTTTCAAATGTTAAATCAATCCTGTATTCCAAAATAAATGTGAGTTGGATGTCATGTATGATCACTTTATTCATTGCTAGACTTGGTTAGCTAATGTTTTGCTGAGGATTTTTAAATCTACATTTGTGAGTGACATCAAACTCAATTTTTATTTTCTTGTAATGTCTTTGTCAAATTTCCACTTACACATTATTTGACTCTTATGAAAGAAATTGGAATCTGTAGCTTCTTTTTTTGTTCTCTTGGGTGGGATTGGAATAATTTATTCCATCAGAGTTTGATAGGATCTGCTATTGAAACCTTTTGAACATGAAGTGTATTGTGTGTGTGTGTGTGTGTGTGTGTGTATAAAAATATAAATTTGTCATATTTAATTCTGCAAAGAATACTCAAAGATTTTATTTTCCCATGGGTCTGTTTTTCTATTTGTTTCCAGGAATTTAATAATTTTATCCCAATGTTCAAATTTATCTCTGTGAAACTTCTCCCAGGGATTGGTCACCTGTGATCCGTGTGGTGGCTACAGGGTCCGTGACACTAACCCCTTTGCAGTCCTGAATTCTCGTGGTACCAGGCAGGGATTTGTCCCTTTTCAAAGATTCCACTTTTGCTTCATTAAATCTCTATACTGTATATTTATTTTATATTACACTAATTTATACTCATAATTATTTCCAGCCTTCTACTTTCTTAGGGTTTAATTTGCTTCTGTAGGTGGATTTTTTAATGATTAATTATTAGCTTTTTTCCTAATATGTGCATTTATTTCCTTCTAATTAGGACACATTAGCTCCATTAGTCACCCTCCAACTTGTATACTATTGAGTTTATGTATTTTAGGACTCTATACTTGTTAAAACCCATTAAACATTATTATATTCTTTTAAATATACCCACATAGTTACTTTTCTCTTTGTTCTTAGTTCCTCTCTATATCACTCAACTTCCCTCTGGGATCATTGCTCTTCTGCCTGCATAATAATTGTTTCTATTACTGTTATCTGTGCTGATATTTTTGTCTCAAAATCTTAATTTGTCTTCATTTTTGAAAAATATTGTTACAGCATGCAGAATTCTAGATAAGCAGTTATTTTCCTTCAACACTTTAAACATATTTTTTTGTTGCTGCCTGTGTTTCACCATTTTCGTTAAAGTGTCAGCTATCAATCTTGTTTTTCTGAACGTAAGAAGTGGGTTGTTTTTGTTTGTTTGTTGTTTTGTCTCCTTTTAAGAATTTGTCTTTGATTTCAGCAGTTTTGCTATACTTTGCTTACTGCAGTTTTCTTAGTATTTACCCCAGGTTTTATAGTACTCCTTACATTTGTCATTTAGTGTCTTTTGTTATTCTCACTTTTTGCCTTCTGAGCCCCAATTTTACGTATTCAGCTGGGCTATGAGGAATTATCTGTACTCATTCATTGTTTTTTATAAAATTCACATCACTCATCCTAATATTACCACTTTTCTGTTTTCCATTTTTTATCCATTTATCTCTCAGTGACTGAATTTTGGATATGTTCTTCTGACCTATCTTCAGGGTTACCGATTCTCCCTTTGACTTATCTGATCTGTCGTTAAACTCAGCTACTGAATGGTTAATTTCTATAATTGTACTTTTCAGTTACAGAATTAGCATTTTGGGTTTTTTTTTATAGTTCCCGATTCTTTGTCAATTTCTTCTATCTTAATTTTTATTTACATAAATATATTAGGCATTCCTGTTACAAAGTTTTTGTCTGAGAACTCCACCGTTTCATGTCAATAATCCTATCTTCTGGATACTGTGTAGATCTGTTTTGTTTGCTTATGTTCTTTTGATTTTTGGTTATGCTTTCTTTCCTCATATGTCTAGCTGTTTTCTTTTAATGAAATGGAAAACTTTCATATGAAAAACAGTGGGGATAATTTGAGGATTTGAGTGGTGTATCTTCCTTTAGAAATTATTCATCTTTTCTTTTAGTTAGCTAAACTAGGGGAACAAGTCATCCCTGATGGCCTTAATCCAATCATGGATTGAAGTGATTTTAAGCTAGTCTGTATTGGCACCTCTGTTTCTTGTTTATCCTTTTCTTATTTTTTTCTGGAATTATAAATCTTTAAGGTCCCAAACCAAAGCCTGAGGGTTGCTGGTATATTTGAAAGTTGACGTACAATCTTATTATTTACTTCCTATCTTCTAACTCTTCTATGCTCTCTTATCTCTTTTCTTGCCATCTTTTAGATTTTTTTTATTTTTCCATTTGCTATGTCTATCAGCGTGATAGTTGCACATGCTTTTACTACGCTTTTCATGCTTCTCCTAGAGATTACGAAGTGCATCTTTTAGTTATCAAAATTTTACTTCATGTTCTGTCTTCCTAGTCCTCCGTGCCTGCAGAGAACTTGCTTTGCTTCTCAGCCTATAGGCCATCGTTTTCAAAAACTGCAAACATCTCTAGGGTGAAACCCACCCCAAATAACAGGCTCCTCTATATGCTCCTCTCCTTTCCTAGATCTTGATAACTCTCCAATACTTTCCAACAGATTTTTATGTTCTTTGGTAGAACAAAGAACATAAAAGGTGTAGAAACCTGGTAGTTATTTGATTGTTGTTTCGATGGTCTCCAATTTTTTGAGTTTTCAAACACAATAGAGAATATGTATCATTGGGACTTTGGATCTGCCTAATAACGTCAACGATTTATGAAGTTCTCACTGCGTGCTCAACATTGGTCTAAGTACTTACACATGCTGTTTCACTTAATCCTCATGATTGGCCTTTGAGTTGGGCCATTGTTAGAACCTCACTTCCCAGGAAAGAAAACGAAAAACACAGAGGCGAAGCAAAGCAAAGCCTGGCAGAGGCCAGGGCCACAGCTGTGAAGTGGCAGGTGAGCCTGCAAAGCCTGAGCCTGACCTTAGAGTGGCATCTCTTAGCCCCTACGCCAGTTTACTGGAAAATGGTTAAGCATTTTTGAAAAACCACGGATTCTAGAGTGTTAAGGGGAGAAGCAGGTGGTAATGTATGGTTAAGAGACTTGAACCCATGCATCTGTCGAGAGGAAGAGCCAGAAACCAGGGAGAGGAAGTGTGTTCTGTGTAGCCTCAAACTGGAGCAATAAAGACTTTAACATGAATGAGCCTTTTCTAACTATGCTAAAACTCCAAATTATAGAAATGCCACTGAGGGGTTCCATGGGCACACTTTACTCAACTGGGTTTAATTGTAACAATATTTTTACAAAAGAAATATGCAAATCCCCTCGACAACAAAACTGCATGGCCTTGGGGTAAACTTGACAGACTGTTACCCAAGTGGCTACCTTGTCTGGGGTAAATACCTGGGGTTCATCCTCTGGTGCCAGGAAAATTTAGGACACGGACACACACGAGGAGTTTAGGAGCAAGAAAAAGAGAAAGGAAACAGCTCTCTCTGGAGAGCGAGAGAGGGAACTTCCCAGAGGAAAAGGCCAGCAGGTGGATGCGCTGGATTTTTCTAGTCCAGCTTGAAGAGGCGGTGTCTGATTTACGTGGGGCTCACAGATTGGTTCGATCACATATGACATTTAGATAGCGCTCGGGGAAGACTGGCCGCCCCACCCTGATCTTATTACGCAAATGAACTTTCCCCTTGGCCGGCGCCATCTTGTCTGCTCCTCACTGTACAGCTGCCTGACAGAAGGGAAGATGGAGCCGCCATTTTGAACATGATTGACACAACTGCCCGCATCTATGCCACAGCTTGATTTTACAGGCTGCTCTTTGTTAGAAAGGAAGATGATTTGGGGCTGCTTTTCATTAAAAGGAAAGCCTTACCGAGGACTTCCCTACCCTCACTATCTGCCTAAGTCATTTCTTCTCAACTCCTGTATCATTGCTCTCATCCCTTACCCACGAAGGAGGAAAGAGTCACATGATGACGGGGAGCCAGCAGGAAGGACGGGAAGTAAAGGCAAAGACTGTACATCATCTGGCAGGGCTGTGCCTCCTCAGCCAGTGATGCCACCACGGTCATGTGGCAGATGCCTGTGGGCTCTCTTCCCATGGACGACCACCAGCAGCGGACTTCCTGGTGGGTACACTCCGGAGGCTGGGCAGCTCTCTCTTCTTCAACCTTGAATATAAACCTGTGTGCAGAGGAGCCATGCACTGTGCCAGCAGGAACCCATTTCAGTGCAGGAGAGACCTGCTCCTCATCTTCCAGGTTCGCACCTCACTGAAATGCCTCGGGTACCAAGGAGGGGGTACGACCAGTGAGTCTGTAAAATGGCATTAGCACGGAAACCCCCACAGCCATCCTGAACATCCCCGTTTCAAATTTCCCTGGAAGTGGCATACATGGAGATTGAGTTCAACATTTTTACCTCGATGAACAATTGGAAAATGAATTCTATTATCTTTCCATAGAAAATACAGATGTTCAAGTCCCTTGCCACTTTTCAGCTACCCAAGCTCCTGTGACAATGGCGTGGTGATATATTCCTGCAGCCTGGGGGAAGCCTGCAGTCACGGGGAACCCAGCAAGGTGATGAGCGGAGCCCTGGCCTTCCCCACCGGCAGAGCCAACTCCCCACAACCTAGGAACCCGCCTTCAAGAAGAATCCAAAATCCACCATGGACTGGGCACATTGTCTCTGGGGTAGAGAAAAGGAACAGGTCACAAGGAGAGATGATTTCAAGGACGCATCATTGGCACACCCACTTGCATCCAGCATACATTTAATTTCCCTTATTTTGTTGTTGACGTCCACGAGGGATTCCTGTTCTATGGTCTCTAACCCACGGTAGTTTGAATGACTACTTTGGGAAAATTATACCCCAGTCCTGATGTTTGTTCTTGTACAAACACCCATAGTTATTCCGGATACACATGTAAAACTCGGAGGTTCGAGGGAGCTCGGCCATTTGAATTGCTAATAGTTCCTGTGCCTCTGTTCCTACTGTGGCGGGCAGGGTTATTCCACCACTTGCTGTGTGCTGCCCTCAGCTAAGAACAGAACGTGGTGCTGCTGTTCAAATAAAAGAAGTGCTGCATTGAAACCAAAAATGAGAATAATCAGCATAGGAGTCCGGATTTAAGCAAACGCTGGTGTGTTTTTTATCCTCCAATGCAGTCAAGCAAGATCGCCAACACAATTAAGCAGCTGTTTAAGAGAAAGCAACAAAAAAGAAATCCACTTGCAACCAGAAAATAAAATGGGCCGTTCTTCACACTTTATTCCTGTTATAATTGTTCATTTTCAGTAGGCCCTTAGAAGACTATTTTAAGAAGAGATTTCATCCAGTATGGTCAGAGAGCAGTGCTTCTCCGCCGCTTTCCAGGCTAAAAGTTGGCTTTTATTTTAAACAACACTCAGGGAAACTGCTATGTGACTAGGACGATGGTGGTCAATGCAAGTGGTGGCACCCACCTCCCCTTGTGTGCAGTGGGAAGAGCTCCTCTCCTTTCTCTGAGGGCACACAAGGATGCAAGGGCTCAATTTCATAGGAGGAAGGTCTGTAAGGTGCTCCCCTTGTTTCTAAGAAGCCAACTTCCAAGGAGGAGGGAGCGGATGCCTGGTAACTGCAGATACGGCGACCTGCAGCCCTGGGTGCCACCCAGTCCCCAGAGCTGAGCTCCCAGACTATGCCAAGAGATATCAGAAGGCTTTGGCCCAGAAAGTCCTGCTTCTCTTTGTCCCACCTCCTGTCTCTCCCATGTCATCTGCCTCCCTTCCCCCACTCTGTCCTCTGGATCCTTCCCTTCCTTCTTTAATGGAGGGGAGGAAGGAGAGCCCTGTTGGCTTCCTGGAGGGAACGCTGACTCCTCCCGCCATTGGAATGAATTTGCTCCTCACCCTTGGACACTCTCCCCACCCCACTCACGGAGAAAATTGCGGGCTGCTCCTGATCCGTGGGCCCAATTTGGTGCACAAGCTGTGTCAACTCACTTTTAACCCCACAGGTATACAAGTCTGTGTTTATTAGCAATGCCCATAGCTTCCACAAAAATAGCAGGGAACTTAGGGCAGTCTAAATGTGAATGTGGCCTGGGAGCTAAGCAGGATTTCACCTTCATCTTCCTCAGCCCAGAGAGTCCAATTTGTACCCATGGACCAGGCTGGCACCCACTCAATGCCAGCCAGCGAGAGAACCCACAACTGCAACTTGGCACCAGCCTCTCTCCAGGACAAGCACCTGAGCAGCTGGTTCCTGATGCAGGACAAGTTCCTGCATCCTGGATGCCATGTCCTCCCCCTAGAAAGTGCAGGGAGGAAGAGGAGAAGCCGCAGGTCAGGAGTTTGTAGGACAGGAGAGGCCGTGATCATCCCCATGCTGGTCCAGTCTCCACACCCCAAGCCTGCTCTCGGGGGAGCCGCTTCTGGGATGAATGCATGAACACGGCCTCCACAGTGCCAGCCTGAACCCCCACCCTAGATGTGTATAAGAGACAGGTTCTGGACCTTGTGAAATCGACTTTCCACCTCTTTAGACACAACTTTGCATCCTGGTGAACATCTTCCCAGGGATCTGACCCGAAGCAATTATTTGGTTTTCCAGTTTTCCCAGGAGGAAGGTGGCCTACCAGCTTGGGAGAGATAGATAGATAGCATTCAAACACCAAGGACAATGAGCTCACTGCCCTCCAGGTCCTATCGCGTTCTAGGGACCTGAGCGGCTCGGGACGTGGAGCACACCTCCAGAACAGGAGAGTACATTCCAAACCCTTTTCTAACTGGAACTGAAGAGAGTGTGAGCCATTACTAGCATTCTCTCTTCCGATATTCTCCAAAGTTTTTAGTAGCTACAAGATTCTTAATTTCATATAAAATATTTCAGAAAAATCAAATTGGCCCTTGTCAAGTGAATTTTGACTTTTAAAAAAGAGTCATATAATTATTCAAACCCTAAGTATCAGTACAGAGCTAGGAAAAATAACTTTAAAATACATACTGAATTTTTGGAAGGGCTGCTTACTCTCACCAGTATTTTAAAGTTATTTCTCCCCGAAGCATGAACAGAAATTTTATAAAATGCAAATGTCAGGACATCTGAACTCAATGAATTCTTTTCTATTACCCTAACATTCTCCACTTCTTTCCCTCAGCCTAGCCATCACTCTAATTAATAATTAAATAAAGTAGGACTCATCACTTGCTAAATGCAAGCTTTCACCTTGGCAGGAAGCTTATGTTACATCTAATGCATTAGAAGTTGAAAAAAAAATTCTTACAAAAAGCAGCAAATCATAACAGTTGCTAAATTTTCCCTGACAGGAAAAAATGCATTTTAAAGTAAGTGGGGCCAAATGCGGTGGCTCACACCTGTAATCCCAGCACTCAGGGAGGCCGAGGCGGGCAGATCACTTGAGATCAGGAGTTCGAGACCAACCTGGCCAACATGGCAAAAACCCATCTCTACTAAAAATACAAAAATTAGCCTGGCATGGTGGCAGATGCCTGTAATCCTCGCTACTGGGGAGGCTGAGGCAGGAGAATCACTTGAACCCGGGAAGCAGAGGTTTCCGTGAGTCGAGATCGTGCCACCGCACTCCAGCCTGGGTGACAAAGCAAGACTCCATCTCAACAAAATAAAAAATAGAAAATAAAATAAAGTAAGTGGTATATTTCCTTCCTTCTCCTTAACTTGAAATTTCCCTTGGTAAAACTCAGGAGAACAGAGCCCAATATGCCCATCCATCACGGATCAATCGACTTTCTGGAGGCATTTTTCTCCATGAGAAAAGACCCCCATTTGCTCTACTCATTTTGGATTTTTTTGCCTGACATAACACTCGTTTCCCAGGGACAAACTAAATAACCAAGTTCCATGAACTGAATACATTTTGCAGCGCACTGCCTTGACAAGGCAACAGAAAACGTTTTCGCACCAAAAGGCTGGCTTCATTCCTCAACAAGTGACATCTTAAAAGCAAAACTGGAGGACTCAGAAAGCTGTGTTTGCTCAAGAAAGAAAACCCAGTTCACTTATTCTATTAAGGTAATGAAGGAGGCATTTTATAATACAGAACTCTTGTTAGTTTTAACACCTGGTAAAACCTGACCCAACATGTCTGTCAGGAGAGGCTAGGGAGCAACGTGGAGACAAGTAAGCTCGAAAGCACAGCGGCTTCCAACGGTGCAGCGTGCTCCTCACTCACCGCACACCCAGTGTGGTCAGCAGAGCAGCAGGAGCCGTGGGCGTGGGGCCTGGACGTCACTTTTACCAAACCGGTGGCCAGAGTTGGTCTCCTGGCCAAATCAACTTCACGGGCCGGGGAAGCTCAGTTCTGCTGGGCACCCCAAAGAAGGGCACCCTGGTGATATTGGGGAACACTCATAATTGCACCTGAGTTGCTGCCATCTTTCCCAATTATGGGTCATAAAAACCTGACATTTAAGACATTTGAGTTCTCAATGCTAACCACTCAATAATAGCATGGGGGAAGCTTTCACGAAACACCTGCCCAGACCCCTCCCAGGTCAACAAATTCCAAATCTCAGGGTGGAACCCAGCCATCTTTATCGTTTCAAAGCTCCAACGCTTTGATTTCAATACATAGTGGGTTTAAGAATCCCAGCAAGTGTCTTACAGCCTCCCCCATCCCGCACATGGCGCAGGAGTGTCCATTCCTCCTTGTGATGACGCCACCAAGCACAGCATCTCTGCAAGCTTCAGCTTGAAGCAGAGACTGAACCAGCCAGCATCAGTGTCTCCAAACTCCAGTGTACAGAGAACCACCTGAAGTGTTGCTTAGAACCCCATGCTAGAGTGCCCCAGCACCCCCAGTTCCGATCCATGGCAGCCAGTGGAATCCCCTAGCCCAGGAATCCACATTTTGGCAGATGCCCCACTTAAATACAGAGCTAAGGAGTTTTCGACCTCCCTGTGCTGACTCTGGACAGAATGCTTCTGTTCTAGTGGGTGGAAACTGCCTGAGAACAGAACCCAGCCTGAGGACTTCCAGTGGGTGCCCTGGCTCACACCGTCATTCATTCAGCCACGCAGACCTGGACTTAGCAGGTACCAACCAGGTGCCAGGTCGCAGACCAGGGAGGAATCCCGATGGCTTTTCTCCCCCAGCAGCCTCGTCGGTGCTGTGAGCCATTGCTCATACCAGGGTGCCAGCTAGTTCAGAGCAAGGGGCTCAGTGGCAGCAGGGGTCCACTAGTCACCGGTTGTAGGCTTGGCCTCACTGCTGCCATGAACTCCCCACTGTGACAGAGAACTCAGGACAGCAGAACCTCAGGGTCCACGGAGCTGTGCTCTGGCACAGGGACAACAAGTGGCATTTGCAGACAAAGAGTCTCTGCTCTTCTCACTGGCCATACCCCACTTTTTCCTTCCCACCTCAACACTGGGCACCAGCAAGCAGAGAGAAGAACAGCAGGTGTTTCTGAGCCAAAGCCTGTCTGCACCGCACGCAGCGCACAGTAGACCCTGAACGCTGTCAGCACCATCACTGCTGTGCTGTGGTCTGTAGGTGTCTCTTGAGCTGAGAGTTGCCAGAGGTGCCGAGGATACGCTGAGTACTGTCATTAAGCAGCCCCACCTCCTACCTCTTCCCAACAGGATGGCATTGCCCTCCTCAAGTCAGACTCTGGGCCCTAGTGCCACCAGGAGCCATGCGAGCAGCTGTGGCTCTAGTCCAAAGGACAGCTTGCACCAAGCCTGCATCCACACTTGCCTGCTCAGGGCATCTGCAATTAGGGATGGGGCCTGGATTGGCAGAGTGTGTGTGTGCCCGTTCCCACAGACTGCTGGGTGGCCCAGCCCGGACAGTGCACGGGAGCTCATTGGGCAGCAGGAACCCCTGAGAGACAGTCTCACTTTATACTTCAGGGAATCAGTGGGGCTTCTGCCCTAACTCCACCTGTGCCCACAAAGTCAAGTCCACAGCAGGATCCCAACGTCATGCTAAGTCCATTTCCGCACATCCCTTCTCCAGTCCCAACAACAGCTCTGCCAGGGAGCACCACACATCCAATGTGGACAGACGAGGAGGCCAGGACTCAGACAGGCTGCCCAGCCCCGGGTCACATGGCTGAGCAGCACCCAAGCCAAGATGTGAATGCTGCCCTCTTCCCACAGTACTTCGTGGCCCCAGGAGCAGGTGCAAGGGGCTGAATGTCTGTGTCCCCAGCAGATTGATATGTTGAAACCTAACCCCTAAGGGGATGGCGTTACATGGTGGGGTTTTTAGGAGGTGATTAGGTCATGAGGGTGGGGCCTCAGGGATGGGACAGTGCCTTATAAAAGGGGCCCCAGGGAGCTCTCGCCCCAGCCCGTGAGGACGCAGCAAGAAGGTGGCTGCCTGCAACCCAGAAGAGCCCTCCCCAGAACCCAACCATGCTGGCATCCTGACCACAGACCTGCCTCCAGAACTGTGAGAAATACATCTCTGATGTTGAAACCACCCAGTCAGCAGGACTTCGTTACAGCAGCCCACGTGAACTGAGAAACCGCACTGATATTTTCCAGCTGGGTCTGCGTCTGCCTCTGCTTGGCACACGCGGCTGTTCATCTGTCTCTGGCTGGATGGAATCACACTCAGACACACAGCAGCTGCCCTTACTCACAGCACTATGGTTAAAGTTGGCTCACAAGTATCATTTCTTTTCTTTTACCCATGTATTATTCCCCTCCTCAACCTCTTCTTCCCCAAAATAATGCAAAGTAATTCAATCAGATAATATACTGACAGTAATGCAGAATTGAGGAGGTCATAATTTGAAAGAGGAGAGAGATACCACTGTCCTAACCAGGGAGGCCCAGTCTCTCTCCATGATTGTGAATCCAGCTGGACTCCGAATGTCCTGAAGGCCAGAGCAAGGAGGGAAATGAGTGAGGAGCAGAAAGCGCGTCAGAAAATAACCACAGGTGCGATGGCTCATGCCTATAATCCCAGCACTTTGGAAGGCCAAGGCAGGGGGATCAGCTGAGGTCAGGAGTTTTAGACCAGCCTGGCCACCATGGCAAAACCCTGTCTCTACTAAAAATACAAAAATTAGCTGGGCATGGTGGTGGGATCCTGTAGTCACAGCTATTTGGGAGGCTGAGACAGGAGGATCACTTGAACCCAGGAGGCAGAGGTTGCAGTGAGCTGAGATTATGCCACTGCACTCCAGCCTGGGCAACAGAGTGAGACTCTGTCTCCAAAAAGAAAAGAACCACAGGGAAAGCGTCTCTTCCTGGTGCCTGCAGATTGTGAGTGAGCCCTAGAATGACTGCTTTTCTTCCTGTCAAAGGCATTTGCCCCTCCAGACATGAACGTGATTTGCCCCCAGTGACTGACAGATAAGGAAATAAAAGTGACCTGCAAAGACTCAGTTCTTCAAGCCCATTAGCACGCTGTGGGTCACAGAGGGAACCGAACACAAAGGGGAGCATGGGGAACGCAGAGCGTGGACAAATCGGCCCTGGCCCAGCACTCGCGTGAAGAGTCCACTCATTCCTACCTGAATAAGTGTCTCTGAGCACCTGTCAACAGGCACACACAGGCCTGAA
Organism: Mandrillus leucophaeus; assembly: GCF_000951045.1. Taxonomy (NCBI): domain Eukaryota; kingdom Metazoa; phylum Chordata; class Mammalia; order Primates; family Cercopithecidae; genus Mandrillus; species Mandrillus leucophaeus. Next base: position 90,796 of record NW_012110097.1, read on the forward strand.
TCACTGTCTCCGAGCACCTGTCAACAGGCACACACAGGCCTGAATCACTGTCCGAGCACCTGTCAACAGGCACACGCCGGGAGGGACACAACCTCTCTCTGTGCTTGTCTCCCCTCCCACTGCAAGGGCAGGACATTAAAACATGACTGAGGAGACTCAAATCTGAGGCTTCAGGAAAATGGAGCAAACGGCTCCCTCTCTGATAGAAAATGCTGTTTTGGCCACAGAATCCAAGTAGTTTTTCCACATTTCATAGAGACCTGGGAACTGATTCCCTCAGTGACTTTGAAAATGACCCGTTATTGCGAAATGTTAGCCAAAATCTTGAGTGGAAATGTGTCCCCAGCATCCACCATTCCAGGAAGGAAGCGAAGTGGAGGGGACGTTGTCTGGGAACAGGATCTGCTAAGCAGGAAGGAAGCGAAGTGGAGGGGGGCGTTGTCTGGGAACGGGGTCTGCTGAGCAGTCACTGTGGTGTGGGCAGCTGCTGCGGTCACAGTCAGCTACTCCCTCGCAGACGCCCAGGCCAGGAGCAGATGCCCACATGGCCTGATGGATAAACACACATGGACAGCGGGGAGCTGGATTAGGTGGAGTCACAGCAAGAGGACCTGGTCCCAATGGGGCCCAAAGTGCTTTACAAACCGTCTATGTGGGTCTGCCCCTCCTACCAGTGGACACTGGGCACCTGTCTAGCATTTACAAAGCCCTCCCTCCAGCTCAATGTGACGAGTGCTGAGGAAAGAAAGGCCGCATCTCACCACTACAGAGGCCTCGGGGGCATCCAGGCATGGCCCTTGGGGATGGGCTCATCAGCACCTGCTCCAAGTCCTCTCCTTGTCCCTACGGTCACAGAGAGGGCAAGACCACACACCCTGCCCCACGGACGACCAGTACCCTTCAACCCGAGCAAGTCCCGAGGATTCAACCCATTCCCGACCTCACCTGGCTTCTGGTTTCCTAACATCTTGCAAAGGGAAGAGAGTAAGAGTTTCGGTTTGCTTCGTGGGACTGGTTTCCCATGCAGGAGACGGGAAAGCCAGAGGAAATGCTGGCCCCAGGGTCTGACCAGGAGCAGGAGGGGGGGGAAGGGCTTTGTCACTCCTGGATCCCTCGGGCTTGCCAAATTTCAGGCCTAACCCGGAAGCCTTGAGTACGAGGCGAGGGAGAAATAAATCACCTGGGGGCCAACCCCTCTCTCCAAGCAGGGGTGGGGCAGGGGCTGCTGCCCAGGCCTTGTCTTCAGCTGACCCCACACCTGCCCCTGCTCAGAGTTGAGAGGAGCGTGTGTGAACTCCGAGGAAAACCTCCACTTAGAGCCTAAGGCTTAACTAAGCCTGAGGATACTGTCAGCTGCTACAGCCCTTCCCGGAGACAGAGAGTCCCTGAGATGACTCTCGGACCCAGGCCTCCAGCCTTCCGCCCTCTCCCAGCTCTGATGCACCATCCCACCGGCTGCCCCACACCCAAAGGCGCGTCTGGGATGTTCACAGCCCACCAGTCCCAGGCGCTGCCTCTCCCCTCTGCCCTCGCTGGCGCCTCCTGGTTTCTTCCTTCTGTAGAATATCACCCTCCACCTCGGGCCCTGTCAGACTCCCAGAGCTGCCCCCTACTTCTCTACCAGCCTTACCCACCTATGCAGGGGTTTGCCAAGTGCTACAGTCCTGCGAAGTACCCTTACCTGCTCCTTCCTTCTATCCCCAATTTCGGCAGCTCATCTGCTCCCCCAACCACGATGACACTCCCAGCTCCACGTTTCGCTTCACTTCATCCAGCCCATACCTGCCAGAGCTTCCTAACGTCTTATGATTATTATCATCTCATCAGGCCCCCTTTCCTGTGAAAAATCTCCAGCCTGCCCGGCCTCTACCTGCCAGTCCCAGCAGGCCCTTATCTCAGTACAGTCCCAAGGAGATCTCCAGCTCTGGCAGCCCCCACGTGTAAATCCCACCCACCTCCTGTGAGCGGCAGGATGGCAGAACAGCTTCCCTGAGTGGCCCTCTCACAGGAAATACTTACAATGGTGCAGAACAGCTTCCTTAAGTGGCCCTCTCACAGAAAATACTTACAATGGTGCATGAGAACTCTGTCATTTTAGTGCTGGCTGCATACAGTATTCTGTGAAGGCAAAAACAATATGTAAATAGGAGCCAGGGGAGGTAAGACCAAAGCTGGTCTTGCCCTGGGGTTTCTGCAGAGCCTTGGGAGCCTGGAGTTTCTCCTTTGCTGGCTGCACGGGACACACATGGGGGCAGCAGACAAAACCCAAGGACCACTGGGTAATCCCAAGGGAGGTTTCCATATTAAGCTAGAACTCAGAGGGCTGTGTCCACCTTTACATACAGCAAGCAATAACCCTTGCCGCACAGAAAACAAATCAATGTGCTTGTCTCAACTCTCACATGGGGGAAGGAGAAAAACTTTCCCAGAAAACCACAAGACAGTCCTCTTCCAGGTCTGCTGTCTGAATTCACTGTAGAATAGATCAAAAAACTTCAAACAGGAAATTTTAATTACTTCGGTGCCTAGTGGAAATGCCCCGGACAATAGGAAGAAGTAAGTGTGCAGCCTCTGGAGGAAATAAATCTCAACCCACCTCTCAAAGAAGTTCGTGGGTAGCGTTGAGGGAAAAGAGCAACCTGTCTCCTAAGTAAGAAAATAAATCGCGTGAGTGCAAAGCAACAGAAGCAGACGTGCAAACGTTTATTATGATTGATATTTTAAAGAAATAAAAGAAGAAAGCTGTAAACAAGGAGCACAAATGATTTTTAAAAAAGAATTTCTAAAGATGAAAAATATGATGATTAAAATAAAAAGCTCAGTGATCTCCAGGTCCAGGAAGTTGGAATGGAGGCTTCATTCCACCTGCCGAGTGTAACTAAAGATGCTGGACATTGTTCTTGGAAACACAGAGTTTCTGAAGGGTAAAGAAAAGACAGACGGATGAGGGACCCTGGGACCTGAAGAACAACAGAGTGGTGAGTTCTCAGGGCTTTCTTTCACTTTACATATCTCAGACTTCAGGTGGAAGCAGCCAGCAATCTGGAAATACCCACAGGTGCAGACAAAGAAAGCCCCAACTAAAGTTTGCTCCCTGCAGGCAGTGGATCAGGACAGAGGCAGCCTGGAAAGACAGAAAACTTTTAGGAGCTCCACTCTAGCTGACTATCACAGAAAAAAATCTGTGTCACCCTCCCCTGCCCACCACCCCGGCCACTGATACTAGCCAAGGCCAAGTGGGGAGCCTGGACTTCCACTTTCACATGGTTTGATGGAGGTGCCTCAACCTCCCCACTGCAAGATGATGTCAGAGAAGACCTCATAGGGAGCGGGACATTATATCCAGAGGCAGAAGAAGGACCCCTTTAGGATATCCATGGAGCCCATAAGGGGAGCCTCAACCTTCACCCCACCCAGCAGGAACAAGACACCCTCCCCTCCCCTTCTTGCTGTTTGGGATTTGGCAAGCCCGAGGGATCCAGGAATGAGAAAGTCCTTCCCCACCCCCTCCTGCTCCTTGCTAGGGTGGTGTCAGAGGACGCCTAGTAGGAAGTCAGGAATCTTACCAGCATCCAGTGGAAACAAGGCTGGCCCTCCTCCTCTGGGGCCACATGGGGAGAAGTAATGAGGAACTCCCACACTCCACACCCGAACTAAGCAGTCATCAGTGGGTGCCTCGTGGGGATTTGGAACTTCCACCCCAACCCACAGTCATGAGGCGCAGCCCCTTAGAAGCCAATGGAGCTCAAATAGGAATCCTGGAGTTCCAGCCTCACCTGACAATAACAGGACAGCAGCCCCTTTTCCTGCCAGAGTGGCGTCAGGGAAAGCCAGCTGTGACTCCTGTTTCAAATAAGATTCAGAGTCGTACAACATAGTACCTAAAATGTTCAGGATTCCATTTTTTTTAATCGTTTATGATAACAAGAACCAAGAAGCTCTGAAAGTGAATGAAAAGAAGACAATCCAGGCTTAACACTGAGGTGACAGAGATGCTAGAATTACCTGACAAAAGACTTTTTAAAGCAACCATCAAAAAATGTTTCGGACGTGCTTGAAATAGAGTCTCATATAATAAATCAAAAGTCTTAACAAATAGAAGATGTAAATAAAAACCAAATGAACATTTTAGAACTGAAAAAAATATATAGTGGTTAAAATGTTAAAAGCCCAAAGGATGGGCTTACCAAGAGAATAGAGGGAACAAAGGAAAGAATTAGTAGAACAAAAGAAACTGCCTGATCTGACCAACAGAGAGAAAATAGACTAAAACAGGTGAGCAGAGCCTCGGGGACCTGCGAGGCTGTAACAGGCGTCCTAGCATGGGTGCCACCAAGGGCAGGTGGAAACAGAACTGGAAGTAACAATCGATGGAAACTTCCCACATTTGGCAAAAGACATAAACCTAAAACTTCCAGTGCTAAGCAAACCCTAAAAGATAAATCCAAAGAAATCCATACAAAGCCACATTATAGTCAAGTTGCCAAAAACTAATGAGAAGGGAAATATCTTGAAAGCAGAGAAGAGAAACAGCACCTTACCTCCAGGGGAAAACTATTGGAATGACAGTGGATTTCACAGCAGCAACTGTGAAGGGAAGAAAGGAAGCGTCACACATTGTTCAGTCATGGAAATTCTCTATCCAGTGAAAATATTTTTTAAGAATGATGGGGAAATAAGACCTTCTTGGAGAACAGAAATAAGAGAATGTTGTTGCCGGAAGACCTATTGAAAAGAATGACTGAAGGAAATTTTCTAAACAGGAAAGAAGAGAATCAGGGGACTTGGAACATCACGATGGAAGAACACACTCAGCATGCAAAAGCATAGGCAAATATAATATATTTTATTTTCTTCTCAAATCTTGTAAGTTATGTTTGAGGGTTAAACCAAAAATCATAACTCTGCCTAATGTGGCTCTGAATACATGTAGAGAAAATTTTAAGAAAAGTATATTATATATGAGGGAGGGTAAAGGGATAAAAGGAGAGGTGAGGTTTCTTATACTTTACTCGAACTGATAAATGGCCCACACCAGTGGGCTGTGACAGCTTATATAATACCTAGATAAACCAACTTAAAAAGCTATACAAAGGGATACAACCAAAAATACTATGGTTAAAGCCAAAATAGAATTCTAAAATATTCTCATGGAAGCCACAAGAAGACAGAAAAAATAGCAAACAGAGAAAAAAAAGAACAAACAGAAAACAAAAATTAAAATGACATTGAAATCCTAACATTTCAATATTTACATTAAATGAAAGTGATCAAAATACACCAATTAGAAGAGAGAAATTGGCAAGGTATGTTTAAAAACATGATCCAACTATATATTGTCTAAAAGAAACTTACTTCAAATATAATGAAATAAACAGACTAAAAGTAAACAGATGGGAAAAGACATTTCAGACAAGTATTAATCAAAAGAAAGGAGTGGCTGTGTTAATTTCAGACCAAGAATACTTCAGAGCAAAGAAAATTACCAGAGATAGAAAGGAATATTATGTAATAATAAAACAATTCACCAAGAAGACATAGCAATCCTAAATGTGTATGCATCAAACAGCAGAACTGCAAAATTCGTGGAGTTAAAAATTGATAGCACTGACAGGAGAAATAAACAACCTACACTGTAGTTGGCAATTTCAGTACCCCTCTCTCAACTGTGATAGAAAAATTAAACATAAAATCAGCAATAATACAAAAAAGTTTAAAATACCACCAAGCAATATAACATATACAATATTTATAGCACATTCTGCCAAACAACAGCAGGATTCACGTTTTTTAAGCCAGTCAAATTTAACAGCAGGGGGTTGTATACCAACTTTAGTGACACTAATGTTAATAAGTTCTGATGGCCTGTTACCATCAGACCAACAGAATACACATCTTTATTATGTGTCCATGGGATATATCGTAATAGGATACATCATGGGCCATAAAACAGATCTCAACAGATTTAAAAGATTGTATTCTTCAACCACAATGGAATCAAATTAGAAATCGATAGCAGAAAAATAGCACAAAAATATAGAAACACTTGGAAATGAAATGACACCCTTCTAAATAATTCACGGTTCAAAAGAACATTCTCAAATAAAATAAAAATTTATGCTGAACTGAATAAAAATGAAAATACAACATATCAAAATTTGTAGGACAAAGCTACTGCCATGCAGAGAGGGAAATTCACAGGATTAGATGCTTACATTAGAAAAGATGAAGGGTCTCAAATCAGTAATCTAAGCCTACATCTCAAGCCCCGTGATAAAGAAGAGCAAAATAAATGAAAGCAAGCAGAAGGTAGAAAGGTAACAATAAAGATAAGAGCAGAAATTAACGAAATTGAAAACAGAAAAACAACAGAGAAAACTAATGAAGCAAAGAGTTTGTTCTTTGAAGAGATCAGTAAAATTGACAAACTTCCTAAAAGATTGGCAAAGAGAAATGAGAGAAGACACAAATTACCAATATCAGGAATATCACAAAAAATCTTGCAGACTTCAAAAAATAATAAAGGAATAAAACCAAGAAAGCTCCGCAAGATACATTTGAAATCTTAAACAAAATGGACCAGTTCCTCAAAAAACACAAACTACCACAGCTCACCCAATATGAAATAGATCATTTGAATAGCTCTGTGTTTAGAAAATTGAATTTCTACTTTAAAAAACTACCCCCCACAAAAAAAAATAAATAAATCTCCAGATCCAGTAATTGCAGTACTGGGCATTTATCTCAGAAAAGTATAGTAAAGGGAGAAGTATAGAATAATCCACTGAAATTTTAAGTTCACACAAAAACGCATCCACAAATGTTTACTGCAATTTTGTTTGTAAAAGTCCCAAACTGGAAACAAGCCAGATGTCCTTCAGCAGGTGAATGGATAGGCAGGCTGTGGTGCATCCGTTCATACCTTGGAATACTTCTCAGCAATAAGAAGGAATAAACTATTGATAACAAGGAAGAACCTGGATGAATCTCCAGAGAATTATGCTCCGGAAGAAAGCCAATCTCAAAATGTTATGCATTATACTATCTCATTTATAGAATTATCAAAATGACAAAATTATGGAACTGGAGAACAGATTAGTGGTTGCCAGTGATCAGGTATGAGGCTGGGGATGGAAGTAGGCATGGGCCTAAAAGGGAAACCTGAGGGATCCAGTGGGATGGAAATGACTGTATCAATGTCGATATCCTGGCTATAACATTGTACTATGGTCTTTCAAGCTGTTACCACTGGGGGAAACTGGATAAAGAATATGCGTGATTTCCCTGTATTCTTTTTTTCCAACCATATATGAACCTACAATCATCTCAGAATAAAAAGGTTAATTAAAAATAACTCAATAATCAGATTAATTGGTGGATTAAATGCAGATGAAGAAAAAATTAGTGAACTAGAAGAGAGATCCAGAAAAATCATCTAAGTCATATCATGGGGCTAGCAGAATCTCAATATGAAAAGCAGACAGGGACCAGAAAGGAAAATTGCAGGCCAATTTCACTTGTGAACATAGGCACAAACTCCTACGGAATATTATCAAAGTGAATACGACAGTGCATAAAAACATTCAAAAACACGTGGGCCTCTCCTCAGAACTCTCTGAATGTTCTTACAGCTCGAAGAACAAATGAATGTCTTTACAATCTGTCTTCCCCCAGAATAAGTAATCAGAGAAAGAGAAGAGGAAGAGGAGGGAGAGGAGAAGGAGGGAAGGGGGAGAAAAGAGAGAGAGAGCCCAAAGCCATGGTGCACTTTGCAACCTTGTCCCTTGATTCACACACTGTCGGTTCAGCTTTCATCTTTTCATCAGAAGCAAGTAGATAAATCCAGTTCACTTTCAAGGGATGGGGAGTTAAGCCCCACCTCTGGAAAAGAGAAATATAGACTAATCTGTTGATATAATTTAGGACCATCACGATATTACTTGTGACAGCAATATAAATATGAAGTATCCAGAAATAAACATAACCAAATATCCACAAGCCTCTTTCAGAGAAAGTTACAAAACTTTATTTAAAAGAGCTAAAGAAGACCCAGAGGAGGGATAAAGACCATAGTACTAGACAGGAAACCTCAAGGTTCCACAGAGCTTGTTTCTCCTCACCGTGATGTACCATCCAGTGCAAATTTAACCCAAATCCCCAGGAGACTTGCTTTCCATATGGAACTTGAAAAGATTATTGTAAATCATACATGGAGAAATAAATGGCCAAGAATAGCCCAACACACTCCTGCAAAAGGATACCATGGTGATCAGTGTTGGGCAGGGCAATTCCTTGAACAGATATCAAGACTGACTATGATCCTGAAGCATCGCATGCCTTTAGAGAAGGTGGGAAACCTTGAAGGCCTCAGCATGAAGATGACATGGATCAACAGGCTCTTGTCTCCACTGGGGGGAAAGCAAAGAGCTGCTTCCTTTTTGCTGAAAGTTTGACATCACCTAATAGGTTAAATGTGTCCCTATCAAAACCCCAGCAAGCAAAGGCGCCTAGGCATAGGCCCTTGAAAAGGCTGCCCAGTGCACCAGAAGATACATAGGAGAATGTCTGGAGCAGTACAGTTCACAGGTAAGACAGGCAGAATACACCCAAATGCCCACCTACCAACAATAAGTGCAGTATACTCAGACGAGAGAATGTTCTCCAGCAGTGAAAATAGATTTGCCGTATGCACAGACATGGATGAATCTCAAAATCACCACATCAAGCAAAAGAAGCAAACAAATTCCAGACTGTGCAGTTACCTGTGTGTAACTTCAAAAAGAGAGAAACTAAGCAGTCTATTGTTTAGCGACACACATAGAGGTGGGGCAACCGTAAGGAAGGACAAGGGATTCAGTTGACTTTGAGGGCAGTGTTTGGTGGGTAGAGAGTTGGAGAGACAGAGGGAAAGGTGATCGGGGTGGAACACTGGGAGGTAGGATGGCCAACTGCCCGGTTTTGCCAAGAAATGAGAAATTTCCTAAGGTTTAGAAATGGGAAATTTCCTAAGATTTGGAAATGGAAAATTTCCTACGGTTTAGAAATTTCAATGCTACAACCAGCACAGTCTTGGGCAAAGTGGAACTATTGGCTACCCTACACCAAAAGCTTCTAAGTTTCCGGAACATTCTGATTTGGCCCTGTGGCTCTTTATTTTACCATTATTTTTAAACTAGATGTAGCAGGTGAAATGGTACCCCCCAAAGATATATCCACATCTTAACCCCCATTACACTGCAAAGTGACCTTATTTGAAAAAAAAAAAAAGCGTCTCTGCAGATGAAAATAAATAATGACTCTGAAGATGAGATCATTTGGTTAACCAAGTGAGTCCTAAATAAAAAATAAGTATCCTTATACGAGACAGAAGTGGAGAAGACACAGAGAGAAGGAGAGAGCCGTGTGAAGATGGAGGCAGAGTCTGGAGCAATGTGGCCACAAGCTCAGGGACACCTGGAGCCCCCAGAAGCTGGAAGGGGCAGGGAAGCCTTCTCCCCTAGAGCCTCCAGAGGGAGCATGGCTCTGCTGACACCTCAATTTTGGACTTGTGGCCTCCAGAACCATAAGAGAATCAATCTCTTTTGTTTTAACCCAGCAGGTTCATGGTAATCTTTTGTGGCAGTCACAGTGAACCAATTCACTGAGTGCGTATATTTTTACACCCTGTTTTGGTTACATAATATATTTTAAAATAGAAAGAAAAATGTTGACACTGCCCCCCGCCCCCCCTGCTTGCTTCCAGGTAGCAGCTGACACACCACCCCTCCCACCACCCATAACCCCCTCCCCAGAGTAGGTCTGCAGTGCGTGTTTGAAAGTCCCCTATTTTGGCTTCTTGTGCATATGTAAGTAAATGCTTCTAATCTTCCCTGTCAGATGTAAATATCCTTGAAAACACCAATCAAGACTTATGCAGTGTTCATACCCCACAGTGTCTAGACCAGTGTCAATCAAACAATAGTGCGCAATCAACGCTGCTGAGCGAATGAATCAGTAAATTAGTGTCAGCAAAACTCTATGAGGCAACAACCAAGCCGGGTGAGACTCCCGATGCACACCGGATGTCGGCGGCCCCTGGCACACCCTGCGGATGCAGCCTGGAACCAGCAGGCTGCAGTTCTCAGCAGTGCCCGGTCTGCCTTCCATCTTCCATTTCCAAATTGCCCGCTCATCCCCCGCCCCCTGCCTGCCCTCCCATGTGCTGTGTCTGCGTCCACCTCTGAGATTCTGGTGTTCACCACACAGCCATGGTATTTCCCATCCCATGAACCACAAGCACACATTGCAGACGGTTCCCAGCACTGTCTGTGGATTCTCATGGCCAGCATGTGAGGTCCCAGGCTCCGGGTTTCCCCTTTGCTCACACCCGTGTCTCCCAGGCTTGGGCAGCCGATACACAGTTGTTAGGACAAGCCAGAGAGGCCAACACACCTCAAACCTGTGTCCCAAAGACAGTGAGAGCAAATGGCTGGCTCACTTGTGGACAGGGACACTGCAGCAAGCCCAGGATGCCACAGCTGCCTCCACCTCCTCGTACAGCACACAGCTTCTGTTTCTGCAAAAGCACTCGTCACCCTTCCCCACCAGGTGCTGCATAGCAGCCCACCCGCAAGCCTTCACCAGGCTCCCTGCCTGGCTTCCAGGTGGGCTCAGCCATTGGGAAGCCCTGTCAGGAGATGGGAGGGAGGGAGTGGGGGAGGAGAGAGAAGGGGGAGTATTTATCCACACTACCCATCCTTGCTCTCTGCCTGCAGGGCTCCCACAGACTGGGTGCTTTCCTTGGGTGATGGACACAGCTCCTGCAAGATTCCCCATGCCCCTCATTTCCACCAGCTGTTCTTCCCCCTTCTCTCTTCAATCCACAGCATGGTATATGCCCCGCGATCCCATGTCCTGCACAAAGCACTGTGCCCTCCCCACACTCTGCCCACCTTCACATTATCCTCTTATTAAACTCTCCTTAAATTCCACAAACTGAGGATGCATCTGTTTCCCACGAGGACTCAGGCTGGCCCAGCACCTGTGACATTCCCCAGGAGGGCACATGGTGGGATCTCACCACCCTTTCAATCTTCCAAGCCAGTGGGGCACCAGGACACACTTACTCCCAGGTAGGGCATCAGGATACCACAGGCCAGAACTTAGAGAACAAACTCCTGGTCAGAGATCACATGGGCAGCGAGAAGGAGCAGTGGGTTCTGAGAAAGGAGAGTGGACAGGCTGCCAGGATCCCCATTCAGGCCCGCTAACCCACCTGTCTTAACCAGGAGAGCAAGGCCCAGCCAGGCAGTGAGGCTCAGCCCAATCTGCGTGTCCCAGGACTACAGTCTGCCTCCCAGATACCGTGTCCTTACAGAGATTGAACTGGCATCACCAGTTCAAACCCCAGCCAGTGAGATCTGCTAGGAGATGGGGACAGTGAAGAGCTGAGATTGAATCTCAGGTCAGAAAATACCAGCAAACCACCCAGGGGGGATTTCCAGTGAAATTAGACATAAGAGGGACAGGGTGTTTCTGGGGCTGCAGTGGAGAAGGGCAGGATGGCAGCAGGACCCACCAGTGCAGGAGTCCTGGCCACGACCATCTTTGCTCTGCCTGGAGCACAGTTTATGATAAGAAAATGATGGCTTTGGGATCCTGCTTTGGGATCTTGGGTGTCCAGGGTAGGGAATTACACAAAAGGATTCTATTTTTTTCATTTGTCATTTATATTAACCAGCAAGTCAACGATCTTATACACACACACACACACACACACACACACACAAAATTGTCAATCACTCCCTTGTCCAGACACTCCTTAGGAGAGAACCAAGGCCAATCTCGAGTCCAGCACTTGCCTGGCCTGGGCCCTGAGTCCACAGAGTCAGATCCTCTCCTGGACGTCACATGTCAGAATTCCCTCCTGGACACCTGGCCCGGATCCACGTCATCTTCTGCCTCACAACAAGCAGTGCACTTCCTGGACATGAAGTCGCTGTTCATTAACAGAGGCCAGGGAGCGTGCTCAGTTTGATAGGGAAGAGTTTAGGGAAGAGTTACGACGGCCACGACTTCATCTCGTGAGAGAAGCAGCTTCCCAGCAAAAAGTGATGAATTGTGTCTGCTGTGACTTTTCTCCTGGGAGTAAACCAGATGACCTGGGTCCCTCGGGCAGCTCCCATCATTGAACCTATTCGAAGCTTGCATTTGGAGTTGAAGGGGTTGCTGTTACTGAACAATAACCACACACAAATATTTGTGAGGATTTTAGCAGTGATCAATGACTGCATCTGAACAGTCCCGTTAGATGACCCCAAAGCATAATTAGCCCATGTTAGATCATCAGGTATTACCACATTTAGCTAAACTTTGGAGGCTAAATTTACTACATATTCTCATTTTGACCTACTTCAAGTAAAGAAGAGATACAATTGTTTACGAAAATGAAAATTATGTCCCCACAGATTATTTCTGCTTGTTAAATGATTATTTCTTCCCATAGAGTAAGTTTGGAAGACTCTAAGAACAACCATAGGACAATGCATTGAGCGTTTACGATGGGACAGGCACTGCACATTCTCATTAACCCTCGTGAGAAAGCCACAAGGCAGATAATGCCAACATTCCCATTTCATGGATGAGGAACCTGAGGCAGGTCAAGACCGAGCAGCTGCTCAAGGAGGCAGAGCCAGGACCTGACTGTGGCCCTTTCCTCTGTGAGCTCACAGGTCTAGTCCTCACTCTATGTGACCAATCTCCTGAAAGACCACACCTTGTCTTTCCAACATGCAGTGGGGCCCTGCCTCTGAGCCCAAACCCCCTGGGGGAAATTATCCCCAGAGCGAGCACGGCAGAGGTGCCCCCATCACTACCTCACCAAGGAGGCACCAGTGTCTCACACTGAAGCATCCCTTCCTGGAGTTTGAGTCCTGACCAGAAGCATCTCAGGACCTTTCTGGATCCAGCCCCCAGGGCCGCTGCCTCACCCCAGGTTTCTTCATCCCACCACCACTTTATGCAGACAATTCTGATTCCAAGAAGGGACCATCCCTTGAGATCTGGCACCAGCCTCCACATCTCTGGGTGTAGACCTACGCCGATGAACCATCTCACCATGCTGAGCACGTGTACCTTTTTCCCTTCTACAGCTCAGGTACCTCCAGAGAGCATGAACCACAGCTCATTATTTTTGCATCTCCAGAACCTGGACCAGGTCTTGGCACAGAGAAGGCAGCAAGCGTTTCCCAATGAATGAATAAAATGTGGAATCTGGTGAAATTCCTGCTGTAGGAACCAATGATTATGTGGTTGATTCAGAAAATGGTGCATAAAAAAAAAATGGAAATATCCTCCATGTTTCTAAAATAAAAGCCTTACTTTGGCCGTGGCCTGGACCATCCACACGGGCCTGGTTGCACAGGGCTAGTGCCAGGCATACCATAGACCTTCCCTGGACCTCTTCCCTGCTCTAGGCTGAGCCCGGCCACAGGGTTCCTAAAGCGACAGGCTTCCCACAACCTCCAGGTGTGTCTGGCCACATGTCATCCTTGCCTGTCAGAGGCCATGCCTCTGCTGTAACCCCAGAATGTTTTGAATGCTTGTACTCAGAAAATCCAGATAGCCTGGAGTGACCCCAGGACGCACTCCCACAGCATCCCCATTGGCTAGATGTCCATCTGCAGGACATGATCCCCTTCCACACCCCTACACCCATGCTGACACCCACCTGTCCCAGGACAACCAGTTCAAAGGCAGAGAGGTCGAAGCAGGAGCCAGCAGCCCTGCCTCAATATATAACGGCCAGAGCCACCTGCTCCCCTGCACCTGCTCTTGGGGCCTTCAGGCCTCTCTGAGCAGCCAGAGATATGGAGGCAGCTCTGGGTCAGCGATGCAGAGAATCTGGAATCTTCCGGCTCTGTACCCAGGGCCCACTTCTGCCGCACAGCTGGGAAGTACTTGTCTCCAGGCTTTTGAAGTGTACAAGAGTCACACATTCCTGAACCCATTCTATACTGCTGACCCAGGAAGACCAGACGCTTGGATGACTTTCCACCCACTGTGCCGTGGGTCTGTGCAGCACACCGTAAAATCCATGGGATTTTACATCAGAACGTTCTGCAAAATAAATAAGAAAATAACTTTAGAGTCTGAGTAAACCACCATCGTAAATAAAGTGTAAGATGTAACGAGTTTACTGAAAGCTAAATGTTCTGCCTTTTCAGTGTGCTTTTCTGCCCTAGGGTTCAAACAATCAGCCAGCTGTCCCCTCCAGCAACAAAACCCTAATAGGCTGAAACTGTCGGATTGCAAGACTGCATGAGGGATGCAGTTTACTCACATAAGATGCCATCGATAATACATAAAAAGTATCTAATTCCTAGACCTGAGTCTAAGGAACTCGGAAGGAAGCTTGTTGGATGTTCTACAAGTGTGGGGATTCCAGATTCATGCAGAAAAGGCACAGGGTGAAATGCTGCAAATGGCTTAAGAGGAAACCCTTCCCTTCCATCCCATGTACTAGTGAAGTCATCATGCAGAAGGTCGCTCTCTGAATGAACTGGAAGGACACTTGTCTCCATCCTCATCCTCCTCTGATCACGATTGGACGTGTGGAGGGAAAGGGCCCCGCACCCGCCAGCATGCTTGACTGACAGCAGGCAGGCCTTGAGACAGGCCCTGGGTCCACAGGAGCACAGGCAGCCAGCGACTGTCCTGCCGGCTCAGGCCAGGACTGCCATGTCACTCAGAATCCACGGGGAAACGGTGGGGCCGGTTCGAGCCAGGGCCGCTGTGTCACTCAGAATCCACAGGGAAACTGTGGGACTCGCAGTTCTGTAGGTCCAGCAGCTCCTCGCCTTGGCTGCCCCAACCACGTCCTGGAAACTGTGGATTTGGGAGGAGAAGAGAAACAGAGCTAAATGGTCAGTGAAAATTACCCATTTCATCAAAAAATTTCCAAATTCAGACCCCAATAAATTACCTGGGATCCGGCAGCTGCTGTGCACAGCATATAAGGGATCGACAGAAGTCGTCTTCCCCCTTCCTCTCCATGATTCGCTTGGAAGTGTCCAAACAGTGTGTGGGCTGCAGGAGCCACAGACAAGGCCCGGCTGGCACTCTGAGGCCAGCTCCACCACCCCAAGGCTGCTCTTCTGAGCCTGGTGGGCTTCCCTGAGCAATGCACCCAGCTCACCCCTCTGACCCTGGCCTGTGGGGGACTGGGCAGGGACCTCGGGGAGGGACACAGATGCTCAAAGGCCCAACCTGGGTCGGCTTCCCCTTCTGCCCCTGCCATTCCTTCCCTATCTTTGCATTTCTCCCTGCAGCTGGGAACAGTGTGAATGCAAGCTTCCACCCTGTGCCCACGGGGTTCCTGAATGCTGGCGATCTGGACTATGAATTTCCAAGGTGAAGGAGAAGTTCATCCTTCCTTCAGTTTCACTTTCCTGAAAGGCCTCCGGACAAACCATGGCCAACTCAATCACCTTTCCTAGAGTGCCAGGCTGGAGAGCCTGGGCTCCTCTCCCAGAGAAAAGACAGCTGTGGGCCGTGTCTGAGCTCACATGCAGGAGGCATGGCCAGACACCTGGGGCAAGTGTCCGGGAAAGCACCAGCCCTGAAGCTCCACCAGACTGAGTCACTGCCACCTGCCCTGAGCACCCCTGTATCACCTGGCTGGTTTCCCCACAAACTGCCTTCTCACTGGTCCTCATGGGGGACGATCGCCCCATGGAAGGAGGCTTCTAAATGGGCCACTAGCCCCAAGAAGCACAAGCTCAGTCTCTACCACACTTGGGTTTGCCATTTTGAAGCGCTGTGCTCTCGGGCTTGATGCCACGTGGCTGGTTCACTACAGCATTCAGAGCGCCCTGTGCGGGCCCAGCACCTAGGAGGTGCTCAAGAAACATGAACTGCGCAAAACGTCACCTAACGCAGGCTATGGCAATACCAGAAGCAAGCCTGGCCGAGTTTTACTTTTTGTTTAATTCTTTACTGCAATCATACATAAAACAAAACAAAGGCAATGAAATGTAAAGAGAAGAATGGCAACCATAAACCATCATCTACAGGGCTGAAACAAGGCTTCTGTCTCTATTTTTCAGATGAGCCCCTCCATCCAATATTACAATTAGTTGCTTGTATTTATGGAACAGAGCACCATCACATACCACACACCATAACAAACCCTGGGCTTGCTCTTTGTAAGCATTGGAGAACGATTATTTTCTTACATACATATAAATGCATATGCACTTATTACACAGTAAATACATTTTTGCTCACACAGTATGCACATGTGTGTTCACATGTACACAAATATGTGTACACACATAAATTCATATGTTCACACACACAGGCACCTGAACACATATATGCATGCAAACACACACAAATCCATGCATGTGTGCATGCACACTTAAACACAGTTACACACAACTACACATACCTACACATACAGACAAGGCTCTGGGGAAAAGCGGCTGCTTGTGGCATGATTGCTGAGATTTCTCTGGGTCTAAATTGATACTGCCTCCTGTGTCAACAGAGTCTCGTACCTACAGCCAGACAGACTGAGGAAACGCCAACCCTCTGTCTTCCAGCACAGCCCTGAAGCCAGGCTCCACCCCTCTACACTCCAAAAAGGGAGACATCCAAAGGTTGATTCAAACCAGAAAATACTTCTCTACTTCTTGTGTGTTATCCCTAGGTCAGTCTTTATTTCTCCATCTATATGATAATGTGCCTCAACTTTGCTTCTTATAGAAATGTTCAAACATGCATGAAAATAGAGAAAAGCATCAACTCAGCCCCTCACATCTATCACTCCGGATCCAGCCCCACTCCACGTCCATGCTCCTATTCTCTCTCCTCTGCTATCAGTTGAGGCAAGTGGAGAGCCAACAGATAAGGTGGAGCAGGGCAGTCTGTAGAGGACTACGTGCTTGCAAACAGGGCGTTCCGATAAGTCCTGCTCTTGCAAACGAAGCAGGGCGTTGGGGGCTTGTTTATGTGTAAACATCTTGAAAATCCAGAAAGTCAGGGTAAGGTCAGAAAAACAACAATGTGTCTTGTGACTTGGCAACATTCCACAAATGACTGTATAAAATAAAGCAGAGCACGCCATTCGAGGCGGCCGCCATGTTTGTCTTGTCTTGTGTTGTCTTGTGTGTTTATTCCTTTGTTTAGGAAACACGCGGACCCCAACAGCAGTCCTCCCCAGCCCCGGGGCTGCATCCTGGCTTGGCCTCACATAAGCTGTGAGGTCAGGCCAGCCAGCCGCTGAGCTGAGATCGCTTCTCCCCCATAATCCAGATGACAATGTTCACTCCCAGGGCCATTTGAGATTAAATTTTAAAATGCACACAAGGCTTCATGCAGTGTGTAGCACCTTATAAGCATTTCATGAACAGTAGTTAAAATTAGTAATTGTATTGTTAGCTGTACTTCCAAACACCAGAGCACAGACAGCAGAGGAGCTAGCCCAAGGTCACAGGCCCATGAGGGGCAGATGGGCTGGGCCCCAAGATTCTGCGTCTGCTCCTCGGGCCCTCCTGAGTGGGAGGAGGTAGCTTTGTCTTCAGGCCCTGAGGCCCCTTGGATTCAGCAGAAGCCTAAGAAGCAGAGCCGTGTGTATTTTAACTCCAAAAAGTTATGCTGAAAAACAGATGCATTCTTGAGGCATTATTTTCGTGAGTTTAGCAAATGCCTGAAAGGTACCTTCCATGAAGTGTGAAAGTCCAAACACAATTTGTTTAACTCAGTTTTTAACTCTCAAGGAAGCGTTCCTTTCTCAGCGCTCTGAGCCCAGTTATGGTTGTGAAATCCCGGCCCATCTTCCACCGAGTGGAAGGATCCCTGCCCACCTTCCTCAGTGTCTGCAAGGAGGAGGGCTTATCTTCAGAAGGGCCAGGACAGCCCCGCATGGACAGGTGCCTCAAATTCCCTGTGGCGCAATTTCTTCTGCTGAGCATTCCACCCTGATGGATTTGACAACCTGCTCCCCAGGTTCGGAGCAGCCCAGAGCTGTCCCCGGGCTGCAGCGGGAAGAGGGATGAAGCCACACATGAGGGCTCCTGACTTCAGACAAGGGAAGGAGGAATCCAGAGATTCACAAGAGAATTAAGCAAAATCAAGCATCCTAGAACCCTCAGCATGGGTGCCAACCAGGACCTCAGGCCTCAGGAGGCTACTGGGGAAGCAGGGAGAGGCTTACCCACTCACAGAGCAGATCTGAGCCTGGAGCACACCAGCCAGCACTGGGCCACACGGGGTCCCAGACCCACGTCCATTGCCCAGGGTCCATACCCCATACCCAGTGTCCACACCCAGGCTCCACACCCAGTTTCCACCACATCGAGGGTCTATACCCAGGGTTTACACCCAGTGTCCACACCCAGATTCCACACTCAGTGACCCAAACCCAGTGTTCACACCCAGAGTTTACAGCCAGTGTCCACTACGCCCCGTGTTCACCACATCCAGGGTCCACACCCAGTGTTCACCACACCCAGGATCCACACCCAGTAACTCACTTCCAAGTTCCACACCCCATGTCCACACCCAGGGTTTACACCCAGAGTCCACTACACCCAGGGTCCGCACCCAGTGTCCACCACATCCAGGGTTTACAGACAGTGTCCACCACACCCAGTGTCCACCACACCCAGTGTCCACCACACCCAGGGTCCACCACACCCAGGGTCCATACCCAGTAACTCACATCCAAGGTCCACACCCCATGTCTACATCCAGGGTTTACACCCAGAGTCCACCACACCCAGGGTCTGCACCCAGGGTCCACACCCTGTGTCCATATCCAAGGTCCACACCCAGTGTCCACCACACCCAGGGTCCGCACCCAGCGTCCACACCTGGTGTCCACACACAGGATTCACAGTGTCCCACACCCCTGTCCACACTCAGGGTCCACACCGAGCCCCACAGACGGATAACGAGGGAGAGACCAGCAGACTCCCAGGCAGGATGTCTGAACCCAGCGGCTGTGCTGTCCCCACGCTCTCCTGCTCTCCTCCTCCAAGCTCAAACCTTTTATGATGTTTGTTCTTGTGACTGGTTTATTAATTACTCGGAGGGGCTGGGACATCGGTTGAGAGGATGCGCAAGGAAGTCGGCGCTCCTGGATTAAATAAAGCACATCCTAATTCTGTGTTTCCAGCCCTAGAGTGAGCGTTTTTCCAGTACGAGCTGGGGAAGCATTTATTGTTCTGAATGTATTTACCTTAGAAAATGCATTGCAACTGGATCCGCTGAGCCCTGGCTCTCCGGCCGGCTGTCCCCACACAGCAGTAGCTGGTTTTACAGGGTGAGCCAGGGCCCAGCACTTAGCACAATTCCCTGACCACATTAAACATTCAGTAAAGACTGGGTGCACAGAATCCTAATGCCGTTCATTCTCATAGGGCTTTTCCTGGCTCAAAAATGGTTCCTTAACCACAAATTCATTTCAAGAGACATGTCCAATGAAATTAACATTCTCCCTGCGACTGGAGATCATTCCTCAGTCACAACCGAGCTCCGTGTACTTAATGACATGCTTTTAAAAAAAATGATGGCTCTAGTTAAAGTTGAGTGGTCATTTCATTCCCAACTCATCTTTACGCCTCTTAAAGAATGTTTAAAATTCCTTCAGCTGAGCCTCAGGCTAAATGTGAATTTTTTAAGAAAGTAAACAAACATTGAGATTCCCATTTGGGAATTAGTGAGGAATGAGCCATTCACAGCTTGGTTTCAAAGTAATGGCTCAGACTCCAGCTTTGGCAGAAGTTGGAAAATGTAGACTGGGCCCTTTGAGAAAAGAGTTTTTTTTTCTCCAAATAAATAATTGTTTGAAAGCAAGTGAGGTGGTAGGCAAAGTAATTCTTCTAATGCAAGGCTCCAGACAGCAGGAAGAGGCCCCTGGGAAGGTCCAAATCAAAAAGCAAGCCTAGGCCGCGGCAGGTAGCCAGGACCACCAACCACCAACAGGGAGCAGCCCCCAGGCCATGGACTCTCTGGGCCCTGTCACCAAGCTCTGGGCTGTAGGACATTTATAAGGCCCTGTAGGTCAATGTCCCAACTCAAAACATATTCCTACAGGGTCACCCCCTTTCTATGTCAGGAGTCAAACTTATATAATTGGTTATTTTCTTATTTTCCTAGATAATTTGAGACATTAGACCCACAGTTCTCAACAATAACTGCACACCGGAAATAGCTGGAGAGATTAAGAAACACAAAGCCTGGCTGTCGCCCACAGAGGTTCTGATTTAGTTGGTCTAGAGTACACCTGGTCGCAGCATCCCGATTCAAATGTGCAGCCGCAGCCAAGAAATCCCTGGTTAAAGGAATCCATGAGTTACCAATGCCAGCCAAAGGTGAGCGCCTGGAAGGAGAGCAGGAAGGAGGAGAGAGAGGGAGAAGAGGATGAGGACCAGGGAGAAATATACCTTGCAAAAGATGGATCAATGTTCCTAGACCAAATCCCCTGAGGATCAGAAGAAAATTTCCCAGGCGTACTTCATGCTTGAGAAGGATATAATAGGAACAGAAATGCAATAAAAATAGTCATTCAAAGGCAAGATTATCAAACAAGGAAATAAGATGAAAACAGAAATTGCAGACTCCAGGAAACAAGTTGACCCAAAACACCATCATTACAGGAATCCTACAGAGAGTCAAAACATTGAGAAAAGAGGCTACCCGCAACCAACACCAAATTAGTGACTCAGGAAAAAGGCTGTGGCCACCACGGTGGAGGCCAGTGCAGACATAGCAGGGAGTGAAGCAAAGAGAGAGAATTGACCCCAGAGACAGCGATAGTCAAGCATAAGGAAAACTGGCTCCCCAAAAAAGAGCCCAACCTGTGGAAGCAAGGCAGTGCAGGAGAAAAGGAATGATTCACAGAAGAAATGCCTTGTGATTCTACAGCTCATATCAGGTTTCAGCATAAAATTATACAGAACAATCTACCAGACATATCCTGGTGAAGGTCCTGATTTTCAAGGTGAAAGAAATGATTCTTGAGGCATCCAGGTAGATAAATAATTCACCAACAAGGCTGAAAATAATCAGGCTGGCTTGGAGTTCTCCGCAGCCAAAGTCTATTCAGTCTGCGGGAGGCAACGGGGCAAAGGCTGCAAAGCGCCCGGGAAGGGAGCGTGAGACACCAGGATGTTCGCTCCAGCTAAGGTCATTTAACGTCAAAGACAATGAGCAGGCACTCTCAAAACTGCCCGAACTCCAGAACTCAGGGACCGGGCAACACCCGTGGGCCCTTCTCGGAAGACCTGCTCAGTCAGAAAGTTCAGGAGATGAGAACGCCGGCAGAAGGGCCTTCCTAGGACTTCGTGCTGGATGCCAGAAAACCGAGGAGAGGCTCTACAGAGTGCTGAGGTGAGGACGGAAGGCCCACTGCAGGTGCAGAGTGCATATGGAAAGAGACAGCGTCCCCATGCTCCCAGGACCTCAGGGAGTATGGTCACTGGGTTCTTCTAAGAAAAAAATCACTGGCACCAAATCTCGCAAACCATGAAATGAATAAAAACGACTTACGAAGGGAGACGTCTTCATTAAAGCCCTGGTGAGGAAGGGTGAGTCCACAAAATACAGAGCTGAGACTAAACATCTACGTGAAGTCAAGTTACAAAGTGATCGCGCGGGCTGTGAGCTTTGGTAACATTCGAATCATAGCTAACAAAACATTGAAGGTGGGGGAAGGAGACAGGAACTGTGGCTACATCCATTCCTGTGTCTTTCTTAGTAGAGAATGAGAAAATGAAAACACATGGTTAAAACCGTATGTCTCCACCCTTACCATCTCTCACAATTATTTTCAGAACCTGGGAGGCATCATTGCATCACCAATATCTCTTCTAATTAGAAACATGCATCAGAAATCCAGCAGTCACTTCGGCTTTGCTTTCTGTTGTTGTCTTCATGTAAAACTGAATGGGTTCATATGTTAGAAGATGGCACATATCGGATCATCTCATGTCATCATACATAGCAAGCGGCCTACGCCAACCTCCCTGCTCCTGTGCACCACGGATGGGCTCACCAAATGTTACCCAAGTAATGGGCAAGTGAGTCAGTGCCTTTTTTAACTTTCTTATGCATATCTCTCTTTATGGCTTAGCTCTTTAGAAGAGAATATGTCTGGCTAGGCACGGTGCCTCATGCTTGTAATCCCAGGACTTTGGGAGGCTAAGGTGGGTGGATCACCTGAGGTCAGGAGTTCGAGACCAGCCTGGCCAACATGGTGAAACCCTGTCTCTACTAAAAATAGAAAAATTAGCTTGGCGTGGTGGCAGGTTCCTGTAATCCCAGCTACTTGGGAGGCTAAGGCAGAATAATCACTTGAACCTGGGAGGCAGAGGTTGCAGTGAGCTGAGATCACACCACTGTACTCTGGCCTGGGCAATAGAGCAAGACTCCATCTCAAAAAAAAAAAAAAAAAGGAAGAGAATATATCATTGTTCTAAATACAGTTAAGTCCAAAAGGTAAAGCTTTTTCCGCTAGACAAAACCTGTAGAGTACCAATTGCCCAAATTGCCCACTGTGGCTTCATTCACCTCCAAGTGGAGCCCTTGTCCTGCCTCTTCCTCAATCCCTCGGACCCCACTGCCTCTCCCATCAGTCTACACCCCTGCCTCTGCCCTCAGACAGTGAGTCCTGGGGATCTAGGACTATGGAACCTCAACCTCCTCAGACAGACTGAATACAGGCTGGTTGGTGGAATCCACCCCCTTTCCTTCACTAATCTATACACTCCCCAAGAACGGAGATGGCACCTCTCTCTCCAAATACCTAGGAGACTGACCGGTGCCGGATACATGCTTTAGTGAAAGTCAATTAAAAAGTCAGTCACAAGGCTACTTACGAACTCTATGCCCATGAATATCACGGTGCAGCCAAAAGTATTTGCTCATAACATTTAAAATACGAAATTGATACGGTAAATATTTGCTAAGAGCTTATTTTCTATAAATAGAGGGAAAGTTTTCAATAGTTAAATAAAGGAAAAAAATGTGTCCTGCCATTTTTCGGAAAAGATGGACCTCAAGTAGCAGGAAGACCAGAACGGTGCGAATGAGGGGCAAGCACAGGCCACACCTGCGCCCGCTCACAGCCAGGCCCTGCAACCTGACTTGGGTCTTTTCGCCAAGTGGTATTTGGTGCAGCCTAATTGTGATCAGGTGGGGGTTTCACAGGTCTAGCTGCATCCTGGGAAGATCTCCCACCTGTCTGGACCAGAGCACAACCTCAGAACACAGTTCTGGAAGGACCTGAGGCTAAGGAAGGCGCCACCGGGCCCTGGAAATGCAAGCCCCAGGGTCTGGGGTGGGGCCTCTCACGGTCAGCTCCTCCAGCGCCAGGCCGGTGTGGCAGGCCAGGTCTCACTAACACAGGCCTCCATAATGACTGCTTCTGCACTGACTGAATGGTTAAGTTAAATATTAAAAACTGAAAGAGCCAGTGCTTGTATTCAAAGGCTGGAATGTAACAAAAGCCCACCCAGAGCTGTGCCTAGGCCTTTCCTGGGCCTTAAAGCATGACAAAATAACTAAGGAATTTGGTCCTGTTGTGCTTATCTGTTGCACGCATAACAGATATGCACCTGTTAACAAGACCCATTTAGGATTAAACAAGCTTTATTGTAGGTCTGAAGAAACTCCCCAGGCCTCCACAAGCAAGTTGATTGGGGGTCTGAAGGAACTCCCTGTCAAGCGCATCTGTGTGAAGAGACCACCAAACAGGCTTTGTGTGAGCAATAAAGCTGTTATTCACTTGGGTGCAAGTGGGCTGAGTCCGAAAAGAGAGTCCGCGAAGGGAGATGGGGAAGGGATTGCTTTATAGGAGTCGGATAGGTAATGGAAAATTACAATAAAAGGTGCTTATCTATTGTTAGCAGAGGAGGAGGTTGCAAGGTGCATGGTGGAGAGATCATAAGACTTACTGTCCAGAAAAAGAATGTCACAAAGTCGACTGATCAGCTAACGTAGGGCAGGGACAAGTCACAGCAGTAAAATATTGTAATTTCAGTTAATCAGTTAAGGCACGAACTGGCTGTTTTACTTCTTTGGAGTTTCCTTGGCTGCTCCAGACTTCTCGGCTCCTGCAAGCCACCTGGATGTGTATGTGGAGGTCACAGGGGTTATAATGGCTGAGCTTCGGCTCAGAGGCCTGACACTCCCCAAACCTCCGTGATTTAGCAGGAGACAAGGGTAATCACTCCAGCACCTGGACCCATTTAGCGTAAGTAAATTTACTCAGGCTCCAGAGGAAGGGCTTCAGGACTCAAACCCTAGTTATATATTAGAAGTTAATCGCTTATGTTTTTAGATGAATATACACTTACACATAGACATGAAGCTTCGACGGTATATAAGCTCTGGAAAACTTTGTAATTTTGAGTTGGTCTAGCAATATTTTCCAGGCCTTCTCCCTGTAACCAGTTACAGAAATAACAACTCCCTCCTGTCCCCGTTCATCTGCATCACATTTCCGGGCCTCAAGAATAAGCAACCCAACCCTCCATTTGTTCAGGGAACACTGTCATGCCCGGGGAGGGGACACTCTGTTTCCCAATCACTGTCCACCCCTTGCCAGGTGGCCGCTTTCATGCCTGAGGCCAGAATGCTTCTACAGAGGTGGGGTGAGGCCATCTGGAGAACAAGGGATGGCCCCAGGGTGGCTTGGTGGCTGAAGAGCAGTGAAACTGGGGGAGACCAGAGTCCCGGGGTCCACCAAGAGCTGAACCTGAGGTGGAAGCCTGTTTGTCCTGGGAGGCTGAGCAGCGCTCGGTCCCATTCACACATTCTGAACTACTTCCCCTGCACGGGGTTGAATGGCACCGCCGGGAAGTTGGTGCCCACCTGGAACCACAGAGTGGGATCTTATCTGAAAATAGGGTCTTAGCAGATGTTTTGAGTTAAGATGAGGCCATACTGGATTAGGGTGAGCCCTAAATCCAATGACTGGTGTCCTTATAGGAAGGCCACGTGATGGCAGAGACTGGGGGGCTCTGCCACTGCCAGCCAAAAAGTGCCAAGGACTGCTGGCCACCACCAGGAGTGGAGAGGCAGGAAGGGGCCCAGGTGGAGCCGCCAGCGGGAGCGCGGCCCCGCCCACGCCCTGATTTCAAACACAGCCCCAGAGCTGTGAGGCAACAGGTGTCTGTTGTTCTAATCCACTCGTTTGTGACACTGTGTTAAAGCCGACCTAGGGAAAGACCCCATGGGGAGGACGTGTGGAGAGAAAGGTTCTGTAGGAGCGTCCCAGGGCCTGCGGCTGGGGGAGTCGGGGGCAGCGGAGCTGGCCGGAGTCATCCCTTCCTCTCCACGGCTGCCGCGCTGTCGACGCCCTGCCGCCCTCACTTCTCCAGCAACATCCACAGCTTTCCAGTCGC
>NW_012110097.1:117021-152961 GCF_000951045.1 Mandrillus leucophaeus
AGATGAGGCCATTAGGATGGGCCCTAGTCCAATGTGACTGGTGTCCCTATAAAAAGAGGAGATGGGACAGAGAGAACGGCACAGAGGAAGGACTGTGGAGACACCGGGAGAAGGCCACGCGGCAGTGGAGGGTTACAGGGATGCAGCTGCTCTGAAGGACGCCGGGGGCCACCAGAGCTGGGAGAGAGACAGGAGGGAGATCTTTCCCGGGGCCTTCGGAGGGAGCGTGTTCCTGTGACACCTTGATTTCAGACCTGTGGCCTCCCAGAAACATGAGACAATAAACTCGGTTGCTCTGAGCCCCCAGTCTCTACTTTGTTTCCGGGTTACTAACACTCCCCTGCCTGTCTAGCAGCATCTCCGAGAGGCTCGGGGTGGCTGTCTTTAGCCCCTGCAGCGGGGACCACACCAGACCCTCCCTCAGCAGCCCAGACCAGCCTCTCCCCCTCCTGTTCCTCACTTGGAGTCATAGGAACCCGCAGGGTCTCCCCTGCCTGCCCTCAGCCTGCAGGGCAGCAGATCTTCCTCTTCTCCTGGGCACAATAGTTCCTGTGTCCTCCTCAATGGCTGGTGCAGCCTCAGCCCTCACAGGTCCCCAGCAGAGGGAAGACACAGGTGTGCAGGCCACACATCCCAGGTCCACGTCTTCCAGAGCAGCTCAGGTGCAGCCAGCGAGCTCCTCCTGCCGGGGCTGGGGGGACGCAAGCCCCACTGCTGGTTCTTCTCTAGGACACCTCCCCAGGCCACTTCCTGGCTTCCAGGGTGGGGCTTGGGAGCCCAGTCTTCCCTCACAGGTTGGAAGGGGAAAGACAGTTCCTCACTGCCATGGATCTTGGTAAGACCAAGGACACTGCATGGACTCCCAGCCCCTCCCCTCCTCTTGTACCTCCAGATCACCTTATTCCCAGTGCCTCGCCTGGAAAGGGGCTGCAGACATGGCCCCCCTGCAAGTCAGTGACCCTGAGCTGGAGGCACCCACCCTCCCCGTGTCTTACCCTCGGTTCAGGGAAGAAGAGTCTGGGCTCTCAGAGGCTTCGTTAGCACTTGGCTTGCTCCCCATTAGCCCGTCTGGGTTAAGGACTGAAGGGTGCTGAGGGTTTCGTCTACACCGGAGGGTCCAGCTGTGCCCAACCCTTCACCAAGAAGGCCCCTCACTCCCTGCCCCCTTTGAACAGGGCTCTTCTGCCCTGGAACCTTCTCGGTGGCATTTCCCTTAACACGGTTAAGTAGGTTAAAATAAAGACAAACGGAACAAGCCTCTGAAGTGCCGTGGAAAGATGCCAAAGAAAATCAACTACGTGCTAAGAGTTAGGATTCTCCTTTAGGAGCCTACAATATGCTGTCCAAATGGTGCCCGCCTTTCCAGCCCATTACTCCCCATCACCGGCCCATCGTGCAGACCTCAGCTCACTGGGCTGGGGAGCTTTATGTCGCCGCAGGCCTCAGAAGTTATCAGGTAAAGGGCGCCCTTCTGCCAAGCTCCAGGAAGTCCTGCTGTGTTTCCCGAAGCCCAGGAACTCTGCCCCCGCTGTGGACAGCAGGAGCTGTAAGAAGAGAACAGCAGCAGCACCCCCAAAACACCACGGGGGAGGGGATTCCCCCAATGGCGAGCTAATGGAATGGAAGTGGCTTCCTTCATGAGGCCGGAGCAAGTGACCATGGTCAGGAGGCAGGGGACACTGCATTGCCCCTGAGACTGGGACCTGCCTGGACAAAAGCCCCTGGTCTCCCTCCCCACTGTCACCCCACACACAGGGGACCCTGCCTGACCGCAGACACACAAACCTCCTCTCAGGGCTGCTCAGCAGGTTGGGATGGCCAGATCTCAGCGAGGGTCTCAGCACAAGGGGCAGCTCCGCGCTGGGTGGTCCCAGCGTCACTGTCACACAGTGCCGTGCAACTGACCTGC
This sequence comes from Mandrillus leucophaeus, assembly GCF_000951045.1. NCBI lineage: Eukaryota > Metazoa > Chordata > Mammalia > Primates > Cercopithecidae > Mandrillus > Mandrillus leucophaeus. The sequence goes on from NW_012110097.1 coordinate 118,931, forward strand.
ATGATAGGCTGTTTCTCAGCCATTTGGAATATGAGAGGACTTGTGTTTTGACATTTTCATGTGCAGAATTTCAGAATCCAACAAACAGGACCCAGTCAGGTGTTTACTTAGAGAAATAAACGCTCTCGCCACAGGTCTTTCTTCTTCAAAAGCAAACAGCCACAGGATCCATCATACTCCAGGAGCAGCCCTCGAAGCCTGGGCTGTTGAGAATGTGCGTCCTGGCCTGCGGTGACAGCTGTCAAATGGAGAGGGGCCCCACGCCACAGCGCCGGCAGCAGGGCCTGGGAGCTGCACGGGGGAGAGCTCCATAAGGAGCATAATGAGCATAGTGGGTCCATTGACAAGGTGCAATCCCCACGGTGGTGCGTACCGACAAAATGACATCGTGCCAGCTGCAAAAAAAAAGGAAAAGTGATCAGAGGTGAGCTTGTCAGAAAAGCTTTGAACTAGGTGACTGCACCAGACATCTCAGAGGAGGAAGAGTGCCTCCCCCTCCTTAGGTCTCCGACCTGGTGCCCTGAGCTCATCATCCCTCCTCTCCTGGCCCATGCTGTCAATATCCAGGGCCTTTTCGAAACGACAATGGGTCCGAAGGCTTTGGGACCACGTTTGACACCTCCCCTTTACACAGTGCCCATACCTTCTTGGTGTTCAGCTGCTGGTCAGCTCCATATGCCCTGTGGCCCCTGCCCTCCCAAAGCCTGTGAATAAATGCTTAGTCCCAGATCAGAGTCTATGGCAATCTGGGATGTGAGCTGAGTGGCACCTGTCGTGAACGTGCACGTACATGGGCATTTTGTCAGTCTGCACCAGTGAATAAATGTCACTGCAGTTGCCGGCTGAGTGTCACCAGGCTCCAGGTCCCATTACACATCAGGAATTGTGTCCAACTCTCCTGGATATGCTGATTGGACCTGAGGGATCCCTGACTCAAGCTCCGCCAAACGGCCTTACCTCATAGAATTTGGATTTGGGATGGGAACGGGCCTGAGGGATCCCAGGGAGGCTGAGATGAGCGAGACGTGGCGTATTGGAGAGCCCGTTTCAGAGCGAGCCTGCAAAGCTGCCAGCCAAGGTTTCCGTTTGGAGCAAAGCCAGCTCCTGTCCTTCTGGCTTGGCTTTTCCTAGGGTTCTGGGCAGAGCAGAATCCTCAGCATAAACCCTGTTTTCATGAGCTATCGCAATGGGTTTCTGTCCCTTATAAACAAATGACTCCCGACTAAGAGGTGCCCTCCTGCCACGTTCTCTCTAGGGCAGCAGTGTCTGGCACTGGGTCTGGATGGTTCCTGCACCACGATTAAGCTTTATGACCCCTTAATAAAGGAGGCAGTGGAGTCAGCCTAAGCCTGGCCGTTCTGCTTCTCCAGCTCGGACGCTAGGTCAGAGGTGACTGGGTGTCCACTCAGGCAGCCAGGAGGAAGTCAGGGACTGGTCCCTCTGCAGGCGAGCAAACCTGGACCTGCGGCTGCCTGGACACCCAGGCACGGTGCTTGGTTCCCATGCAGGCTGAGCATCCATTCAAGCTCTGGCCCCAGTTTACCGGTTCTCAGTGCGACCATTGCCGGCCAGTACTGATGGTTCCCACACAGACAGGGGTGCCCAGCAGAAGCAAGCCTGTTCCAGCCACACGCACACTGGCAGAGAGGGCAGCTTCCAGCAGATGAAGGCCCTGGAGACACGTGGCCCTGTGCCTGGCAGCACAGAGACAGTGGCGTTCATTTTCTCCAAACATGAGTCCTTCTCGTGAGCTCTCCCTGGTGCCAGTGAGGTGGAGTTCTCCCAGCTTGGCACTGCTGGGGCCCTGGGGGCAGGGCCACCCCGACTCAGCAGCACTGGGGACCACAGGGCCCAAATGTGTTCGGTGCAGAACTTCAAATAGTCGGACGAGGCTCCGCAAGTCCCGAAGGAGAGAAACAGGCTGAGCCTGAAGCAGAAACATCTGGCAAGGCTGCAGAGGGCAGCAGAGATGAGGCCCCAGGAAGGTGGCATGGGGGTGGCCCTGACGGCTGGCTGAGACCCCGCCGGTGGGTGTGGGGGACCTGCTGACAAACCCCATTGTTCCCAGGGAAACAGATCTGCCCTCATTGCACCTCCCGGGGCTCTGCACTAGCAGCAGACTTTCAGACAGTGGTTAGAACCTTTTCCTCTTTCCTCCCAAAATATTTTATTTTTCCCACTTTGGTCACTATTTCTAAAAGACAGTTGCCTATTTCTATGAGGCATTTTTAGTGTCCTTGACACGCGAATCACATCTCCAGGGACAAGTCAGGGGCCCGGCCTCGATGCTGGAGTACATCTTCCGAGGACGATGGGAGGGTGGGGCACACACCTCCAGCTCTCAAGGACACCGCATTTGTGACAAAGGCAGGAATAAAATGCAGAAAGTGTCTTCCGGTGCCAGACTGGGAAGCCGGACAGGGAACTGGAGAACTTTGGGGCCCATGCCCAGTACCTGGATCACCTGGGCGCCTCCCTTTGCCTCCTGGTCTCCCATTCCATAAAGGCTCACTGATGGGGGAGGACCGGAGGGCCCTGGGATTCCCCCGCAAAACCAGTCAGATGGGAGGGCGATACTCGCTCCCATCCCAACGCCCATGCGTTGGGAAACCAGATGGGTGCAGAGGCGCTGCTCACCACTGAGATGTGGGGCCAGCATGTGATGTGTGCGGGTCTCTCTGTCTCTCAGTAGAGCAGGGAAAAGCTCTTCACGGCCAGCTCCTAGGGAATTAGAGAGTACAGCACTGGCTGGGCACCCCCCGTGGGCCAGCTGCTGGCAAACCCTGTTCATCCCTTAGGTGATATAATTCTTATGACTGTCCCTTAAGGGGTTGGTCTGTTTACTGCCACTTCATAGCTGAGGACTCAGGCTCAGAGACGTCTGGTCACTTGCTCATGGTCACACAGCTTAGAAGCACTAGAGCCTGGACTGAATTCCAGGCTACTCCAAGGCCAAACCCTAGCTCTTCTCCCCATGTCAGGTTATGTCTACATAGATGTATCCTCACAGCTGTGATTCTGTTCAGAGGATGCACAATGGACAGACGGTGTGAGCTGACGTGGAGCTCAAGGACACTGGCCAAGGCAAAGCTTTGCTCTAAGTTCAGTAAACATTCATTGGCTGAGCGCATGCACAGACGGAAGAATGTTGTCTCCTTTGTCACCACACAGAGATTTTGCCTGAACTAAGTCCACTGGAACCCCCAGGCAACGCGACTCCTCTCCTGCACCCGCCTCTGCTCCCAAGAGCTGACAACCATCCACTTCTCGGGATCCAGAAAAGAACGTATTTCAGCAAATCAACCCCCTAGATTCATTTGCTTCAATCCTCTTGTAAAACTAATAAAAATGCAAAGTATTACCATAATTAAAGTTTTAAAATTATACCAAAATAAGTTAAATAGTTCCCATTACTCATATCATTTTTCAGAATGATATAAAAGATAATATTTACTATCTAGCAGTCATAATGAAAACTAATCTTTTAAGCGCTTAATGGATTTTCTGATATAACTCAACCCGCTCCCCCAATTATTCTTAAGCAGCTCCAATTTCAAATGCTGTCCTTACTGTAGCTGATGTCAGGAATTCCCAGATGGCACTGCGGAGAATATGGATTTCAGGAACACAGTGACAGCGGCTCAAATCACGTCACCCGGGGAGGCTGCACCCACCTGCCAGCGCCTCCCTCAGGCTGCGATGCGAACCAGGAGTCACCACGTCAAGCCATCTTTCTGTCTGCCTGTGAATCCCACCCCGGGCAGGGAAGAACCTGCCTTCCTCAGATGCCCTGGGAGCTCTGTTGTGCTGCAGCATATTCCAGGAAGACAGCCAATCAGGAGGGAGGGTCACAGGCGGGGCCGGGAGGAGGCCACATGCTGGCTTCCTTGTCCTCTTTTCCTCCCACAACGGGCCACACGGAGCTCACTTTGCCCCAGCCAGTGAGTGAGGTTTCTACCTGAGGTTTTTACTAGGGGCTGGTCAGGTAGGTGCCCTAGTAGATCTGCCAGGACAGGGATAGGCAAAGCTGCCCCCTATTAAAAACAATCCCTCACTCTCCAATGTTAAATGGAGATGGCATTCTAGGGGAACCAGGAGTCACTGCTTGAATGTGCCCCCCGAAAACTGGGAGCATTCAGACCCTATCCATAGACCACTGCCCGCTGCCCAGCAAGCTGCCCAGGCCCCACCTTGAACAAGGCAGTGCCTTCTCTGATTGCTTCCCCAACCACTCTATTGTTGGAGCACAAAGGCACAGGCAGGCAAGAGGACACAGCTCTGTGGGCCAAGTCCTACAGGCAGGCATTTCAGGCCCTAGCAGCGAATTCCCAGCCCGAGTCCCTTCGGTTTTCAACTAAACTGTCTTCCGAGGACTGGCGTCATCAGGGTAGCAGCAGGATGACTGTTGCAAGATGATCCCTGAAAAGAGCTCAAGTTTAACGCTGTGCTGCCCCGAAAGCGCCACTTGGCTCTCCTGGGAAAAGCGCTGTGTTTCCGGGCACTGTGGTCCCACTGAGCTTGGGGAATGTCCTTGGCTCTAGTCTTAGACTGAAGACCCCCTGTGGCAGTGATGTCATCCGTGTGGCTGTCCCTGAGAAGTGACTCAGAGGGTCACTTGAGGAAAAAACTGTCATTGCAACAGGGTCTATAATGAGGAAAATAAATGTGTATGGTAAATTTGGCATTTTCCTTAAAATCCCCAGCGGACACTAACTTCACGTGTTGTAGCAAACCCAGCTCTGTATCCAACCAATGGCATTATTCAGTTTTATTGTTTTTCTCTCAATTAAACATTGCTGACTGGGGCCAGTTTCACTTAGGAGGGAAAAATGGGTTTAATGAGCTGTTAAAGGCTTATCTATGCGCAGTTACAACTACTTCCAGCACCTGATTATTTCCAACTTCAGAAGCTCACAGTCTCTCACACACATCATCAATACCCATCATTTCACAATAATCGCATTGATTCCGAGGTTAAGGGATTACCTTTGACTTTTAATGCTCTGCAGCTTTATTAGTATTTCTGAATAAAATTTTAGGATCCACACAAGCCTTAGCCACTGGAATTTCATGCACACTAGTGCGAATGTTCGGTATTTCCAACTGGTCATGCTTTTTGGACTAGAAATCAAGACAGACATTGGAGGGCAGTTTAGAAAAACGTTGTTAGAAAAATAAGGATGCTGATGATGCCTTTTTTTGTTTTTGAAAAAAAGCTGTTTTCCATGGAAATGAAGTTCCTCTGAGAAACAGTGAATGTCTCAGTGCAGAGAGGGCTGCATAGCAGCCTAACTGCTCTCTGGAGAAAGGTCGGCTTGCAGCTGCATCTGGGCACTTGGGTTTAGGGTGGGTTCCCACCACTCTCTGTGCCAAAACTGCACGTACAGGGAGGTTGGTGCTGGACGTCAGCTTTCCTCCAGGAAGTCTGGAATTCAAGTGCCTGCTGGGAAGAGGGCACCTACCTGACCAGCCCCTGGTAGAAACCTCCCGCACAGGTTGCTGCATTGCTGTCGCAGGGAGGAGGGAGCTCCGTGTGACCCGCATGGCAGGAAGAGAGGAGAAGGAAACCAGCACGTGGACTCGTCCAGTGCCACCTGCGTCCCTCCCTCCTGATGGGCTGTGTGTACTTTGTGCTTCTGCGCTGCCGTCATCCATCCTAACCATGAGTCCCAGTGAATCTCTGCATGTGGGGGTGATCGGAGGCCCTGACACAGTCCCCGTCCCCTAACTCGGGTGTGGCTGTGTGCAGGTGATGGCCCTCTTCCCCAGCAGCCTGGCCATGGGTTTTGTCCTGCACTTTTTTCTTGGGTTCTAAAGCTGAGGAGCTGTGGGAGGAACTTCAGCTGCCTTGCCCCTGCTAGGCCCTGGGGCACCCTGGAGTGGACACCTCCTTTGATTCCGCTATAGAGCATAGTCTGTTCAGGTTTCCAGGCAAAACCAGTCTTCTACAGGATGCCAATCAAAAAGGCAGAGCCCCTCCCTCCCAGGAGCTGACCGTGGCCCCTCTGCCTGGGAGGAGGGACGATGGCTCCCTCCCCAGAGAGACAGAGCCTCCCGCTTAGCAGTCAGGGCAGGCTGGCTTACTGTCATTGCCGTGAGAAAATGGCAGAGGCAAGAAAAAGGAACCTGAGATAAGAGTAAGGACTGCAGCCACAGAGGGGAGCTCGGTGCAGTTAGGGGCGACACGAGCCGTGTGCTTGTGTCCCCAAAATGCATAGGTTGAAACCCAAGCCCCAAGGTGATGGTGTTAGGAGGTGGGAGTTTGGGGAGAAGACCAGGTCGTGAGAGTGAAGCCCCCATGGATAGAATCAGTGCCTTATAAAAGGCACACAGAGGGCTCTATCGCCCTCTTTTCTCCAAGCGAGGAGGATCCAGGAGAAGGCAGCCATCCGCAGCCTGGAGGAGGCCAACCCTGCTGGCACCGTGAGCTCAGACCTCCAGCCTCCAAAATGGTGAGACGGTGATGCTGGTGGCTGATAAGCCCTCAGTCCATGGGACTTTGTCGAAGCAGCCCAACCGGACTGACGGGAGCAAGTCCCGGTGCCCTAATAACACAACCTTCAATTGGCTCCAAAGAGAAAACACGAGAGACTGAGGCCAGACGGCCCAGGAGGATCATCAAGAAGGGGACACAGGAGCCGGGAGGACACAGGGAAGCAGCAGGGGAGAGGCTGGCTGGGGTGTCCTGTCTCAATGGTGGAGGCAGTGGTGGGGAACAAAGGCCTCCCTAAGGGCTCCACGCTGGATTCTAGTTTGCCGGCTACTAGTTGTTAAATACATGCACACATTTGCTGAGAGCTTGACTGTGTTACTTCCAATCAATTCTTTTTTTCCTTTAAGATCTGGAAATCCAATTGGCTAACACAGCATGAGGTCAGCACAGCCAGGTCCAGGCCTGCACTGCAGTTGCAGCCACATCACCGCTGTAAAGCTGACAAAGGGATGCCCCCACACAGCCGGGGATGGAGGCCGTTTCCCCAGTGTCGGCCCAGGATGCCAGGCATCTGCAGAGCCTTCATCTGGGCTGAGGCTCCCATGGGAATGTCAACAACACATCCTCAGGCTCCTCCCTTTGAAGCACACGAGAGAACGGACACACCAACCCCCACCAGAAGCAGGTCAGAAAATAATTTAGTGGAATAATTGATAACAATGTTGATACATTCCTACACCTTTGGAAACATGTTTATTATCACAAAAAATACAAACGTAGTCTGAGCTTCTATCAGGGGCTAAAGGAACTTGCCGCCTCCTTTCAACTCACAGTGAACAGGAGTATCAGCGGGACAGCAGGACCCTTCGAGTGTGTGGAATGTCCCATGTCATCCTACAAAAGTGTGGGGCTGAGCGTCACATCCCAGCACGGCACAACAGCAACAGTTTCCTGCTACAGTGACCTCCAAAGGAGGCCTGAGACAGAACAGAAGTTGGAGGTTACCTCCAACATCCCACTCACCAAGTAGGAGTTTCAATCAAAGGAAGCCTGTGCCAGTATGTTTCTGTGTCCGTTGACGTGTGAAGAAGCTCCTGTGGATGGAGACGGAAGATGAACTCTGTGGTTCTTCCAGCAGGGGACTTGGTGGAGGCCAAGTCTTCAAGTCTCCAAGTGAGGGGAGCACAGTCGTGGGTGGGTTCTGCACTGGCTGGGGATGGGCATGTTTTGTGGAAATGCATTCTTTTATTTTCTTTTCTTTTTTCTTTTCTTTTTTTTTTTGAAATGGAGTCTTACTCTATTACCCAGACTAGAATGCAGTGGTGCAATCTCTGCTCACTGCAACCTCCGTGGGTTCAAGCAATTCTCCTGCCTCAGCCTCCTGAGTAGCTGGGATTACAGGCACCCACCACCATGCCTGGCTCAGTTTTGTATGTTTAGTAGAGACGGGGTTTCACCACGTTGGCCAGGCTTGTCTCGAACTCCTGACCTCAGGTGATCCGCCCGCCTCAGCCTCCCAAAGTGCTGGGATTACAGGCGTGAGCCCCTGGGCCAGGCCTGGAAATGCATTCTTAAGGCGTTATCCTGGAAGCGTATCTCCCCCATGGGCTGGAGGAGCCTGGAGAGAAAGGGGCTGCCTTTCCAAGTGGCCTTGTTTATGACAGTGGAATTTAGAATTTGCAGCTGAATTTTCCAAGCTCTGCGATTCTTTCTTTCCTTTTCTTCCCTGTCCATTTCATTACCTGTAGCACAGACAGAAGAAAAAATGCTGGAGAAAAGGGCGAGATGCAAAACTGACCACGCAGATTACTCCTCGTACCTGCCATAAAAATTGCGTGGCAGAGCTTGAAAGAAAAGGCACTAATGAGGTTTGGGGTCATCCACGGCTCCCTGCCTCCCGGAGAACAATAACCAAGACTTCATCACATTATCCTAAACCACGGAGGAACCAACAACTAAATGATAATGATAAAAAATAATGACTATTTCCCTGTTAAGTGCTCATTTCAATATCGCACTCTGAGTATTCTATGTTTATGCATTTCAGAAACGAAAAATTGATCATTTATGAGTCAGACAGGTCCAGATACAGGGGTGGAAACATAATGAATTAAGATGACATGTTTACTGAGTCTGTGCCAAGTGCGGATATATTTCGAAATAACTGTTGTGTCTACCATAATTTAGGAGAGAAGGGCCAATTGAGCCTTCACTGCATAAGGTCATGTATTATTTCACCAAAAGTTACATCTGAGATTGGAAAGTATTTATAAATATTAAGCAGCACAAAATAATCAAGCTATTATTCCTTGGGAATGAAATGTGTTTCCCCACCCCCTCCGTACTGCCTAGGAAATGTCGGAAGATTCGATACAGAAGCCATTATGAAAACATAATGTGTTTGCAGTTAGACACTTAGACAGAATCCGGACCCCACCACTAATTCAGAGTTGGGTCTTCAGCTAGGCTGACCTGGGCTGCCTCTGCCAAAGATAGGGACAAGCCTCTATGCAGAAGGGCCCCCACGGTGGAGGATTTGAGTCTTTAGCACAGAGTCCAGCATTGAGTAAACACTCAAACAATGACGAGAGGGAGACATTATCTCCTATTTACACAGAACGGCAACCCTCCATTTGACATCTTGTACCAGAGTCTGCATTTCTCTTAAAGATGACCGTGGCTTCCTGTCCTCTCTTGTCAGAGAAGCTGACCCTCTTCCAAGGGAACTGAGTTTGCCTCGAAGACTTCTCTTCTCAAAAGCAAAACTCACTCTCTGGCATGCCCTGGTCTGTCTGGTGCCCCCACAAAGAACGTTCACTAAAACATCCCAAGCCTGAACCCCCAAGTAATACCCAAGACCCTGATTCTGTGGGTCCCGAGAAGGCTGGTTCTGGGACCGGAGGTGGCACCAAGATGGGATGGCACGTTCGTCATCCTTTCCCCGCTGGTCACTCGCCAGCTACTCAGGCAGTAAGGGGTCCTCTGTCTGTGGTGGCCACGTTCACGGGAGGTCCAGGTGCCGGCGGGCCTTGTCTTCCCAGACAGGTAGATAAAGAGTAAATGCACGCTCTGGGTATCTGTTACCCATCATAGGTTCTACTTACCCACTCTTCTAGTAAGTGTGTGTTGTGTGTGTGCATTTGCACACACATGTGACTAGCTCCTGATGTCAAAGTCATTGTTAATGATGGATCTGGTCAAGGAAGTGTGGAGGCCTCTGGTCTAGAAGGAAGGAACTGGCTCTGGGTGGTTGACTCTGTTCCCTAGTCCACTGGGATAATTTGCCATCCTAGAATACCATAAACTCTCTTCCATGTGGTTTCTGTGTGTAGCTACTAGAGGTGGGCAGCTCTGGACACCACCTGCCATTTCCCCCTGGGGATGACACATGGCCTCCACTCTGGATGGGTCCCTCTTGTCCTGAGACGGTTCCTATCTGGCCCAGGACTGCTGGACTCTCTCCCACTTTCCTATGACGCTTCTTTCTTGCTTGTACAAAAACAAATCCATCTCCACACATCAGAGATGGGAACATAGCTGGGAAGGGACTGAAGACGCCACGAATCCACCGCTTCTGAAGCATGTCCTGCCCTGTTCGCTCCTGTCTGCTAGGAGAACCCCCTTTACACACACTCCCCGTTAATCTTTTCCTCTTGTGCTTCGTGGTGACTCACGGCATGTGCAAACTCATTTCTGCCCCCTTAACCTTCGGCTTTCTCGTCTTCCCATCGTCACATTGGCTGACGGTGCCCTGCCAGCTGGCTCCTTCATCCTTTCCACTCTGTCCTTGCCCTTCAGGAAAGGATTGTCTCTTTCTGGCAACAGGAAGGCTGTGTTCAGGGACAAGGATGCTCCAAGCCACGCTCATCTTTTCCCGCTTCGAGGCTGAAAGACAGCAGTTGCCCTGCAAGGAGTCCTGGTTGCAGTTATTGGAAAATAACACCAGGAACCACAAGAGGTTGCACAGGTGGTGGGGAGGCGCAGACACACGCCGCTGTTGCTGTTCCACGATGGAGCTGAAGCCTTTTAAGTGTCTGAATTCACCTTAATTTTTCCAAATTCCACGTATTTTTAGGGCTTTGTATTTTTATATAGTATAAGGTATTATCGACGATGACGATTTTTGCTGTGCTGATAGTACAAAGGAAATAGAAGGAATTATCCATGGGGGCCCCTTGGATGGACGCAGGCTGTGCCCCCAGGAGTGCCAACCGAGGCCTTGAGGCTGAGCCAGGTAGGCATGTTACCTGTCACCTCCTGGGCCACCATCTCCCTCATTCATTTTACTCAACAAATACCTTCTGAGGACCTGCTTCTGCCTCTGTCATGCGCCGATCCAGGCTGTTCTTGAGCAGCCCAGATGGGGGTGACTGGCAGAAAGTGACAGCTTCAAGCTCTATTTCCACCTGCGCCCCTCACGCTGATCCCCACGTGGCTCTGCATTCCCAGCTCTCGTCCCTCCTGCTTTTATGGACGGGACATTTAATGAGTCTTTAATCCAGCCTAATTCTCCCCATTTAGGTCACTATCTCCTTGGGGAAGCTGCTTCCCGCTTGGAAACAGCCAGAGAAAGCTCTGGTCCTGCCCGCAGACCCAGCCTTCCAAAATCATCATTTATCCCCAGTTCTCCAGCCGACACCAAGAACTCAGGGAGAGACTTGCTGCCTCTCTGGCTGACGACTTCTCCAGGGAAGCTATGGGTGGCACCCAGGCTGACACAGTCACCACGGCTCGCTGGTGGACAGGGGATGGACCCCCAACAATTTCTGTTTCCAGGAGAAACACCAACCCCGTGCTTGCCTCTGAGAGCTTATAGATACTGATATGTCACCTTCATGAAAGCTACCCAAGATTCTATGGCAACTGAGCCTGACTCCTCTTCATTTACCAGCATTTTCCTATGGGCAGCACTAACCATGTGACAGAAGTCCATGAACTGTATGAGCAAATTCACACTGGACTCCTGGGGTTCACTGTGGATCAGTAAAGGTCACTCTATGCCCCAAAGAGTCCCTTACCACCCAGATAGCACCAAGACAGAAGGCAATCAGTCTTGCCTAACGGGCCACTGGATCTTCCCAGCCCACACACACACACACATGCAAACATGCACACACATACATTTGTACACATGCAAACACACACATGCATGTGCACACAAACACACATAAACACACACGTGCACACACACATGAAACACACACACTTAAACCTAGAAAGAGCAAGCACAAAAACAGCTAACTGTTCACAGACTTTTCATGAAAGAAGGACCATTAAGATCACTCCATGAGGCGGAGCTTGCAGTGAGCTGAGATCACGCCACCGGACTCCAGCCTGGAGAACACAGCCAGACTCCGTCTCAGAAAAACAAAAAGATCACTCCGTGATCTAAGACCGTGCACACAAAGTGCTTACTGCAGAGCCTATTGCAGAGCCAATTCTACAAGGATGTTTCTTTTCTACATTCGGTTAAAAACAGGTCAGAAAATTCACATCTAGTATAAAATTATTAATGTTTTCCACAGAAGTTGGTGTCTAAATATTCAAACAGACCCGAGGCTGTCACCCCTACACTCCGTGTCTTTAATCAGAACAAGGACAGCCCCGTCTCATGTCACTTCTCCCGGATGAGCTAAACCTCAGGAAGCTGAGAGCACCTAGGGCTAGGGCTTCTGCAAGGAGTAGCCCTCATACATTTTCACTTCCAATCTTACATTTTCATTTTGCGGTGCAGCTACTCATGTTTCCCAGAGATGAATAAACAGTCTATTTCCTTAAAGGCTCTGCTTGTCCTCAGAGACAAGTGCCCAGGGGTACAAGCAATGGAAACCTGACAAATGGCCAAATCAAGAAATCAAGAGCACTTTGGGGAGTCAGCGATGATTTCCTGCACACAGATCAGCATGGTGGCGGGGCTGAGTGGCTGCCAGGCGGCCCGCTCCATCGCTGTTAATGTGATGTGACGAGGCTATTTCTCTTCCCCAGTCAGTGGCTGGGCAGTCGCAAGAGACTTGACTCAACTGCATAAGTCAGTCCACTGGAAATTAAGTATTAAACAGGGCAAAACAAACCTTGTCTTTGGTGCTGAGACACATTTTCAGAGCGAAAAAGTCTTTGTGGTGAAATAGCTTCAAAATAACTCCATGGGGTCAAACTCTGCTGCAGCCCTGTGGCGAACAAACTCTTGTCCTAATTTCTTTCCCATTATTTGGTTGCATTGCTTTTCCAAGTTGAGATTGGGGTGTAAATAACACACAGGCCAGTGCACTGATGGAGCTCCCAACAGCTGCAGGTGTCTCTCGTGAATTTCTCTTGCTCCTGATTTCAGACTTCACCCAGTTCTTCTGGAGGATAGGTAATGACTCTGTTCCCACTTTTCGAGAGTTGAAAGAAAGCCAAATCAAAGGAGTGAAACTCTTGAATCCTCAGAGCAACCCGGAGCAGAAACAGAAATGCAAACGTGTCATTCTGCCGTTTGTAGTAAGGCTCCCATTATCAAGGGAAGCTGAAACGTTTAGAACAAAAGATTTGCTCAGTGTAAGCATTTGCTGAGCAGCAACTGTGCACCAGGCATCGGGGTTACCAAGAGGGATATGACATGGACTCTGCCGCAAAGAGCCTCCATTCGAAGGGAGGAGACAAACCAGCGCCGTGTGAGACAGGAGGTGTGAGTGCTGAGATAAGAGTGGAGAGACCAGCATGGGAAAGACATGGCCGGGCAGTTACTGTCTAACTTAAGTTACAGGAAGGACGAGAAGAATGCCCACAGGTCCAGAGGGAGTGGAGATGGCAGTGGTTTAAGGCAGGGGACCAGCAGGGACAAGGAAGGGAGCCCACAGGTCTGCAGAGATCAGACACAAACCATTGTTCTAATCCCAGAGAGTAGCATTGATGGTGGTGGAGCAGACAGCAAAGACAAAGTTGGGAAAAAGAGCAAGACTTGGTGACTGATTAGATGGGAAGAGAAGGAACGGGTGAGAAGGAGAATTCGAAGATGACATTGAGGTTGGGTCTTACATGAATATGATTCCTCATCCAAGACAGAAAGTCAAAGAGAAGGGTCAGTATGAGAAATGTGGCATTTGAGGTGTCATTAGGGTATGGACAGGTATGTCAGCCAGGAGCCCAGGAGACAGATCTCTGTTGGAACTGCACCTCATGTGGGTGTAAATCACTGGGATCAGTGGATGAGAGGGTGTCCACGTAGAAGTGGACCACAAATGGAGCTCTATGCCACTCCCCACCCATAGCACGTGTGAAGGAGGGGAAGGGTGGGCTGAGACAGTGAGAAAACTAAAAAAGTCTCATCAGAAACATGTGATGCACCAAGAGTCTAGATAGCAGCTGGATAAGTGCCCCTGTATGGTAATGACACAATTGTCCCTCCAATATCATTCAGCATCTTCCATGATAAAGGGACCAGATGATTAGGTCACCCTAGTTGGGCAATCAACTCCATCTGTAGGCTTCTACTCTTCTAGGTGCTGTGAGGGACACAAAAGCATCACCTCCAGGGTCAAGGACCCACCATCTAATAGGAGACAAGACTTAGACACATGAAATATATTGATAACAGAGCATGGATATTCTGGATTCATGTCTAAATTTTTCAGAAAGAAAACACACACACAGCAGGTTGGAATTTGGTGAGTTTGTAAAGGAAGGGAGGTAAATGATTTAAGGAAATGACACGCAAAGATAACTAGAGAACAATAAACTACTAGCAATAGGGTAGTTTTAAATTCAGCATTAAGAATAATCACATTAAATAGAAATGGTCTAAAAAACAACTAAAAGACAGAGATGATCAGACAATAAAGAAGTATGATCAAAATATATGCAATCTACAAAAAACTCACTTTGTAGACAAGCATACATATATGTATAAAATTATATGATACATAGACATGCTAAATGCAAAAGAATGGAGAAATATATACTGTATAAACACTAATAAAAAGAAAGAGACTTGTCCTGCTTATATTAATGCCAGAAAAAATATACCACAGAACGGGGACAATTACCAGAGATAAAGAAGGACATTACATGAGAATAGGGTCAGCTCCTCAAGAAGACATAACAATCCTAACGGTCCATGCGCCTAACAACAAAGCTTCAATGTACATGAAGCAAAATCTGAGAGAACTGAAAGGCAAAAGTACACAGATCTATAAAGAGAATTGGAAACATCAGTGGCTCTCTTTGAGTAATTGAGAAAACAAGTGGACAAAAAACCAGCAAGGATATGGAATATCTGAATAACACCATCAGCCAACTTAACCTGACTGGCACTTATAGGATATTCCACACAATGACAGTGGAATCACATTCTTTTCCAGATTAAATTAAATATTCATTAAGATAGGCCATATTCTGGACCTTAAAACCTCAACAAACATAAAGGAAAAAAAATCATACAAAGTAGGTTCTCTAACCCAAATTAAGTTAAACTAGAAATCAATAACAGAAAGATGTCTGGAAAATGCCTCAAAATGCTAAATTAAATAACACACTTCTAAATAATGTGTGGGCCAAAGAGGAAGTCACAAGGAAAATTTGAAAATATCTTTAATTGAATGAAAATAAAAACACAGTGTTATCAAATGTGCGGATGAAGCCAGGGCAATGCTTTAACAATAAGGTCACATAGAAAGGAAAATGTCTCAATCAATCATCGAATCTTCCACCACTAGAAAACAGAAAAAGAACAACTGCAAGGAAGCAGAAGGTACAAAGTAATAAAGAGAAGCACAAAAATTACAGTTTGAAAACAGAAAAATGATGGCAAGAGAGATCACTGCTCTTTTCACTGTGTGCTCTCACAACCTCAAGACCCAAAACTGGGCTTCCAGCCCAGCTGCTTCCCTTGAACAGAAACAACAGGTCCCTCACGTGCACTCATCACCTTTCTCCCTGGCTGGCTCCTCTTCCTGGGTTCCCACCACCACTCCCCCATCACTCACCCAAGTCCAAATCCTGCAGGTTGTCCTTTTCTTCTCTCTCACCAACCTCCACATCCACACAGGTACCAAATCCAAATCCTATTAATCGTATCTCCCTAAAGCTCCCCTTCCTCTGCATCCCTATACATACCACTCTGTTTCAAGCCTTTACCTTCTAACACCCAGTAGTCAATGACCTCCTAAGTGATGCCCCAATCCAGCCACCAGCTCAGACTGCAGCCTCCGGGATCTCCTGAAGGCAAATCTGACCAAGGACACATGGTTCAGTGTTTAATAGAATTAACAGGATTGAAACTGGAAGGAGCCCACTCCAAATGCAGGGATGCATGACGCCTAAACTGCCCTGCAAACAACACTGCCAAATGTTTCCACTCTGACACTTAGGAGAACTGCACCTGTGAATAGTAACTGACATATTTTCTTAAATCCAATAGATAGTGCCCATCAATAAGCCACAATGCAGCAATTCCTGTTAAAGAAACCAAAAAGTAGTTTTCAGTCATTGACTTCACACCATGCTAAGACCTTGGGTCTAAAAAGGCAACATAGAATGACATCACATTTGAAAATGTCAACTCTAAGATCCCAGAGCTGCTGACGCAGGAGGGCCGGGGGCAGGCCTGCAGCAGGCGTCTCGCCATGCCATATGGGTGGACGCACACGGAAACACACGGGATGTTTCTACCCAAAGCAGCAGCTCGGTTTTGGAGTTGCTGTTGTTTTTCTTTTTTAACTGAATTAAACTGACTATTTAGCTGAATGATCAAGAGTTTCTTTTTTGCTTGCTTGTTTCAGTTTGTTAATTTTGATGGTGGAGAGGCAGTTAGACTAAATTGGTTATCTTAATGTAGGTGTTGTCAGGGAGGGATTGGCAGTCTGGGCACTGTTAGGCCCACACAGCAGCCTTGACCCAGGCCCTAGGATGTATTAATATCTACAGAGCCCAGCGTGCAGGCTACGGCCCACGCCCTCATATACGGTGCAGCTGGTATATCACGATGACTTCACAGGACCCAAGAATGGAAACCTGTGTCTAAGTTATCAATAACCAAAAATAACTCACAGGGGAAAGGCATTTAAAAAAAAAACTGAATAGAGGCTGGGTGCGATGGCTCATACCTGTAATCCCAGCACTTTGGGAGGCCAAGGTGGGGCAGATCGCTTGAGCTCAGGAGTTCGAGACCAGCCTGGCCAACATGGTGAAACCCCGTTTCTACTATAAATACAAAAAATAGCCAGGTGTGGTGGCACACAACTGTAATCCCAGCTACTCGGGAGGCTGAGGCACAAGAATCACTTGAACCCAGGAGGGGTGAGGCTGCAGTGAGCTGAGATTGTGCCACTGCACTCCAGGCTGGGCAACAGGGCGAGACCCTGTCTCAAAACAAAACAAAACAAAACACCGAATAGAAAAGGAAAGCAAAGAACCATCAATCTAAAGAAAGCTTTATCTGGTCCAAAGTTAGTTATTTTCACCTTCGACTAGCTTGTACTTAGGTGTCTGTCATCGACTGGATCTATCTGTTGAAAGTGAACCTCCTTCGCTGAGAGCCCCTGCTACCTAACCTACAACGACCTTCATTTTATCCAATGTCAAGGGCCACATCCACGGAAGAAAAGCCAACATCAGGGGACCCAAACTTCCGGAGATGTCTCCATGGGCAAGGAGAAGAGCTGGAGTCCCCCCGGCTCATGTGTCCCAGCCTCCCCTGACATCTGCCGTGTGTCTGCTCCCTCTGATAGCGGGGAAGAAACTAGGTATTCAATTGCGTTTCTGTGAGTCAAGCAGGAGCTAAAGCAGTGTTTTCCAGTTTAGAGAGAAATGTCAACAGAGCATTCTTGAACCTGCTGGAGTCTATCTGGATCACAATGGAAACTGAAAATTACATATTTGAACACACCATTTTGTAGCCAAGAACATCGACTCCTTGATGTAACGGTATACGATTCAAGTAATAAAATGGAAGCCAGACTTTTGGGAGACGTGGCCGTGCCATAGGCACAGACCCCAAACTCACTCAGGCCTCAAGTCCAGAGCGCTCCACTTCCCTAGTCCACAGATAACCTGCAGGACATGGTTCAGAGCGAGATCCCTCAGGTCTCCCTCACCCCACCGTGCCCTCTGTGGATTGGAGTTAGGTGGGGCAGAGGTTACCAAAGTGGGGACGGAGGTGCTCTCCGTGTGGACATGCTTCCCGGTGTCAGCAGGAAGAATTCAATCCTAGAAGTCAATAAGCAAACCCAATACCACCCTCATCCCTCACTGCCCTGGTTGAGGTGGAAATAAGAATGGCTTTCAGAATAGCGGGGCAAAAGAAAGGAACAGTATGCCTTCATTCTAAGACATAGAGATTAGGACTTTAATTTAAAGGGGATCATACCCAATTTTGGAGGAAGAAACTGCCAAATAGTCTGAAGGAACAAAGGATATTGAATATTGATCATTTAGACGAACACAGAATGCTAGGTTGTATTTTTCGCAATCATGTGTGGGAAATCTTTGCTTATGGCCTTGTCCTACATCCCAGATCTCATTTCATTATGGTGTCCTAATGTATCCCTGAAGATAACTCCGACCACACTGTGCATAGAGGTCAATAGTAAACTCAGTGCGTTTTTCCCTGAGAACTTTAGAACCAGAAAGAGGGTCTTCAGCGGCCTGGCAGGTGGCTCCAGTGACTTCTGTGGTGTCTGCCGGCCCAGGCCCATGAGGTGTGGCTTTATGAACACACATGAAGAGCAGATGGGACGTTTTCTTCAAAATAAGTGAAAATTCTTTCCTCGTTGTCTCTCTACCCACTCCACCAGAGGAAAGGCCTCACCCCTCCAGGCGGCATAAAGAGAGGGTAGATGTCAGCACAGGAAGAGGCACCTGCCAGGGCAGCCCAGCCTCCATGGGGGACCCTAGGAAGACACAGACAGGCAGCAAGAATGGCTTAGCATGGGCTTCGCTCCAATGACTGCCCAAAAGTGATGCGCTGAAGATCTGAGAAGCCCAGGAGAGGGAGTTACTTAAGCCAAATCCATCAGTCATGAATGTTCCAGAAAGTAGACAGAAGGCATACTGACGAATAAGAACAACGCTGTAAGGAACATGGCTGCACTGCAGCCGAGCGGGCATAGGCCGAGGTAAATATCCTGTGTACTCAGCGAGTTTTGAGCACAGGTGTGTAACTCCACTTGTTATCACAGCCATGTAGCCGTAACATGGAAGGCCATCACTTGGCTCTAAGCCACTACTGTTTGTAAAAGGTATAACTGCCCTGCCTGCACCGTACAGATGCTCTTGGGCTCGGCTCAGTTCTTGGGCATGACTCTACATGGTTCTTGCTGCTGGCACCCAGAGAAAGAGAGAACCAGAGCTGTCCATCTTGCACATGGACTGAGGGGAGCCAGGGCACGGCATGGCTCAGCATGGCTCCACATGGCTCATGCTCATGCCCAGAGAGAGAAAGAGTTAAGCTGCTGACCCTGAAGGCAAGGGAGAGCTGGCGGTGCAGCAGTGCATGGGAGCTGGCTGCTGAGAGGAGCCACAGAACCAGAGCAGACAGCCGAGATAAAGGCAGACAGTGTCAGAGAGCTGCTGATGAGAGAGCTGCTAGTGAGAGAGCTGCTAGTGAGAGAGCTGCTGAATAAAGCCACGTCTCATTTACCTGCTGTCTCTCGAGTGTTCTCCCAGCTCCCTGCACCCTGACCACCCACTCCCCTCGGACCTCAGCTGGGGCTGGAACCTGACAGACTCCTACTTTCAGGTACTTACTGTGTGCCAGGCAGTGTGCTCAGCACTTCCCATGCACCAGCTCCTGACTGCCCAGTGCTGTGGGAGGAGGGCACTGGCATTGTCTTCATGACACAGACAGGGAAACTGAGGTTTAAAGGGGTGAAGTTCCCTGCCTGATGTTACTCAGCTGGTACCTACCAGAGCCAGGGTTCTGACCGGTGACTTCCACAGTCCCTCCTAAATCCAGGGCCCTGAGAATGGAGCTATTCAGCCAGGGCACTGCACAGTACAGGGGAGTGGAGCCCTTGGCACCATCTACAGACACCGATCCCAGTTGAACCTGGGCACATGAGTTGGTCTCTCTGAGTGTCCCTGTCCTAGGCTGTTGGGTTTGCACAGAGATCTGACCTTGGCCTTCTTCTGCAGCTGCTCCAGGTGACCTCATCTGCCCTTCGATTTTAACCATTTCCACACCATTACCTCCAAAGGATCCTGACCTTTAACCTTGCCACCTTTAATCCTGACCCTTCCCACAATCCCAGACCCATATTTCTAACCATATATGGGATGCCCAACAGGTGCCTGAAACTTAGCTTGGTTAAAGGTAACCCACCTTATTCCCCCAAGTCTGCACATCACTCTTGTCAGCCATCGGCCATCCCAGCCAGGACCCATAGTCACCCCACCCCACCCCTGTCCCTCTCCATGTCTTGAGGCTACTCTAGAAATATCCGCCCACCCCACCTCACCCCCACTGCTGCAGTGTGCATCTCCATCACTCCTAATGGCCCATCACCGGAGCCTTCCACCTGTGTCCACTTCAACAGGGCCTCCACACTCAAAGGTAGCTACATCTTGTGATGTTGGAGGCGGGCTTTGCATTGGTGAGAGGGGACCACACACACACATACACACACAAGCACACACACATAGGCATTCAAGTTAGATGGGGCTCCCGACACAGAAATACTAAGGTGATCAAACCACCCAGTGCACAGACAGATGCACGAGCTTCCCTAGTTTCTGAAATCCCTAATGGAGGCTGGGGGAGGGGCACACAGCTGCTGTTGATATCACCACAAATTAGCAAATTAGGGTCTTAATAGACCGAAGAATCTAACTCTTCTTGTATCAAGCTTCCTTGATGCTGGGAGGTCTGTACCACTAATTATGAAGGACTTACACAAATCATCTTGCCCTTCACGGAAATTCTTGCAGCTCTCAAACAATGTCACAGTTCTCAAGGCTCATGAGGCCTGCATCACTCCTCTGACTCCAGGGAGCAGAGTCAGGCCTGGGGCATCTTTAAATAGCACCTCCAACTTCCTGGCATCCCACAAAGCTCCCTTCCCCATGGGTCCTGTGCCTCACTTAAGCCTCTTTTAGCTGGCAAGTTTGCTGTTGAACTGGTACCAAGACCTTCATTGCATCCCCCAGGATCTGATAAGTGGGCATTTGTCAAGAAACTGTGAGTCTTATATGTATAGTTTCTATAATTTGAAACTGATCAATGACTCCCATTAAGTTTCTCTGTTCTTTTTCTAGCATAATTATATTTTTCACCCCTTTTGAATATCACCTTGGACCTACAGATACTTACAGATTCAGCTGTAATCACCAGGGCCTGTCATAATTTTGTTTCTGAAGTTGAAATGGCCACAATACTTGGTGATGTCCCCTCAAATCTGACTCCACTGTCACCATCTCCCCATATTTGAGTGCATCCTTGTTTTCTCAGAACAGAGGTTCCAGGCCCATCTTCGTTCCTCTTCCTCCAAATGTGGGAGTCAATAATTCTTGAAGTAGCCTTGGTTCCTTTCAGCAGAAAATGGCACGAGACGCCCACATCTGAGCCCCAGGAGGGCACAGTAGATTGTGTCACATCAGAGCAGAACAAGCTTCCCTTTTTAAAAGGCTACAGGTTCATGTTGATATTTTCCATTTACCTCTCTATTTACGGAGCACATCCGAGGGCATGCTCATTCCTCCTTCTGATTAGACTTCCCGGTCTTTGTGCATTGCCTTGGACACACTGTTACAGATCCTCACATCAAGATGGGCTTAAACTACTGTGATGCCAAAAACTGTGCAAGATTTCACTTTCTTGTCTCTGTTTGACCCGTGGGTCAAGCACCCGGGACTGAACTTCAAAGTGTGAAGTCTAGACAACCTCCCGTCATCACCTCTCAAGTTTCCACTGAAAGAAAATGAAATTCCATCCTCTTCAGGGCACAGGGTATTGAGAAAAACTTCTGAAGCCATGGTAAAGAAAGGAAAACTACAGACACAGCACCCTTGAACTCTTCATTCTCATGAGCCGTGATATCGTTGCTTGTCTGTTATCTCATGTGGGTTGGTGTGCATTCCAGTTTCTTTTAACTGTTGGATAAATACAAATACTTTACCAGTCCATCATCACAAAAAAAAAAAAAAAAAAAAAAGCACTGTCAGAAAACACCACAAGGTAATGGTCATGAATCTATCGCAATTTTTAAATCTTTACCAAAAAAATTTAAGATTACCATATCATTTGCAGAATTATATTGGGGTTCTAGAAGAACCAGATTACAAAAGATATCCAAAATTATTTTCATTATATTTTTCAATTTTAATTTTGTTTGTTCGTTTGTTTGAGACAGAGTCTTGCTCTGTCACCCAGGCTGGAGTGCAGTGGCCCAATCTCAGCTCACTGCAAGCTCTGCCTCCCGGGTTCATGCCATTCTCCTGCCTCAGCCTCCCTAGTAGCTGGGACTATAGGCGCCTGCCACCAACTCCGGCTAATTTTTTATATTTTTAGTAGAGAAGGGGTTTCACCATGTTAGCCAGGATGGTCTCAATCTGCTGACCTCGTGATCCACCTGCCTCAGCCTCCCAAAGTACTGGGATTACAGGTGTGAGCCACCACACCTGGCCTTTTAATTTATGTTTAGATTATATCTATATAACTTCAGCCACCAACCAAGTTAGAGGTATAGTTTGACGTTTCTCACAGAAACTGACATAGGAACTTTGGAACATTACAGCCTTGGAAAATTATTGCACAAAACATCCAAATGATTGAATGGAATGAAATATACCAACCCATACCCCTAATTTTGTGTAATAGAAATAAAATTTATCTGGGTAAATTGGTAGATAGAAGGCAATAAAATACCAATTATGGGTACAGTCCTGCCAAAATCCAGCCCAGCCCTGAGGTGATGAGATTTCCTCTTGGATCTAGATGGGGCCAGGGAGCTGGGGTGTCCCGACTTGCCACGTGCTGCTGCTGCTGCTGGTCCTTGTGGCTCGCCCAGGATGTAGCTGTTTCCTACAAGCTGTCACTTGGGGCTGGCAACAGTGACCGGCCCCATTCTGTGTGTCAAATAAATGCAGGATGATGAGATGTTCCTGGGGCAGTGACCACGTTGCTGAGCATGTTCACACCCAAAACACATTTAGGCAGGAGAGGCCTGGGAGTGTGGAAGGCTTTGGCTGCCTCAGGAAGGAGTCAGAAGGCTCTGCTTTGGGAAGTGAGCTCCCCACAGAGCAGTTCTCCTCAGAGCCCACACCTCCCACTTGTGAGAGTTGGAGAATATCCGTCACTCTTCACCTCGGATGACACCCCTCCCTCTTCACCTTGGGGAATATCCCTCGCTCTTCACCTTGGATGACACTCCTCCCTCTGTACCTTCTCCTGCCTCTACCCCTCCCTCTACCCCTCCCCCTGCCTCCACCCCTCCGACTTCCCTGAGCTTGGTTGGGTCTTGATTGTGTCAGGGTGGGAGTTTCACGCCCCTTTAGTTTGGTGTTGCGGGGACAAGCACCAGCGAGGGCCCCTGGGCTTGGCTCCCCCAGCTCTGAAGGAGCCTTCACCTGCCCCTCCACCCACTCCTGCCTGTCCAGCTGCTGGGCCACACCAAGAGGCAGGAAACTCCTCTCTCTCCCAGAGCTCAGAGACGTAACTTCTCGTGAGTCTCTTTTCAGTTTTTTAACCACTTTAGTGAGGTCTGATTGACATACAAAAAGCTGTGAATATTTAATGTGTACAACTTGATGAGTTCAGAGATAGGTACACACTTGTGAAACCATCCTCCCAGTCTATGCTGTAAGCATATCCGTCACCTCCAGAAGGCTCCTTTTTACTTATTATTGTATGTGATAATTTCACGTCAGATCTCACCTAGGAGCAAATGTGTAAGTGCACAACACAGCACTGCTAGCAGGAGGCACTGTGCTGCTCGGTCGGGCTCCAGGACTTACTCATCTTGGTAACTGAACCTTGGTACCCACTGACTCCGG
This sequence comes from Mandrillus leucophaeus, assembly GCF_000951045.1. Lineage (NCBI taxonomy): Eukaryota > Metazoa > Chordata > Mammalia > Primates > Cercopithecidae > Mandrillus > Mandrillus leucophaeus. The sequence continues at coordinate 142,329 of NW_012110097.1, forward strand.
ATTTCCACCCTCTGATTCCTGAGTGTGACTGTTTTAGGTCCCTCACGTTAGTGGGGTCCTGTCGTATCTGTCCTTCTGTGCCTGGCTTATTTCACCTAGCACCAGGTCCTGGTTCATTCATGTTGTTGCAAACAGTGGGATTTCCTTCCTTTTTAAGGCTGAATAATAGTCCATCGTTTGGATAGACCACGTTTTATTTATCCATTCATCTGGGCATCCAGCCTCTTTTCCTTAACTCCCCCTTTTCAGATTAAAATTCATACCTCTTTTTATGATATTTCTCTGCATTTTAAAATTTCAGCTTATAAGTGCAAGTATCTTTAATTTTTTTTAATTATACAAAAGGAATGAGAGCTGGTCAACCTTTTTTCTCCACTCAGAAACCACAGAAATCATGAGCAACTGCAAAGCAAGTTGTAGAGAGAACAAAGGAGGGAGGCGAGGCAGTGACCCAGAGACCCCTTCCCAGATTCCTGGGTGTGCCGGAAACTTGGGACAGGCCTGGGCTGGGAGCACAGCCAGCCCTCTTTACTTCTTGTGGCTCCAGTCAAGCAAGGATGACTTTTCCAGATAACATTATTCTGGAAATGGGCAAGTTGGGTAACACTCTTCAAATTTTCTCAGGACCATTTCAATTCAGTATCATAGGGAACTGTGCATTATCTTAGGAATAATAAAATATACATTGTTAACAGCTCTTACAATTAGATAGCATTCATAAATTCTGCCTGGACAAGCTCCATGTTCGTATTTACCTTGCAAACAAATCAAGCCTGTAATCCCAGCACTTTGGGAGGCTGAGGCAGGCGGATCACGAGGTCAGGAGTTCGAGACTAGCCTGGCCAACATAGTGAAACCCCGTCTCTACTAAAAGTACAAAAAATTAGCTGGGCATGGTGGCGGGCACCTGTAATCCCAGCTACTCAGGAGGTGGAGGCAGGAGAATCACTTGAACCCAGGAGGCAGAGGTTGCAGTGAGCCAAGATTACACCATTGCAACAGGTGTTGCAGGGCAACAATGTGAGACTCTGTCAAAACAAAACAAAACAAAACAAAAACCCTGTTTTCAAAATTTTCAAGGCCCTTTACTCTGATCGCCAGTAAAAGAAAAACAACCTCAATTTACTTGTACCAATCACAGAGCTGCAAAACTGAGGCTCTTTTATAAAGAACAGAGATTAACTGGCACGCACGAAACTCTATTTTCCCCCAAGTTGCACACTTCTTTTTTATTAACCACTTTATATTGTTCTGCCTGCTTATTTGTCTTTTTTTTCTTTTTCTTTATTTTATTTTATTTTAAGTTCCAGTATACATGTGCAGGACGTGCAGGTTTGTCACATAGATAAACATGTGCCATGGTGGTTTGCTGCACCTGTCAACCCCTCACCTAGGTGTTAAGCCCAACATGCATTAGCTATTTATCCTGATGCTCTCCCTCCCCCTGCCCCACTGCCAACAGGCCCCGTTTGTGTTGTTCCCCTCCCTGTATCCATATGGTCTCATTGTTCAGCTTCCACTTATGAGTGAGAACATGCAGTGTTTGGTTTTCTGTTCCTGTGTTAGTTTGCTGAGGATAATGGCTTCCAGCTCCATCCATGTCCCTGCAAAGGACATGATCTTGTTCCTTTTGATGGCTGCATAGTATTCCATGGGAATACCTCTTTTCATATCACACAGGGAGCAACTGGCCTACGAGAGCAGTCATCTTCTCACCAGCTGGCTGCACCAGTTCCCATTTACAAACCTGGGCAGGTCTGTGGCTTCTGCCAGGATCATCCAGCACCTGTCCGGATGGTTCTCCCTATCCCGAATGTTACCACCTCAGGGGTCAGCACTGCCCTCCCCCAGCGAGGACAGCTGGGTTCTGGTCCTAACCTGAGGCCATTCCTTATGGCCCTTGGCCATCTGCAGTGGTCCAGCCTTGACCATCCTCCATGTCGTCTTCCCTCTTGATGGTGCAGGTGCTGCTCTAAGGGAGGGCACTCTGCCTCATAAAGACCTCAATTAGATGCCTCTGTCTCCTTTAAAAAACAGAAGGTGGCTGGTGTTATCTTGCTTTTTCTTTTCATTGCAGCTCTTAATGGTATAGAATGACCCTGATTTTATTTGTATACGAAATTTATAAAAAGCAGGTTAATGAGAAAGCACACACTAATCCCACACTCTGCAAATCTATTTCTTGAAGCTGCAGTGAATCTGCCCACTCTCTCATCAGCCAATATTTCCAGTGGGGCCCACAATCTGCATTGACTTCAATTATCTGTGGGCTTACACAAGGCCCTGGTTCTACCGCCCTGCTTTCCCAAAACAGTCTCCTTTCCCACAGACTGGGAATTTGTTTCAGCTGGGACTCATGGGGAGGTTCAGTTGGGGCATGATCCCCGACCCTGCAATCATTCTCACATGCTGTGTATATAGGATGTTATTTCCCAGGAAGAGGGTCTCCAAAACCCATCCCCTTCTCATGGAGAAGCATGTGCCCTCCAGGACTGCCTCTTGCCCACACTGGCTGATTCAGAACTGAGTGCAAGGAGCCTTTCAGAGGTAAGAGAGACAAAGTCAGTCTCAAAGCCTGTCTGCTAATTGTTCATCTTCCTCTCCGGGAAGCTCCCAAAAGGACAGCCCTCGATGGACAACGCCAATTCAGGAGGTCAACACAGAGCAGCCGCCATGGCAGAGAGGCACGGTCGGGCTGGGCTTGGGCTGCTTTGGTTGCACACGGTATGAACTGTCTTTATCTTCCTCCCACCATGCCAACACATTATATTTTCTTTAGGCGCACTCAGGCAACAAAAATGTTAAGGCAACGACAGCATAACAAACCCTGTGGCATTTTTTTTGCAAACATCTTAGAATTTAACATCATTTTTTCACTTGCCACTGCACAAAAATATCAACTTGGCACTCAGCAGCCCCGTGGCGATGTGCATATGAAGGCACGCACTGAAGCCCACGGTGCTCCGTTATTCAGCAATCAGGGCTTTATGTAGGAGCGAAAACAAAAAGCACCACAAGCCCCGGGCACCTCTAGAATCGCAGCTGTTATCATCCTGCAAGGACCCCCTCAGACATCAGGCTGGTGATGTAGGGCTCATGATGGGGCCACAGTCAGAGGGAAGGCAAAGGTGACTTCCTAAGGGCTGTCTTCTCTGATGTATTATTCATGGACTTGAATCCCGGGACACACATCCGTTTTTCACCCGAGGTCTGTGCAGTGGGAACCTAGCGACCTCGAGAGGGAGACGGCCATCTGGGAGGTCTGGTGACGGTGGGAGAGGCTTTTGGGATTCTCTTACCAGAGGGAGCCAGCCCAGGGCCTCTCTCCAGAGAGTGGTGGAAACCACATGTGTCTTGGCTCTGGGTGGCCCAGCAGAGGGGATGACGGCCCAGAGCCCGTTTCTCAGATGCTACTGTGCAGCAGAACCTTGAGGCCAAACTTCTCAGACAGGACCCTGCTCAACTTGTGAGAATTCCCCAGCTACTAAGGACATCCCCCCTACTTTTGAACGTGGAGCCCCCCTGCCCTTCAGAAAATTCCCCCAAATTCCACTAGTTTCTGAAACAGCCACATTCCATTTCAGGCACTCACGTGGGTCATTATCTCAGTTGGGACCCCCCGGGGCAGAGACAGACACAGGCTCTCAGGAGCTGCTCCTGGGAAGCAGGAGTGGGCAGAGGGAAGCGTGGACAGGGAAGGTAGACAAGCCTGGAGGTCACACTCAAGGTCCTGCCACCAGCAGCAGGGAGAGCTCCCCAGAACCTCCTGGAACTACCCACCTGCAGCACAGGGGCCCCAGCATTTATCCATGTTCCCCGCTGGAACCTCCCCACAGGCGCGAGTGTTACTAACATCAGCGCATTCTGCAGGTCATTTCAAGTAAGCGCCGCTTTCAGGGCTGCCCCTGCTGGCAGGGCTGCCCGTCTTTCCCCCTGGAAGGGGCCAAGCTGCCCTCAGAGAGCAAGGCCCCGCACCTTTTGCGCATGTACATGAATTCCCACACACCAGACTCTGATTTTTGCAGTAGATGCATTGCAGACACCCAGTCTCACCATGACACAACCCCTGGGTAGAAGGAGCACGGGGCCTGGCAGCCAAGATCCCAACACCCCCGGCCCCCAGGCAGCCAAGCCTTGAGGATTCTAGAGCCAGCCTTGCACAAAGAGTTCACTGGCATGTGTCACTTCTGGAACATGTGACTGTCTCAGTGGAAGCAGAGCAGAGGGACCAGTGAGTCCTGGAAGGCTAGCAAAGCCCGGGGCTATACACTGTGGTTGTGCTGACCAACCTCTAATGGGGCAGACTGGCTCAGGCACCCCCAGGGTCACAGCCCCTCTGTAGGGCAGAAACGCTGTCACGAACACCCAGCAAGCACTGCTCACCTACAGCGGGTATCGTGGGTCAGCAACACGTGAGCACCAGTGAAAGCACACGGCCATTCACAGAGCAGCTGAAGGTGCAGACGAGGAGTGCTGGAGGGTGTGCAGAGCGCCAGAGCCCCCTTGCAGCCAAGGCCAAAGGGAGAGATCAGAGAGAACGTGTCGGCCAGGCACAGCGGCAAGCAAGGTCAAATGCTACTCAGAGGCCCGGTGACAATGACCACCGCAGCAAAAGTGAGAACAGCAGTTTTAGCACAGAACTTGCGGGACGACCACGCACCCATGTGCAGACCAGCTGCCTGAGGTGTCTATCTCGTTTTTTGCTCACAGCAGCCCTGTGGTAAGAATCACTGAGGTCGCCACACTGCAGATAAGGAGAGCAAAGCTTGCAGAGGTTGGCTGGCCCAACATCAGCCGGCTTGCACCTGCCAGTCCCAGAATTTGAACCAAAGGGGTCCGGGTCCAGACTCACTGTGCTTTCTTTGTCACTGTGCTGTGCAGCCTCTGTTCAGGACGAAGGTTCAAACAGCCCTCAAATGGAGACGTGACGGTCACCAGGAACCCTGGGAGAGCAGGGGGCAGATGGAACTGGGCCGAGGGGCTCATGGAAGTGGAGAGATAGAGAAAGGGTCTCTACCTTTCCAAGAAAGTTGACAATGACGAGGAAGCATGAAATTGGGTGGAAGTGGAGCCAGGGAGCATCTTCCACTTCGATGGAATGTCATGAAGAAAGAGAGAAGGCGAAGGTGTGGCACAGAGAAAAGAGAATTGAGGCAGGTGGAATGAATCCAGACCAGTCTCCCAGGGCCAGGCTCCTCCTGTGCTGCGACAGAAGGAAGGAGAAGGGATATGCGTGGTGCACAGAGGCGTAGGAAAAAGAAGAAGTTCCAGAAGGCAAGTTCTCCTTTCTGCCATAAGTTTGGGGGTGATAGTTGAGCGCAGAGTGAGTGTGGAAGCTGGACAGGCCAGAGATTTTAGGAGAATGGGACAGATTTGAAACAGCCATTAAAGGAGAGGAGAATAAACTGGCCAGAGAATTGTAATGACATTATTAGGCAGCTCCCCTGGCCCAGCTGCAGTTAGAGGTCTTGAATTTATAATGAATGTATTACTTACACCACCACCAATCCCATAAAACATTTAACAGCTCACAATCAAAGGCACAAATCCAGTTGAGATTTACAAGCATAAGCAGGTGAGGGGTGAGAGGGAGAGGGCTGTATCAACAAACGGGGGAGGCCGGGCAGGGTGGCTCACATCTGTAATCCCAGCACTTTGAGAGGCCGAGGCAGGTGGATCACTTGAGGTCAAGAGTTTGAGACCAGCCTGGCCAACATGGTGAAACCTCATCTCTACTAATAATCCAAAAACTAGCCAGGCATGGTCCACCTGTAATCCCAGCTTCTCAGGAGGCTGAGGCAGGAGAATCGCCTGAACCAGGCAGGCGAAGGTTGCAATGAGCCAAGATAATACCACTGCACTCCAGCCTGGGAGACAGAGTGAGACCGTCTCAAAACAAACCAACTAATGGAGGAAACCGGAGCACGACATTGAACCCTCTGGTTCCTGAATGCTCAAACAACCACGATTTTCTTGTTATCTGCTTGCAAGTGTATCTATCTGCTTAATACCTCCTTAGCCTTGAACACTGAGAACAGTTCATTACATGTCTGTTGTTTTTATTAAGAAATGTGTTATGAAATTTAAACAGCAGTGCTACAGAATCCCTGAAATATCGATGAGGGAAAAACACACTCAAGATTCCACCTTTTACATGCAGCCCTTTTCCATGAGGCTCAAGAGCAGGTATGTCACTCACAGCATTTCCAAATGATGCCAGGATGTTCCGAAGGGCCACTCCCATCTCAGTCCTAGAGCAATGGGGAGGACACAGCATGGAAATGTTTCAGGAAGCTCCCCCAGGAAGCAAAGCCACAGTACCAAAAACTTCCCGTCTTTCAGGTTGTCTGATAAACCAAAGACAGACATCAACCACCACCAGAGGAAGAGGTGATCCAGTCCCCTTCAAGGCTAGCGCTTACTACCAAATACTGATTAAGGACCAGTGACACTGTGAGACCTGCTGGAGGCCTAAATGCAAAGCTTTGATTCCCAGCCCCATCCCTGAAGATTCTGATTCCGTAGTAGAGGTGGTGGTGATGACAAGGACAACAGCCAGCACTGCTTGATCATGTCCTGTGTGCCAACCACTAGCATGATTCTAAGTCCTTTGCCCATCCCACTTTCTAGGTGAACACACTGAGGAAATCTTTATTTGAAACAAGGTATCCAAGGGAGTTCAACAGCCAACTGGGTTTGAAGACAAACTGCTTTACAGTCTTTTCCTCTCTCTCTACCTGGACCTTTCTCTCTCTCTCCCTCTCTGTCTCTCAATATCAGCCCTCTACGTCTTATCTGTCAGTGAAAGTGGGGAGGCGAGAGCAAGCATAAGAAAGACAGAATGTTTAAGGTCAGCTCAAGCATTGCTTGGTGGGCAATGGAAGCAGCCAGCCAACCCACAGGAAACAGAAATGCACCTTCCGCTCTGGGGTGTGGTGCCCGTAGCAATTTCTATGGAAATGGAAGGACTGTTGAACACCAGTGAGTACATTCACAATATTTACCCACGTAGACATTGTTCATGGTCGTAAGTGGTGTCGACCACTATGGGTTTTGCAAGACAGGGAAGCAAACTTGTTGTAAAGAAAAATACCCAAGCCTTGTCTGGTAAATTCAGGCAAAGGGCTCCAGAAGGATGGTACCAGCTAACCCAGCACTCTCTGAGAAGGAGAGATTATGGAAAAGCATGTCAAAGTATTAATGTTGTCATTGCATCTCTAAGGAATTATCCTAAGGATGTAAGATTGGCTAAAATGTGTTTAGGAGATTGCCTAAAGATCCAACTATAGGAGATTGGTTAAAATCCATGCAGTTTTTAAAATAATGTTAGAGAGGTGTAACTTACTTGCACAAATTTGCTAAAAGGAAAATGTTTCTGATATATTAATAAGAAAAACAGCTTACAAAGCAAGATGTTGAGCTTTCAATCCAAGTAGGATGTAGTAGGTTGCCACCAGCCAGGGGCCCCACTGTAACAACAAGAATAAAAATAAATACATTTTAAAAATCCATGTTCTTAAAATACCATAGACTCATGGTAGCAATAATGTCCAGATGAGCAACTATCCCAGAGCAGGCCTTGTCCTTCACAGGGCTGATAACTGCTAGATGCTTTCCCCAGAGAGGCCTGTGCACATTTGGGGTGCAGGCTGAGGATTTGGTTTGGTCTCCACAGAAAGACTTCAGTGGAAAAAAGAAATACCAGCAGAGCTGTTGACAGTCACACAAGCTGGCAAGATGAGCAAAATCTAGAAAAGGGGAAAAAAACTGCTGTCAATTTAAATCTTCAGGGCATTTGTTAAGTTCTGGGGCAACACTAGAGGCGGGAGCCCAGGGTCAGAAGCCTCTGCCAGGCAGACTGAAATACCCTGCAGTTAGAGAGCACTGACAGACGAATTTCCACTAGAAAAAGAGGAACTGGCTAAAACACAGAGCCAGTATCCCCCTCGCTAAAGACCCAAGATCAACTCTCAGAAGACAGAGGGAATGCCCTGCATTGTGCCAGAGCTGAGGTGATGGACACCTGTCAGCCTCCAGATCAACATCCCAAGAGGGCCACGCCCAAGAAAAGAGGCGGAACGGAGTTAGTGTTACTGCAACAGCAACCCAGCTCAATTCCTGACTGATGAGCCACTCAACCTGAAGAAATAAATAAATAAATAAATAAATAAATAAATAAATACATACATAAATAAGAAAGATAATTTTTCCCAGAGGAAATTAACATCAGCTTCAGCTTCTATGGTTCTTTTATTTATGATGCCTGGAATACACTCAGAAATTATGAAGAGGCAGAATAAAGTAATCAACAATTCAGAAAAGAAAAACTAAATTCAGAAAAGAAAAACATACACACAGATCCACAGATTGTCCAGATATTGGAGTTCACATGCAAAGATTTCTACATAACTATAATTAATGTGTTAAAGAAAATGCTAAAAGTCAACAAAAGAGTGGAAAGGCTGAGAAATATTTAATCCATGAAAAGACACAAATCAAATAGACATTCTAGAACTGAAAATAAGGTATTTAAAATCAAAATGTACTGGAAGCATTAAAGACAGACCATACAGAGAAGAAAATTGATGAACTCATGGAAATGTCAACTAAAAACTTCAGAGGGAAAACAAAACAAAGCAAAAATCAAAAGAGAACAGAGCATTGGAGACCTGTGGAATACTGCCACATGTCAATGGTCTAACATGCATGTAATGAGAGTCTCAAGAGATAGGGGAGAAATAATGGGGCAGAAACAATATTTGAAACTACGATCGCTGAGAATCATATAGAACTGATGAAAGCCAACAACACGCAGATTCAAAACCTTAATGAACCCAGAACCAGAGAGTCAAAAACATGTCAACAGAGAGTAGAAAGGTGATTACTAGAGTCAGGGAAATGGGTGAGTGTAGACTGAAGGGTCCAGACTTGCATTTACGTAAGATGAGTAAGTTTAGAGAGCCAACATGCAGCAAGAGGACTGTAGTTCACAGGATTTTATTGTATCCTGAAAATCTTCTAAGAGAGTGGATTTCGGGTACTCCTATCACAAAAAAAAGTAACTGTGAGGAAAGGGATATGTTAATTTGCATAACTGTAGTAATCATTTCATTATGTATATGTATCCCAAAACACCATGTTGCATGCCTTAAATATACATAATTTTCAATGGATAAATAACAAGACTAACAGCCAGATCCCAAGCAAGAACAACAAAGCAAAAAAAGAAGAAAAAAGTACCACTATCATGAATTAAAAGGGGACATTACTACAATCCTGCAAATCTTAAAAGCTAAAGGACATTTTTAAAAATTGTATGCCAAGGAATTTGAAAACTTAGATGATAAGAACAAACATTTTTTAGACAATGGAATGGCATTGGTAAAATGCTAACAGAAACAAATAATCCTAACTAAAAATTCTGTACCTAGGGAAAAATCCTTTAGAAATGAAGGTGAAATAAAGTTGTTTTCAAACCAATAAAAACTGAGAGTATTTGTTGCTAGAAGATCCACACTGCAAGAATAGTAAAGGGAGTTTCTAATGGCAGAAAGAAAATAATTCTAGATGCAGGTACGGAAATAAACGAAACATCAAAGAGCACCACAGAGTAAACATGTGAGTAAATATACAAGAATACGTCCTGCTTCGCACAACACTAACAGCAGTGTCTGAATTGATAGCATATGTAGAAGTAAAATACATGAAAATAATAGCACCAATCGTGGGAAAAGAGTAAACAGAATTAAAACTGCCACAGCACTCAAATATAAATAGGGAATGGTTAGAAGTATTGAGGTAGGCTGTCATGAGTGAATGAGGCATTTTACAATCTCCAAAGTAGCCACTAAAATAATACTGAGAAAAATGAGACCATAGAAGACAAAGTGGAATAAAAAAATAATCGATTAACCCAAAGCAAAGCAAGAAAGAAAAGGGAAAAATGTGGAACAAATTGAAAACAAATGGTAAGATAACAGACTTAAACCCACCCAACAACAATATCAGTACTTATGTTACATATAAATAGGATAAACACTTCAATTAAAAGACAAAAATTGTCAAACTAGATAAGAAGCTTAAGCCCAGTTGCATGCCTTTTACAAAACACACTTTAAATAAAAGACAGAGTTAGGGTGAAAGTAAAAACACTGGAAAATATACATCATGCAAACACCAACCAAAATAGCTGATTTGACTCTATTAATGTCAGATTGTTTACATGTTATGTCAGATTCTATAACACTCTCTATATTACTAGAGAAAATTTGGAATATTTCATGTTGATGAAGGACTAAAGGTGAAGCAATTTAAATTCAAATGTGTTTGCATAATTGTTTGTTAATAAACACAGCTTCAAAATATAGGAAACAAAAAAATGGTAAAACTAAAAAGATAAAAAAGCAAATCTACAATCACAATTGGAGTCTTTAGTACACCATTTTCTGTTACTGATTAAACAGATGAAAATTAAGATTTGAATTAAGATTTGAACATGATTAATGAATAGGACCTAAGTGGCATATACAGAACTTTGCACACAGCTGTAACAGAATACACATTCTTTTTAGATGTACATGGAACATTAACCAAAATAAATCAATCCCCTGGACTGTAAAGCAATCCTCAACAA
>NW_012110097.1:154566-157100 GCF_000951045.1 Mandrillus leucophaeus
AAATTAAAGAAGACAAGTAAGTGGGGAGATAGTCCTTGTTTGCGGATTGGAAAATTCGTTATTTTAAAAATGTCAACCCTTTCCACATTGATCACCAGATTTAATGCAATTCTAATCGTAATCCCAGCAAGTATGTCTGTGCATGCTGACAAGCCAATTATAAAATGTATATGGAGATGCAAAGGACCTGGAAGAGTCAGGACCATCTTGAAGAACAGGAAGTGGGAAGACTTAAACTCTCAGACCTAAGACACACTGGACAGCTACAGTAATCAAGACGTAAGGTGTTTCTACAGTGATGGATAAATAGACCAAAAACAGACACACCTGTGCAGCCATTTGCTTTATGAAAAAAGTTACCTAAATTCAGTGGGGATAGGACAGTCTCTTTAATACATGGTAATGAAGCAAATCAATATCCATGTGGAGGGAAAAAACACCATAAACTTCTATATCTACTTCAACGTATAGCCAAGAATTAATTCAAGATTTATTTTAGATATAAGTGCAAAAGGTAAAACAATAAAATTTCAAAAAGAAAACATAGAAACATATTTTCATCATCTTGAGTAGGAAAATATTTCTTAATACAACAGCATTAACAGAAACAAAAATTTGATAAATTCAACATATTAACACTAAGAACTTTGTTCATTTAAAAATATCACCATTAAGTGAGGTGGGTGGTGGTTATGTGGATGGACACCTATGTAAAATTGTGTCAAACTATATGCTGAAGGTTAGTGTACTTAAGCATATGTAAATGCAGCTTAATTGAAAAGAAAGGAGGTAAGGTGCAATCCACTATCATAAAAATATACACATGTACACATACATGAAAAGTCTGGAAGAATATCCATCAAAACACTGATACTTGGTCGATTTTAGGTGCTAGGAATATAGGTGATCTGTATTCAATTTTCAATATCTATATATCCTTGTATTCTTACATTCTATGAAAAACTCAAACCACTTGTGTAATTTTCATGAAAAATTTTAATGGCTCATAAAAGATCTGCAATGCTTTTGATCATATTGAGAGAAGAGTATGAAGTCAGTCCGGGTGCAGGGTGCCTCCCTGCTCCTCTGCAGGTATAAGAGAATTAACTCTAGGACTGATGCCTAAATGTTACCTAGAAGGAACCATAGCTCGTTGTGAGGATCCCACGTGGTTGATGGCTGCCTTGGGACTCGTTGTGAGGATCCCACGTGGTGTGTGTGGCCTTAGGTTAGAGGGTCTCGCCTGGGTGCAGAAGAGCAGGACGTCCTGTGTCACCTGCAGTCCAGCTCTCTGCCTTTCCCTCATCTTCGCTCCCAACACAAGTCCTCCCAAGAAGGACAGCAACAACCACAGGATGACAGGCTGGCTCCAAGGTCATGTTGTTAAGCACAGTGTCAGTTTTATGGCAAAGAGCGAAAAAAGCCCTTTTTATTGCCACCTACATTGGCAGGCCCTTCATCTGCCTGCCTTTTTACTGTCTGACTCACTGGTTTATTCTCCACACGGGGGATGCTATCACACGGTGAGTTACGCCCACTTCATGTTTGCTAGAGCAGATAATTCTTAGATCTCATAACCTATTTATTTCATTTGGATCAACATGCTTTCCCAGATGACCTCCCAAACCATAAGCAATTGTTTCTACATACCTCTCCCTTTACGACTTCCCAGTAAGGGACTCAGAAGGCTTCTTTGACCTGTGGAATTGCAAACTGTATTCCCAGTCTGGGAATTCGAATGGGAGTTACATATCGTGCACATCAGAGATGGCGAGTTACCCCAGGGACTGCCAGTTCAGGTTATTGAATTATGCATTTTCTGAACCATTTCAACAAGAAATCTTACCCTTAATGTACATTTGCACTTGATGAAGGACCAAATCTCACAAGGGTCAAAGAACTGTATTTATCGACTTCCTATAAAGTACAAAAAGCCAATGAATCAGTCCCTCTGATCTTATTACAAACACCAAATTTAGGATCTATACTTTCTTTATACAAAATCTAGTTACAGAACCTCATAAATCTTTAAAGAAGTCATACTTTAAGCCTTTAAAAAAATACAGTATTTATAAGGTTGTAGACTTCATTTCAAAGCACAGATCAATAAAGAGCAGCACGACCATGAGCTTTTGCATAAGTAAAGAAGAGGAGAAATTCAGCACTTTTGGAGGGAAAATCTGAGCTTCATCATCATTCACTAATTTTAGATGAAATTAAGGAGGCAATAATTGTTATTCCTGCGGCAGCACTAGCAACCTATCCAATTCGCTGTACATAGAGAGTTAAGATAAATGTAAAACCAAAAAAAGCAGACACCTAAAGACAAATGCATCATACTCTATCAAGCCCGTAGTTAATCACTGTTGCCCCAAAAGCTACTTTATTATGGTAACCGAGAAAAGCAGAGCACAATTATGCAGTTTAAAAGGTTTCAATCAGAATGATGAATGGTGGTCTTTGGATAGCTTATTAACATGTTTAGAAACTTATTTGTTTGAGTGGGGTTTTTTTCATTGAAATAATAAAAAAAA
>NW_012110097.1:157150-159120 GCF_000951045.1 Mandrillus leucophaeus
ATCATCATTCACTAATTTTAGATGAAATTAAGGAGGCAATAATTGTTATTCCTGCGGCAGCACTAGCAACCTATCCAATTCGCTGTACATAGAGAGTTAAGATAAATGTAAAACCAAAAAAAGCAGACACCTAAAGACAAATGCATCATACTCTATCAAGCCCGTAGTTAATCACTGTTGCCCCAAAAGCTACTTTATTATGGTAACCGAGAAAAGCAGAGCACAATTATGCAGTTTAAAAGGTTTCAATCAGAATGATGAATGGTGGTCTTTGGATAGCTTATTAACATGTTTAGAAACTTATTTGTTTGAGTGGGGTTTTTTTCATTGAAATAATAAAAAAAACAAAACAAAAAAAACCAGAAGGTCAGCACACCTCTAAAGACTTTCTGGTTGGAAATCTCTAGCTGAACAGAACTGAGGTGCGTCCCATTGAGTCCGCTCTCAAGATGGCAGGGGAAGTACCAGAATTCAGAGGGCAGTGTCCCTAGGGACCATCTCATCCGACCCATCATTTTACAGAAGAGGAAACTGAGACGCAGACAGGGCACTGATGCACCCAGGTCACAGAATACTCGTGGCTCTCCAGGACCCTCGCTCAGGATCGTCCCTCCCCCTTGGAAACCTCTCTGAAGATATATTTGGCATATAGTTAATTGAAATGAAGACAACACGCTGAACACAAAGAAATGACATGCTGAGATATAAAATACAGAGGACAAAAGAAACATAAAACTACAAAGCATCCTTTTAGACCAAAGATGCGTGTTACGTCTTCCATGGAGAATTTGAGTGCTCAGAAAAATGACGCCTTCAAAAGCTGGAAACATGGCTTTGCTCCTCTTTTTTCTTACCTTTTCCCGGCACCTTTGAAAAAGATGATAGGGCGACATTCTCACAATTTTCACTTTAAACACATCATGAAAACTTCATGAAAGGAACCCGTAGGTTTCCGTTTAATAGGCATTTTACACGGTGCTGCAATTGGTAGGCAAAGGCTGCTTTTAGCCAGGATGGTTCAGTGCGTATGCATATTCCACTTCCTGGAGCAAAAGACATCAGTGGTCTCCACTGGAATAGGGTGAGGAGGAGACTTGGGAGAGCTGACCAGCACTCATTCTGAAACTGATTTCACATGAAAACCACATTGCAGGGGCACTGCCTGCTGCAGCTGTCTCTTTCTCTATAAACTCTTCCTCATGCTGGGAGGATCAGCTGCTGGATCCGTTTCCTATTCCAGCTGTAAACAATCACCACAAGCTCAGTGGCTTTAGAAAATAGATACTCTCCTTGAAGATTCTCCCTTCCAGCACTGGAGGTCAGACACTTGATCACGGCGTGAGTTGAGCTAAGTTCCGTCTGGAGACTCTAAGGAAGCATCTGTTTCCCTGCCTTTTCCGGATCCCAGGAGCATCTGCACTCCCTGGCTGGCGACTCCTCCCTCCACCTCACAGCGCATCCCTCCGGCCCGTGGAAGAAGCCTTTGCTCTGGCGCCACATCTCCTCTTCTGCCTTGGGGCTGCCTCTATCTTGTAAGGACCCTTCATGTGATGACATCGGCCCAGGCAGGTAATTCAGGATGATCTCTCCCTCTCAAGATATTTAATGTCACCGCATCTGCAAAGTCCCCTGTGCCATGTAAGGCAATAGAGTCAGTTCTCAGAGATTAGGACATGAAATTTGGGGAGTCCTTTTCCCGTCTACTGCAGGTACCATGTGTGACATGGGGGATTTAAAGCCAAAATGGGATTCCTGTCCTTCCAGGAGGTGGTGTCAGGCAGGGAAATCAACACAGTCCAGAAACTGTGCTTACAGCACCCATGAGCCAGGTGAGCTCAGGGATCCAGAACAGAGAGGTAGACGCTCTGCATAGAAGGGTCTGGGAGAGACCCTCGAACAGTCCCTCTCACAGGTGCTCTCACCACCACAACCCCCACCTATAACCATGTGGCCATGCCCATCTCACAGGT
>NW_012110097.1:159182-173825 GCF_000951045.1 Mandrillus leucophaeus
CATGCCCATCTCACAGGTGCTCTCACCACTACAACCCCACCTATAACCATGTGGCCATGCCCATCTCACAGGTACTCTCACCACCACAACCTCCACCTATAACCATGTGGTCATGCCAATCTCACAGGTGCCTCTCACCACCACAACCCCCACCTGTAACGATGTGGCCATGCCGAGCCCACCAGGGCCTGCCTCTCTTTTCTGTTTCCCAGGGCAGAAGTGCCAGGCATCCCTCATGTGTACCCTTGGCAGGAGCCTCCAAGGGCATGATCCTATCTCTGCGTAAATCCCAAGATGGAATCTGAAGCCACTGTCTTCACGCATCTTCATGACAGCTGAAAGAGACATTTAATGGGATCCAGTATGCCTGGAAGTCAGGGTAATGTGTTTTTATTTCCAAAATAGTCTCACCTCGACTCCCGTAATTAACAGTGATGGTGCCAAATGGATGGAAATCCAATTCAGAGACCTTCCCAACACTGGGGCCTCCCGAGCTCATGAGGACTAAACGGATGCAGTCAGCACCAGCAATTCATTACCCAGGCCACAGGCAATTACACAACAGCATCAGCGCAAAACGAAGACCAAGACATGAGAAAGGGAAGTCGATATTTAAGTGAGCTGTTGGATACAAGGCCAGATGCACCAACTTGAACCGTCAGGTGACCAGGCAAAGCTTCACCCCCAGGAGTGGCTCTGGATTTCTGAGAGGCACCGCTGAGCAGACATGAAGACTTGGGACTCCCCAGGAACCAGGCACCCAGCGAGGGCTGAACCCCCTCCCATCACCCCTTCACACCGGAGGGCACACACACATTTCTGAGGAGACACTCCCTTGCTAGAACTGAAGTCACATCCCTCAGCTATGTGCCCCTAAACTGCTCTCCTTCACAGACACCACACAGTGACAGGCACAGGCCCAGCAGGCTTCTAGAAACCAGACAGTTTCAGGGCACACTCTGCACTGTGATGGCACATGCCAGGCACTGCATCTGTTGGAAAATTCTAACCAGGCCACAAATAACCAGCAGCACAACATGCTGTCAGGAGTTGGGAGGGACTGGCTAGTGTGGTTTCTAAACACGGTGCGGGGAGTCACTGAGATGCCAAGTCTGGACTCCCTGTTTTGGAAGGAAATAACAAAACCTGCTGGATGGCTTTACATACATAAGAGTCAGCTTGTTGAAAAGTAAAAACTCTCGGCTTAAAGACCTGGGGCTCACTAAGTGTACAAGCTGAGACGTGTTGAAAGAAAATATCCGGCCAAGCAGCGAGGCCATGCTTTTCGGTTTCTTTTCATTAAGTAAAGTAAATTGCAGTTCAGAATTTGTTTTAGAAAATGATTTTGTAAAGCTATTATTCTTGTCTCAAAATTCGCAAGTTCAGAAGATGCCTTGAAATGTCTCTTCATTAAATACTGTCACCAAGAGAGGCATGAGCAAGATAAATGCATCCCTGTCTACGGCTGAGCTCGTGAGGCATGAAGAAGAAATTTGGTAGAAGGCTGCCGCAGGGACAGAGGAACGTGCCTCAGCAGCCAATCCATGTGCTCCCAGGGAGGCCTCCCTGGGGACCGCTTGACCCAGTTGTCAGGGGAAATAAACTACGTAAGAGCTCAGGAATAGGCCAGACCCAAACTGCACAAGGCACGAATTCCCGCTGCTTGTCAGCACCCACAAAACAGGCAGCGGGGAGGGATGGTGATGATAAACCATGCACAGGGGATTTGCAGTTTCAGAAAGGTGTGTTTTATAGGTGTGCTCTCACCTCACAAAGCAGGCAGGACAGGTATGAGCCCACCAGGTAAGGAAACCTGAGCCTGAAGAAGGGCTCAGGCCCTGCAGCTGGGAGAGGGTAGCGTCCACATGCTCAGCCAGGTCTGTGGTTTCCAAGCCCAGCTCTTTCCACATTGGCCGTCTCGCAAGCCAGCATCATGGTTACTATAAGCAAGAAAGCAGGAAGCATGGTGCGGGGGGGTGCAGCGGGGTGCAGTGGTCATTTGAACCCATATGTTTGTGAGCAATGGACCTATACCACAGTTTAGGCTTTTGACACAGCCTCTACCCCAAACCTTGCCCCAGAGTACAAAGGTCTACCCCACATGGCCACCTTATCAGAAACCTAATCGATTGTGCCCCTGGGATCTTGCCTCAGAGGTTACTTCACCCTTCCAGAATGCTTACTCACAACACTCACAACCTTATACTTAAGGCTCATATGAGCCCCCAGAAATCCCAGGAGAAACTGCAGACTCACAGAGGGATGGGGGTGCGTGGGAAAGGGCAGGAAGGACAGTAGATCTCTTGCCCCCCTGCCAATTGCTCCCAGATTTACATGGTCATTCAAGTCGAAGAGCCTGGCTGGGCTTCCCAATCCCATCTCGACTTCACATCCAGACATTTAGTCATTGATTTGAAGCCCCTGCACAAGGTGGGGCTAGAGGACGTTCCAGAACCAGTCCTTTCCCAGGATGAGTGTCTGCCCTGACCCTCTCCACTCTCAGAGCCAGTTTCCCCTTAGAGGATCATCTCTGCCCATAGATCTCAGTCCTGAGCTCTAAGATACTCTAATGACATTGAACCTCAAAAGGGAGGGCGATGTGGTCTTCATTCCCCTGTTTCCAGGTGTTCCCTTGACTCTGATGCAAACTACTGACCCCCAATCCCTATATCGGCAATGACTTTTGAGTTCTGGAACCTGAGAGGTTTGGGGCGGAGCACTTAGACAAATCCCACGGCCCTACTGCCCATCAGCAGTTACTTTACAAATGCTTCCAGTGTCCCATGATCACCACCCTACTGTGTTTTGCAGTAAAGTGACTGTGGAAGGAAGGCCACGGTCAACCGAGGAGGCTGTCCTCAAGAGCGGCCTCTTGAACATTTTGAAAAGAAGAGACTGTTGCTAGGAGGGAAAGCACCATCACGACCTTCACCTAAGCACCTCTGGATATCCACAGTCAACCATTCACCCTCTGCAAGGGGCAATCCTATTAAGCCTCATTGCCTAGCACAGATGCAAGTGCTCCAAGCCAAGAACAAGTAAGTTGCAATTTAGTCTTTTTTTTTTTTTTTTTCCCACTTCTCTGATCTGAAGCATTCAAGGAGGTATGTCAAGGCTGTGACCCCTATCAGGCTCCCTGGAGTAGCAGAGCAGACAGAGGTAACTCCAGAATACCAGAGCAGAGGGGAGCATCCTCAGATTTTAGGTGAACAGCAGATGTGCAGTCGAAGATGGGAAGAAGGGATGTAAGCAGGGGGTGGAAGAGAACTCATTATGCAGGAGCCCACAGGGAATGGCCCTGGCTCTTAAAGATGGTAAGAAGGAATCTTATTCTAAATTCACCTGCTCTTGGTGCATTCACCTTACCAAGCTGGAATGGCAACAGGTTTAGTTTTCTGAGACTCCCTGCAGTGATGATGGGTGGGCTATGCCGCAAGGGCAGTCTAGGGGCAGGGGCCGGGCTACTGTGCAGCATCATCTCCCTGGTGGACAGCCAGTAAGGACAATGAGCAGAAACAGCAGAGGGAACTCATAGAGATTTAAAGGGATGCATATAGAAGGAAAAAGAAAAAAACACTATTTTGAAAGAATGAGGAGGAAATGCAAATTAAAACAGTAAGAGACCACTACACACCTATTATTAGAATGGCCAAAGTCCAGGACTCTGACAACACCAAATGCTGATGAGGATGTGGAGCAACAGAACCTCTCATTCACTGCTGGTAGAAATGCAAAATGGTACAGCCACTTTGTAAAACACTTTGGTGGTTTCCTACAAAGCTAAACATACTCTTACTATACCATACAACAATTGTGCTGGTTGGTATTTGTGTTAGGCTGTTCTCCCATTGCTATAATGAAATACCTGGATTGGGTGATTTATAGAGAAAAGGGGTTTAATTGGCTCACAGTTCTGCAAGCTGTACAGGAAGCATGGTGGCATCTGCTTCTGGAGCGGTCTTAGGAAACTTACAATCATGGCAGAAAGTGAAGGGGGAGCCGGCATATCAAGCGGCTAGAGCAGCAAGAGAGAGAGAGTGGGGAGGTGCCACACAGTTTTAAACAACCAGATCTTGTGAGAACAAACTCACCATCATGAGAACAGCACCATGAGGATGGTGCTAAACTATTCACAAAGGATTCACTCCTGTGGTCCAACCACCTCCCACCAGGCCCCACCTCCAACACCGGAGATTACAATTGGACTTGAGACTTGGTGGAGACACAGATCTAAACCATATCACTATTTATCCAAAAAGCTGGAAACATATATCCACACAAAAACCTACACACAAAGTTTATGGCAGTTTTATTCATTATTGCCAAAACTTGGAAGTAACCAAGATGTCCTTCAGTAGGTGAATGGATAAACAGTGATACCTAAAGACAATGGAATATTATTCAGTGCTCAAAAGAAATGAGCTGTCAGATCAACAAAAGACATGGAGGAACCTTAAATGCATATTACTAAGCAAAAGAAGTCAATCTGAAAAGGCTATGTACCATATGACTGCAACTATATGACACTCTGGAAAAGATAAAACTGTGGAGACTATGATAAAATCAGGGGTTGCCAGGAGTTGGGGAGGTAGAGGGGAGATAAATAGACAACTACTCTGTGTGATGCTGTAGTGATGGATGCATGTCATTAGACATGTTTCAAAGCCCACAGTGTGTGCAGCATCAGAAGTGAGTCCTAACATAAACTACTGCTATGGTTTCAATGTGTTCCCCAAATTCATGGGTTGGAAACTTTTTTAAGAAACAGTGTTGGGAGGTGAGGCCTAATAAGAGGTGACTATGTCCTGAGAGTAGAGCCCTTGTGGATGGACTTATGTTGTTATCATAGGACTGAGTTCGTTATGACAAGAGCAATTGGTTATAAAAGGTAGTCACAGTCCCTGGTACTTTCTCTGTCTCATGCTTGCTTCTGCCTTCTCTCCTCCCACTGTGGGACGACCCTTGCCAGAGGCCAGCATCATGCTCTTGGACTTCCCAGCTTCCAGAACTATGAGAAAGAAATTTTCTGTCTTTATCAACTATCCAGCCTGTGGTAGTTTGTTGTAGCAGCAGAAAAGGGACTAAGACAACCTGGGACCTTGGATGATAATGATGTGTCAATGTAGGCTCATCAGTTATAACAAAGATATCACTCAGGTGGGGCATGTTAATAATAGGAGAGGCTGTGCATGTTTAGGGGTAGGGGCCACATGGGAAATATCTCTATTTTCCTCTCAATTTTGCTGTGAACCTAAACTGTTCTAAAAAAAATAAGTATTTTGAAAATAAAAAAAAAAGAAGAAAACAAAAATGAGTGGAAGAACTTCCAGCCAATCACAAATCAGATTGGACAAACTCAGATGTACAAGATGCATCAATATGAATTCTGAGGCCTGCTCCAGCCCTACCCTATCACAATTCCACCTCAGTCATTGCTGGGAACTTTTTCTTTCTACCAAACACCTGTTGTCACTGCTTCAGGAAGTGTGTTAGCACCTGATATGGCATGTGTACCCGCTTCCTGTGGCCTCTGTAACAAAGTACCACACACTGTGTGACTTAAATCAGAAATTTGTTCTCTTACAGTATCATGGTATCGCCAGGGCCATGTTCCCACCAGAAGCTCTGGGGACCGATACTTTCTGGCCTCTTCCAGCATCCAGTGGCTTCCGGGGTTCCTGGGCTTGTAGCTGCATCAACTGCGGTCTCTGCCTCCATTGCCACAAGGCCTTGTTTTTGGTGTGCCATCTCCTCTTCTCATAAGGACATCAGATTTAGAGCCCATGCCAATGCCATTTGACCTCATCTTAACTAATTACATCTGCAAAGACCCTGTTTTGAAACAAAGTCACATTCTAACATTTCACAGTCAGGAGCAGAGATGGGGAGTGGAGGGGAGAGAGGGGAGGGAGTGGAAGAAACACAGTTCAACCTGCACACCAGGGCATCACCCAGAGCTGACTCTTCCTATCATCAAGGCCCCTTCGAGGCAGGCAACTCCTGTCACTCCCGTGTCTTGTGTGGGATACAGCACCTTCTGCTGGGGCTCCCAGTGGCCTTCTGTCATCTCCCAAGGAGCACCCAGAGCCATCCCTCTCTATGTCTTCAACCCTCCATGCAGACTTTCTGGGAAGTCAAATCCAGGCCATGCCTACCAGGAGTGTCCAGTTTTCTCCCTCCTAGGGGTGTCTTATGAGCTAGTCTAGGAGAATCTCCTCTTGTCCCACTCCCTGAGTTTCACTTCCTCCTTCTACAACTCTTCTCCTCATTTGGGCTGAAGCTACACCAAAGTTCACAAAGCCTCCAGACTCCCTTGTCCCTTCTTTTCACCTCTCCTTCCACAAAATGACCAAGCCTGGACCCAGTTGCCTGTCTGCAGGGAAGGGCCAAAGCAAGGGTGAGGGCAAGGGCGAGGCCACCACCTACTCAGAATGGGGTCGAGTTTTTTTCTCAAGAACACCTTGTTCTCCAAGATCTCCACAGATACAGAGAGTCACAAAGAAGACAGGCAGCTGAGATGGAAGAATCCACAGATGCACTTTCCTTGGTAAGTGCTGGCCATGCCTTTGAGCACACCTGGGTCCTTAGAGAGCTGGGCCAAACTGTGGACTGGACCACTTTATCCATTAGCTGGCAAGAGTCACATGTTGTTATAACACATTGAAATTAATGTATTGCACTCAAACAAAGTGCTATTTCAATCTGTATGCTTTAAAACTGTGTAAGCTTTATTTTTTTATTTTGCCAGATATTGAGTTTTCCCACTCAAATCTTGCTTTGCCCTGAGAAAATTTCTAAAAACTAAGAATATATCAGTATATAAATGATTTAATTTAAATCTGGAATGTGCCCTATTTTTACATATAAAAAACGTATACAATTTACTGACAACAAAAAGATTTTAGAAATATTTTACCAGAAATACGTTGGTTTTTAAAGGTTGATTAGATACTTGTAGACACTTCACACACACACACACACATACACACACCCCACACTGAACAAAATGAAGAGATGATCCAGAGAATCCAAGTTTCCAAAACCTGTTAAATTTGTTTAATTTTCTACATGTAGTCATCTTTATTTCACTTTGAGCCTTGATATGGTTTGGTTTTGTGTCCCCGCCCAAATCTCATGTCAAATTGGAGGAGGGGCCTGGTGGGAGGTGATTGGATCATGGGGTGGATTTCCCCCTTGCTGTTACTGTGATAATGAGTGAGTTCTCACTGGGGCTGATGATTTTAAAGTATGTGGCACTTCCCCCTTCGCTTGCTGTCTCTCTCCTGACACCATGTGAAGAAGGTCCTTATGTCCCCTTCGCCTTCCGCCATGATTGTAAGTTTCCTGAGACCTCCCAGTCATGCTTCCTCTTCAGCCTTCAGAACTGACAGTCAATTGCACCTCTTTTTTCATAAATTACCCAGTCTCAGCTAGTTCTTTATAGCAGTGTGAAAACGAATAATACAGGCTTAAACTATCAGAATAACCTGTTTTCCAATTCCATTCAGAAAAGGCATAATGAGCAAACACTAGCATTTCCAAATATCCACTGTTGACTTTTCCCTGGGGTTTGGCCTCTAAAGGTACAAGGCTTTGCATCACTCATACCTGCTTCTTTGTGACAAACTGACCAGGTGAGGGTATCTGTGGCATCACACAAGCCCCAGACCCTTCCTTGGCAATGGCTGTCTGGCCACAGCTCCTCTTCTGGCCCACCTGCTTTGAAGTCAACGTCTGCTACCGCTTTGCCAAGAGGTGAAACGCCCCACCACGCAGGCAGGCAGCTCTCACTAGTGCTATGTAGACCCTGCAGAAGTCCATCTTCTTCTGACCAAAACCACAGCTCCAAAGCTCCGTTGAGCTCCAACCAGGACATCTGCAGCACCTGCAAGTCGGCATGCATGTGTCAAATCAGTAAAAAGTTTCTCAGCCCCTGCTTTGAAGTAGACACCTCCGGGCAGTGAAAGCTCAGAAGACATTTGATGTTGTTTGGGCTGAAATTTTTATGTGTTTTAAACCATTGTAAGTGAGGAAGTACCAACTTCCAAACCCTAATCCTGTCAGCAACATAAGGTAGATTCGATTTGCTTTAATAATATGGATAATTACTGGTATTTCAAATTTAATTAAGAAAGATGTTTTTGGTTTTATCTGCATTGTGCTGCATATTTCTACTCATCTAACAACTAGGGATTAACAAGAGAAAGAACCATCTACACAAGATCCTGAGGGCACACGGAGAGCATGAAACTCTTTTCTAGCCAGCCTGGGTCTCTGCGGACATTGTTTAAGACGCCAACCAGCCCCTCTCCACCTGCCAATGTTCTCCTTCAGCACAGAGTCTGCCAGGCATAGTGCCCAGGGGCTGCAGATCCAAAGGTGAATGTGGACTTACCTCCCAGGCGTAGGAGGTGTACAGGCTCCTGTGGGAAAGGCTGCAATGGGGGCTCCAAGCAAAACGAGAGTTTCCCCATGAGTTTCCCATGGAGGGGCATGAGGGAGAGTTTCACAGAAGGCACTATGAGGCTGAACTTAAAGGAGGTCAAAGTGGAAAGCAAATGAGATGGAGAGGACAAGGAGAAGCTGGATTCCACGTGGAGAAGAAACTCTTTAGAAAACTAGAAATCACTGGAAATTTTCATCTGACCTCTTAGGTTTATAAACAATGAGATTGAGGTTGTTTAAAAAAACATAAAAGAGATTTCCTCAGCCTCATGACACCTGGGTCACACTATATGAACAACTGTGACTGGCATGGATCCTAAGCATTTTTTTTTTAAATGAAGTCTCGCACTTGTTGCCCAGGCTGAAGTGCAATGGTGTGATCTCTGTGCACTGCAACCTCCGCCTCCTGGGTTCAAGCAATTCTCCGGCCTCAGCCTCCCGAGTAGCTGGGATTACAGGTACCTGCCAGCACACCTGGCTAATTTTTTGTATTATTAGTAGAGACTGGGTTTCACCATGTTGGCCAGGCTGGTCTTGAACTCCTGACCTCAGGTGATCCACCCAACCTGGCCTCCCAAAGTCCTGGGATTATAGGCATGAGCCACTGCACCCAGCCAGTCCTAAGCATTTTAACATCCATAAATATTTTGTAGGTCCTCAGTGTATGCTTTCCTGTCCAGTCTCCTCCCAATTCTGCATCCTTGTGTCCCAATAAGGTTAACAGGTAAGGTGAGAGGAAGGTTCACGATGTTTACCTCTAAGGAACCTTATCTTTTGTGAGAGTCCATGAAGTTCCTGGGATTTCCAGTTTACTTTGAGATTTAAAGATACTCAGTACAGAGATCCTGCCCGTTCAGAGGGTCCAGTCAGGTTGGCTGAGGGTACAGAGTGGAGCAGAGGTGCGATGTGGCAGTTCTTGAGACAGCCAGTGTAGCTGGCACTGGCCACACTGTAGACAAGAGGTCAAATGCATTCCCACTGGCATCAACGTCAGACTTGGTGTTTGAATTAAAAGAAAGAAAGAGGGAGAAGAGTAAGGAAGGCCTCAACTAGAGTGGAGGCATGAAAGTGAAATGCTGGAACGGACAGAGGTGAAACCCAAAGGATTTGGATAATGATTGCATGGCGTGAGAGGAGAGTGGCCGGGGGAAGCCTGGACACATGCAGCAAATTCAGGATGCAGTGGGCTGGGGAGAAGATGGATGAGTTTAGTCTTAGACATGTGGTATGTCAGTCAAGATCAGAGCGGGCAGCGATGTCAGCTGCAGATGGCAGCAAGGTGGACGCCCGGTAGTGCCAGAAAGAACCCTGGTCTCCACATCAGTCCAGGCTGCCACTCTGCCATGCCACCCTTCAGCCTCAGGGTTCCCATCCAAAACATGGAGAGAGGGTACTGGTGTCTCAAGGGCAAGGTGAGCATTAGAGGTCCTCAATGTGGGTAATTAGGAGCTGATGTTGTTGCGCTGGCACAGGTCTGGCATTTACTGAGAGCACAGGTTAAGGGTCATCAGCACAGAAGCAGCCAAGAAGCCAATCACGTGAAGAGGCTGTGATGGGTCAGCCCCGTGGATGGCACCTTAGGCAGGCAGTCAGTTGGGCAGGGAGAAGCCATGCTTTCTTTCACAGGATGGGAAGGAGAATGTGAAGGCAGGGAGTAGAGGTGCCTCCTTAGAGAAATGTGGTGGTGAAATGGGGCAGAGAATAGGAAAGGGCCTGGGGCCATGATGGGTGGGGGAGGTGTAACCAGATTAGGTGACCCCAATCCCCTCACCTACTCTTGCTTCCCCTCCCCATGACTGGTGCCCTGGTTCCACTGAGGCCACCAGCCCGTGGCCACCTTTTCTAGAGCCATCCTCTGCTCTCCTATGACCGGGCCAGTGCAGCTGAACTGCCTTGAGCAGGGCCAGTGCACAGGTTCCATGCTTATTTCCAAACTTGCCATCATCTACAACCAAAAGGGTTTGGCAGAGACAGATTGGCATGACCTGCTGGCAGTGCCAGCTTACATGGGTGGTCTTAAACTGAACTAAAGACCGTTGCTGGAAGAAAGAGCCCTGTGTCTGAAAAAGCCACCCTCTTTAACCAAATTCCCAGGCCCAGGAGGCCACACTGGAAGAGATGCCTGATCTCAGTCCGGGTGTGCAGGGACAGGATCCGCGTGTCACTGTCTTTATGTCTCACTGTGGCATTGAAAATCCAATGGCCTTTAAGTTCTGGTAACAGTAATAGCTAACACTTAACGAGCACCTACAACGCATTGGACATTGTGCTCAATGCTCTGCAGAGGTGAGTGGATCTCATTTAATCCTCCTGCCTGAAACACCTGCCTCAGGAAATGGCCTTCATCCCTGCCCCACGATGACCAAAACAAACACAGAGAGGCTAGGGGAACACAACTCAATGCCCCTGTCTTAGCCAGACTCAGAGATGAAGGGTGTGGCAGTGATCACAGAGCCCGTGGGCTGTGGGCTTCATGTCTTCCCACATCCCCGCCTCCAGCTCATGCTGTCTCCTCCACTCAAAATACAGTAGGGGCCTCCTCACCCATTGTGCTGGGAGGTTCTAGCGAAGCGATCTTCATTCTCAAACACAAGGAATCTGTGCTCTATGAGATCCTCCTCACCTGTTCAGCTCAAGGAGAGAAGCAGGTGCAGGGCTCTTTGTACAGACTCCGACTCCAGATACAGGGCTCCTGGCACTGTTGTCCCTGCCTCGCCTTACCCATGTCCTCTCTCCACCCAGACACACAGAGGTGTTCACACAGCATGCTGGGTGCACAGAAGAGCAGCCTGAGGCATCCAAAGAGGGCAAACTGCAGTTTTTAAATTCTATAGATCACCAGTGTGGTCACAAGTATGTCACACCATGGGTGACATACTTACCCATTAACAAAAACAAAAAAATTCACATTTTCATCGCATTGTAAACATCTACTGCAGTTCTACAAATAACATGCAGATAAATATTGGGCATCACCTCTGCTTAGTGAATCTAGTGTAGTCAAGATTTCCAATCATGATCACGTCGCGTCTGTGAATGCTGCAATTTAGGTTCTGATTTGCATGCAGCCTTTTTCTAACATATCTGAAATAAACAGGTTTTCATTTGGCCCCCGAAGTGTCACTCATTAAGGGGCGGGTTGTTTACGTATGAAAATAGACAGAGAAAGTGGAAAGTTATTTTGTCTTCAGATATTTGGACTCTACAGCTCAAGCACACAACACCCTGAGCACTTGACCAACAAAAAGGCAGCGGGTAGTCCAGCAGCAAAATCAGCTGCGGAGGCCACGGGGGCTTTGGCTGGGAAGACCAGATGGTACTGGAAGTAAACATTCCTCAAGGTGAAGCCTTTCTGGGTGGATTCCTTAGATACTAAGCTTCTCAGGCTCAGGCCTAGAAGTGAATTTTTAAATCAAAGATTAAAAACTGTTTACATTATTGAGAGGGTTTAATTCTTTTCCTATCTTTTTTAGCCTGCAGTTTCATACTGCTGAGTTGAAACTTCCAAATGTGGGTGACATGTTACGTCCACCTTCCTTACCAGCTCATGTTGACTTTTCTCTAAATCCCCCAAGCTTTCAGTTCTCACGTTCCGTGATCACCTACCCAGAGCTCTGCTCCCTGGAAAATTTGCCTATTTGGACACAGGAATGACACAGGATGGAAAGAAAGACTCTGGAAGGCAGAGCATGGCACAACTTTGGCCATCACCGTTCAGGGCTTTTCAAGAAAGCTGAGGCCTATTTCCAAGCTGCCTCTGTAAACTCTGCCCTCCTCAGACCTCTAGTTGCCTGATACTCTGTGTAGGTTTCTGCTGGGGCTGCAGATACAGGAAGCCTTTGGGCTTTAGTGGGAACACCCCTGCCTTCTCATCTTTCCTTCCAGCTAATACTCTCTTTCCTCAGCTGATGAAACTTCAAACCTGGCTGGAAAAGCTTTTCCACACACATCAACAATATTGGAATCATAGCTTTTTATCCACTGGCCGTGAACACCGTAGATTATCGAGCCACTTTCACCCCTGATTATAGTTATCAGCATGGTAAGGCTGTAATATGTAATATTTTGGAGGATAAGGAGTCTGATCTCATTCATTACATAAAACGATGGAATCAGATTTTGCAGGAAGTCAATATCTTGAATAAATGTCTATTTTTCCTACAGTAGGACATACAACATTGTCCAATATTGTGAAGCACAGAAGATACAAAACAGTATCAATATTACTATTCTTGAGATTTTTTTCCATGAGCTTATTTTGGAGCAGATCTTCCATGCAGGATGTCTCATGAATTATACTCATCCACCAACATTGTGTGAGTACCTAACTGCAGTGCCTGGGACTGTGTGGGTGGTAGAGAACAATGGGGGGCCAGAACAGGGGCCCCTCCCTCCAGGAGACTACAGCTTGGTGAGGGACAGAAATAATCCCAATTGAGTAGACTCAGCAGGACCTCTACAGATATTCAGAGGCACCAGAAGCTTGGGCAATTGACACCCAAAGTCTTTACTAAGATGAAAGTTGAGTAGTAACTCTCAATGGTGACTTTTCTCAGCCATTGTGTCATGGCCCTGATGTCCTGAGATTAAGTTTTGTCTGAGGCCCAAACCCACCATATAGAAACACAGGAGCGTTTTGAACAGGAACGCTATGGTTTCCTCGGTTGTCTGCACTAAATAGGAGCACCCACTTAGTAGTCAGGGACACCTCTTGATCTGCCCCTGCCATGGGTTCAGCACCTCTTCCCACCTTCCTACCCTAAATGCCAGCCCTGGCTCCCACATCCCCTCCCTGGAGACCACATCTGACCTTGCTCCCCGTGGCTCCCCATCCGGGCCTCCCTGGAGACCACATCTGATCTTGCTCCCCGTCGCTCCCCGTCCGGGCCTCCCTGGAGACCACATCTGACCTTGCTCCCCGTCGCTCCCTGTCCAGGCCTCCCTGGAGACCACATCTGACCTTGCTCCCCGTCGCTCCCCGTCCAGGCCTCCCTGGAGACCACATCTAACCTTGCTCCCCATCGCTCCCCGTCCAGGCCTCTCTGGACCTGGATTCTGAACGACTTCTCCTGAGGGCTTCTGTGGCACAGCCTCTGCCCTGTTCAGTGCCCTTTCCCCAAGGGAACAGGACTGTGCGTCAGGCCTTCAACGCCTGATTCTGTCTCTCCCTGACTCTACTCAGCAGGGCACAAACTCCAACAGAACCAAAACATGTGCTTTTCCCCATTGCCAGCCCACCTTCTCTATCCCACCTCACCTTCCACCTGCTCCAAAGGTATCCATCCTCTCAGGGTCAGTCCAAATGCCACCTCCTTGAAGTCATCCTTGATTCTGTGGGTACCATCTTCCCAGATCAGCTTCTCCCCTTCGAGACCTGAAAGCACCATGTCCCCTCCTATCTGATGTGCGTGACCTGGTGCTGCCATGCACTGTGGTGTTCCTCCCACAGGATCCTCTCCCCACTGTGCTGCCTGTCCCATTCCCACGGAAAGTCTTCTTCCTCCCCTCCTCTTCTCTCCATCTGCCAGCAGAGATGGAGGCCACAGGCCGCTGAACTCAGCAGGCCTTCAACACAAATGTATAATTACTGCTTGAATTAAATTCCAGTCAGGTTCAAGTGGGACTATGTGGATTCACCAGCTCTGGAATGTAGCACAAAATCCAATAAACAACAGGTACAAAATATATAAGACATTGCCCAAGGACTAGCACTTACTAAAGAAGGCCATAATTCATAGAAAAACGAAGACAGAAAATATTTATTGTATTCCCTTGAATAGAGTATGCAAACATCTATTTCTCTAATGGCCAAATTCAGTGCTGGTGGCATCCACTCCTTCATTCATTCCTGAGATTTACTGAGCGTCTCCCACGCACCTGGCCCTGGGTCACTCCACAGAGAACTGCGCTTCACCCAGGTTCTTGCCCACTGGGATTTTCCCCAATGGAGAAACTGCCACTGGTAGCAGACAAATCCTCTTCCACATTCTTCTCACTGTTCCACAGATGCCACTAGGAAAAGTACAAACTAGACAGAGAAAAAAGCCCTCATGGTCTGGGGTCATTTCACGGAGGTGAATGGCTTTGCAAATCTGAACGGCTTTAGAGCTGTCCCCGCGTGGCCTGGTGAGAGCTGTCCCCGCGTGGCGTGGTGAGAGCTGTCCCCGCGTGGCCTGGTGAGAGCTGTCCCCGCGTGGC
>NW_012110097.1:173875-183731 GCF_000951045.1 Mandrillus leucophaeus
TGGTGAGAGCTGTCCCCGCGTGGCCTGGTGAGAGCTGTCCCCGCGTGGCCTGGTGAGAGCTGTTCCTGCATGGTATAGTGACAGCTGTTCCCACGTGGCATGGGGAGATGGCCATTCTAGTTTTCTCAGTCACCAAGAAAACGTTGTTTACATTCTATACAACCGAAAAACAACTTAAAACCTGATGTGTGAGAGAATTTTAAAGGATTGTTCTTTAAAATGATAGGTGCTGAGGGGCCACTGTATTTCAGCTTGTGATTTGGGCCTCAGGGAATGACATTTGCTTCAGGACACATCTGTCCAAGGGAGCCCTGGGGTGATGTGAGGTCAAGGGCCCGCGGCACGTGGGGCCACAGGCCAGTGTCCCCGTCCTGGGCACAGGCCTGGACGTCATCTGCTTCCTGAGGTCAGGGCCCCAGGTGTGACCTTGAGGACTGCCACCTGTTCTTTAAAGGCAAACTTTCCAGGAACAGTGGGAAATGAGGAGTGTTTTCAGGAAGCCTCCGACCCTTG
This sequence comes from Mandrillus leucophaeus, assembly GCF_000951045.1. Taxonomy (NCBI): domain Eukaryota; kingdom Metazoa; phylum Chordata; class Mammalia; order Primates; family Cercopithecidae; genus Mandrillus; species Mandrillus leucophaeus. Next base: position 174,389 of record NW_012110097.1, read on the forward strand.
TTTGGGCTGCAGTCTTGAGAAGAGCATCAGGGGCCCGCGGTGAGCAGGAGGGTCTAGGAACACTGAAGCACATTTGACCTTGTGTGACCTTGTGTGACCTTGTGCTGCACCTGCAGCGACCCTCCCTCAGGCGTCCTCTCCCCCCTACACCCTCCATCTGATTCATAGCGAGAGCATTCTTCCCCCTTATCCTTCCCTCCATCCACCAGTAAAGGCCACAGACTTGTCCACATCCCCCTCTGTGACCCTACCACACTGACCGCCGGCCAGGGGCTGGACCGCAGGCAGCTCACGTGGCTCCAGGCTTGTCCTGCCTCAACCCCACACTGGAGAAAGAAACACTCGTCTCATTGAATATTTAGAATACGATCTGTGGATACTAAAGATCAAAATTCTCTCGAATTCTCAAGTGGAAGGATTTGTATTGTTTTATCTCATTTTACTGACTTTTATACATCATTTATCCTCGAGATGGTCTCAGAAAAACGGATGAGGAAGGCGGTGTGGAGTTCAGAACTTCTGTCCTGACCATCCCCATTGATGGGCAGATAAGAATCCTCCCCAACCAGCCACCCAGCCGTGCAGGAACATCTCACAGACAATGGTCAGCTCCCTGAGTCCTGGAGACACAAAATCACTGAAGATCTTCAGTACTGGTGCCCTCCCTGGCATGTGGACAATGCCCAAGGAAAGGCCAGGAAATGAGGGATGACCCTACCACAGGCAGAAAAGACATTTCCAATGTTTCCCTTAAACACATCCCCACAGGACACTGGTACAAGTCTTGACCTTTATGAAAATCCACAGGAATTCTGCGTGATTTCAGTTACTGCTCACTGGTCAAATCAGTCATGCATGTTGGCCCCATGGCCCCTCACCTGTCCTGCAGACCACCCAGGGGTATGGCTGCTCTGGTCTGAGAGAAGCCACATTTAGTGGGGAACAGAGCACTAAATGTGACAGGTTTTATATTTTTCCAGCTACTTCTGCCAAGAAACTAGTCATTTGACGTTTCTAAAATGTATATCTAAAGAATTATATGTGATAATTAAAAGCGTCAGGAAGCATGCTATGTGCCAAACAGTTAATTAAAAGTAAAAGGCACACTAACACAAGCACATGGCTGGTTAAAAATCTTTAAATTGTAGGTTGTCATTAATCCTGCCTGGGTCCATAGGCTGACACATCGACACTCCTAAAAGTTTTGTCCTATCTTGAGCAGAGGCCCTTACACACCCTTCCATGTGGGGGAAGTGCAGGGCGGGGCAGCTGGGAGCCAGGAGGCCAGGAGGAAGCAGGAAGCTCACTGGTGTGCGGCCCGAAGAGAGGCTGGAAGCATGTTGGTTCCTGCGGCTGCCGCAGCAAATCAGCACAAACTGGGTGGTTTAAAACAACACAAATGTATTCCCTCAATGTTTTGGAGATCAGGCTTTCAAGATCAAGGTGTCAGCAGGGCTGACTCCTTCTGGAGGCCGGGGTAGGGGAAGAATCTGTTCCAGGCCCGCCCCCAGCTTCCGGGGACTTCAGGCCATCCGTGTGTTCCTTCGCCTGCAGCAACGTCACTCCAGCCTCTGTCTCCACCCTCACATGACCTTCTTCCTGGGGTTTCAGTGTCTTCTCACAGCCTTCCCACAGGAACACCAGTCAGCGGATTTTAGGTCCACCCCACCCTAATCCGGGAGGACCTCATTTTAACTAAGTACATCTGCTAAGACCCTGTTTCTAAGTAAGGCACATTCTAAGGTTCTGGCAGACATGAACTTTGGGGGACGCTGGTATCCAGCCCAGTACAGGCAGCAAAGCTCTCAGTTTCCAGCCGGGTGGGCCACGGCCACAGCAGTCCCCATGCTATGAGGGCAGCGATGTCATCACCTGCTCTAGGGCAGTTCAATCGACTGCACGTCAGGGCACAGAGCTCTGCCTTCTGCAACCCCCAGGCCCCGACTGCATCCCTTTCAGATGTGTGATGGCGATGCCTCTGAATGCTTCCTATTCAAAAGCTCACTGAGAGCTTCTGGTTCTTCCAGGCAAGAATGGCTTTGTGGCAGCAAGTTTCACATCCCTGAAGATGGACCTCATTCCAGAAGGCATTAGTGTGGGCACCAGGATTAACCCAGAATGCCACCCACCCCGCCTGTTGCCTGCCTTCCATCAGACTTGGCCCAGGACAGGTGTTCATCCGAACTGCACAACCCTGGGCAGCCATCATAATGAGATAAGGGGAGACCACTCTCTGAGTTCTCTGAGGGCCTCGCGGAAGAGATATTAATTGAAATTGTCCTCAAGTAAAGAGGGGAGTGTTCAGAAGAAGGAGCCGTGTGGATGCAGGAGGGTGGGAAAATGCAGGACACACAGGAAGCCCTAAGTGGCGCCGTGTGGATAAAGCACAGGGCAGGTGCAAGGCCCAGAGACTGACGGGAGGGCAGGGAGGCAGTGCCAGGGATGCTGGGCTGTGGATCCTTGCTTGAATCCTGCAGACCGTGGTCACCAGAAGAGCAGGCGACATCACCTCATTGTGCTTTGGGAAGATGAAAGAGCAGTCGTATGAGGCTGAATCAAAGTGGCTGAAGAAGACACAGAAGCCATTCCCAGTGGGAACAACGGTCTTACCACGTCCTGAGGCCCCTCTCAGAAGAATGAGTTTTTAAGGCAGAAAAACACACACGTGATTGCAATAGAAATCCATTATAATGAACTATGGTTTTCAAATGCTTTGGAAAACAAATTTGTGATACGGAAACACATGAGCTCCTTTATGAATATGCTAAATAAGCTCTCAGACAGCAGGTCCAATAACCACAGGAACTTCAGAGCAGTGGTGAACATGAATGGATTTCTAGATATCTGCAACGACTCTAAAGTGATATGGAAGAGGTCTATATTGTTCCCACAGATTTTAATGACATTCAAGCCTTCAAATGTGCAGTAAGATCAAAGGTACAACAGCACCCTCCAGAAGCCACACCTGCTCTGGGGACAAAGTCCCATCCCAGGTCACTGCTCACAGCACTGGGCTTTGAGATCTGCATTCACAGGGAAGAAAATGCTAAATTTCAGTTAGAGGCTAATGAGTGTAAAGACGTGATTTTGCCCCATCCTAGTTCACAGGTGCCCTGTGTTCTATCCTGAGAAAACAACTGCGAGAGCTACGCAAAGAGATGTCAGCTCACAATGGGGTGGAGAGTGTGAGGATACGGAAAAGGAGACAGAAAAAATGTTAGAACCAACTGATGGGGGCTGCAACCTCAGTGGGGAATAGGGACGCCTGAGATCCGGGATGCTGAGCCTCCGCCAGGGTTCTAGGAGAATGAGGCCCCCGCAACAGGAAGAGGAACAGCTGAAAGAGGGGCCATGTAGGCAGAAAGTGACCTCAGCTTTGGTGACCACTAGAAACAGGATGTCTACATGGAAATGCTCAGCTGGCCACCGAGACACAGGCTTGCAGGCAAGAAAACAATGCTGGGAGTGTCCCGGAAGCAATCGTCCAATCCTGCTGGAAAAGTGGCATGGACAGACGTTCTGCCTGCTCCGCTTTTAGGGCCCTCCTACAACTTCAGGGCCCCCCACTATTACAGAATCTTCAAAAGCAACTCTCATCCCCACATCTCCCCACCAGGCCTTCTGAGTAAGAAACGGTACCCAGGGATGCCTGGGGGTATTTAGCCTTGGCCTGAGACCACCAGAGATCTGGGAAAAAGAAGAAACAGGCAGGTTAAGAAGCGGGTGGTTAAGCTGGACAGGCCAGAGATGAAGGGAAAGGCTATGAATGAGAAAACCAGGGCAGAACGCACCACATCATGTGGTATAGAAGGTACAGAAGGTCAGAACGAGGCATAGACTCTGCTGGGGGCTGCAGACAGGCACAGATCTCAGGAAAGGTCAGGACACGGGCAGCTTTGGGCAGAGGGGCTGCCATGGGGCCTCCTGCCTTGTAGGGCACAGGAGGGGAGAGCCTTGGCACATCTTCCATGTTTGCCCCTGCAGTTAGGCTGAGGGGACTCCAAGAGAACCTGGGCTTCTTTGGCAGGCTGAACACACAGTCCAGTGATGTTTTGTGGGTGCCGTTACCAGTGTATCTGCAACCAGCCCTACCCCCAGCAGCTTGTTCTAGCCCTTGCACCTGGAGCAGACAGCTCAGGCACCCCTACTGCCCACCAGGCTCCAGATCTTCCCAGAGCTTTGTGAGTGACTGAGAACCTCAGGTGCACGTCACAGTATCTGGCTATGGACAGAGTCTGGACTCTGCTTGTCACCCATCTGCTTTGGGGGCCCATCAGAGCAAGTGGCAGGGGACAGGGAAGCACAGAATGTGCTGGAATCTCAGAAGCTGTTAGCATTGATGCGGAAGGGCACGAAGAATGTGGGTCCATCAGACACACCCTCTTTCTACGCGGCTGGAAACATGCTCCATTCGAAGGCACAAGTTCAGGTCACACCTCGTTTTCTTTAGTTTAAAAAATTCATAGCTAACAAACTATTTTCATCTTTAGAAATGGCGTAAATGTCATTAGAAGCTAACCTGAGCTTATTGGCTTTATTTAACTCATGACAGGTAGAGAATACAACATTAAAAATGCAATTAACTTGGGCATTGGGGGAGAAACAAACCCATCGGATGGATGTCTTTTGGGCAAGAAGAGATATTTATGTCTCATAAATCTTAAAAATTCTTACAGTCACACCCCAAAGTAGGACTATCGTACTTTATTATCCTGAATTTCTCAATTCTTGGCTGTTAACATTGATCAGATGAAACAAAAAAAAAGGACTCTCCTGAAATTAAAATATTTCCCAAGGAAATAAAGCCGATTGAGAGTCAAGGAGGTTTGGCCAACTCACCTAACAGAAAAACACTGTGTTAGTGATGGTTGATTTCGTGTGTCAACTTGACTGGGCCATGGCTACCCACACATTTGGTTAAACATTCTCTTGGCTGTGTCTGGGAGAGGATTCTGCATGACAAACATTTGAACTGGTAGACTGAGTATAGCCGATTGTCTTCCCCTCTACTGGTGGGCCTTATACAGTCAACTGAAGACCTGAACAGGACAAAACAGCAAAGTAGGAGGGAGCTCCTCCTGCCCTATGCTTGGCTGGGACATCAGGGATTTTCCTGCCTTCAGACCGAAACTTGCACCATCCACTCTCCTGGGTCCAGCTTGCCTGCCAACCACAGATGGTGGGACTCATCAGTCTCCACAATCACATGGGCCAATTCTGTCTCTCTCTCTGTATGTACGTCTGTATATACAAACACATATACATTTATACACACACACACATATATGTTAATATATATACACACGTACATGTGTACACAAATACATATATGTCTATACATGCATATAGATACACATATACATGTATACATACACGTCTATATACATGTATAGACATATATGTATGCGTATACACATATACATATAGTCACATATATGTATATATACACCCATGTATACAGACAGACATACACACACATCCTGTTGATTTTATTTCTCCAAGAGCCCTGACAAATACACTATCTATGCACCATTTATTCATTCAGTGATTTAACAAATATTTGTTGAGCACTATGATAGACTTTGCAAACTTCATACTTAGCACTGATTATGGCATTATTCAAAAATGATACCATGATGTTCTCCGGAAGCCAGCCCCACCCTAACTCCAAGCTTGTGTGGTTTGGCTGGGACAGACCCTGCCTCTCTTGCATTCCAAGATTTCAAGTAGATGCATGACCTGGGCCTGGCAAATCCTCACGCCCCGTGCTGCGGCTGTGGAGATCAGCTCAGGACGGACACATAACCCAAGATCACCCAGTGAGAATCCTGGGACCCCAATCTTGGAGTCATCAGGAAAAGACACTTTCTTTCTGCTATAATTTTCAGGGAAAACAGGGAAAGCACTGGAGTTGCTGGGACCAGCCCATGAAAACCCACCCGACAGCTTAGGTGGCACACACAGAAGAAGAGACCTCACAGTGACAGTCCAGCTGAGGCCCTGAATCTCCAGTGCTTTTCAACTCTGTGTGCAAATGAATTTCCTGTTTGCCACTGAGATGGGCGGGGTGCCTGCCACTTGCAACCCGAAGAACTCCACCTTTGTGTCTGACACCAGGAAATGCTCCACTAAGGCGAAGACATGAGATGACCTTTGTTGGGTTCAATAGAGCAGATTCCCAAGATGAAAGCAAAAACTTCCCATTCTAACCCACACGAAAATCTGAGACACCAGCAACCACCTCGTCCCCTTCTCTTTCAGAAAATGAAGCCATGCAAGGTATCATGTGGCTGGCTCCTGGTCACAGAGCAAGCAGTTTCTCAGGGACAGACTCTGGTTACTGGTTTGGGGTCAAAGTTCTTTAGAGCATGGACCTCTCCCACACTCCCAGAATGAGGAAATGCTGTCCAGAATTAGACCCACTGCTGACAAGAGCACCTGGGAGCCTAAATAGAGAAAATGGTGCCTGCTGACCACTGGCTGTACCTGCACAACTTTAAGAAAAAGAGGGAGGTATTTTAGATCTATTTCTCCCGCACAAATATGTTTGTTGCACACCAGCTATATCTGTCTTCCTTATTGGATGCTAACCTGATTTTCTTCTACTGTCTCCTCGTTCACTGACTTAAGAGGATATAAAAATTCACTCTAATCAATGTGGACACCTGTGAAAATCAGGAAAGAGATAATGAAGCTCTGGAGTAAGCTGGATTTCTCTTCACGCCTGCCTTGGCATCATCAGGACGCCAGTGTGTAACCCACATGAATCTCATGGGTGTGTAACTGATGTACACCTCCACCAGCTCAAAGTACAAAATGTGCTCACACGCCTGTTAGTAACCAACTTAGTAACGCTGTATGTCTAAGCTGCTTTTGTGAGAAGCCTTTTCTTCCTTCAGCTTGGGACCTCCCTATCATGAAACCCCAGTCCCAGACTCACTTGGTCTCCTGTGGAGCACAGGGAGAGACCCAGGAGGTCGGCTTAGTCAGCCTGAGGTCCAGCTCCTGCTGCAGTCTGTGATGCAGTCCCATGACACGCCGAGTGGTCCAGAGGTTCAGCACAGATCCTGCCCAGCACGGCATCAAAGGCAAGGTCCCACCACTGGTCCAGCACTGGTTTCCCCAAGTTAGTGGAAGAAAACCTTTCCACAGTGTTATGCTCAGCCATGACCACATCAAGCCACTACAGACTTGGGCCTGATGCCCAGTCCTTTAGGGACAGTTCTCTTAATTTACATGTACACAGCAATTTTCCTGAGGCAACTCGAGGTGCCATGTGGCTGGGTCAGATGCTCCTTGTCAGGCACACACTGTGTCTGGACATGTAGATGTGGTTCTTTTCTAGGACTTTGGAAAGGAGCACCATTTTCTTGGTGTCCACAGGAAGCATGATTTGCCAAGGTTCACCAGCATAACTGAACCACCACTAGGCCAAAATTTAGGGGGAGGGATACAGGAGATGAGCAGGGGGTTAGTACTGAGCTCATTTAAGGAGAACTGAATGAGAAACAACTCCTGCCCTTCCCACCATGCACACACACACATACACACACACACGCATGCACACACACGCACACACAAACACACACACGCGCACACATACACACACGCGCACACATACCCACACACACACACATACACACACACACACGCATGCACACACACGTGCACACATACACACACACACACACACGGGGCAGGGGGAGAGAACTGCTGCAACGTGCCACCAACTCCTGCCCCAGGAAAACTGACAGTGACTGTCAATGTCCCCATGGCTCCCAAAAGGCAATCACAAAAAGAAAAAACAACCCAATGTTGGTCCACTTCCCAGAGGCCAGGCTGACCAGCCTTGCTGGGAGTCACCTTGTGAACCAACGCTGTGCATTCCAATATTCTTTGATACAGAAAAGGCTCAGCATCAATCAGTGCTAATTGCAGGTTTCTGTGCTACTCTCCCAGCTTAAGCTGTTTTGCAAAAATTACATTTCATTACATTTTATATTAATCAGCTTCAAGAGCAGAGTGCAAAATTAACTTGAAATAATTTCATGCTCTCAAGTAACCTTTATTTTCTAAATTGTGATGTTTTGCAGTAACTGTTTTATCCTACTGTATAATAACAGTGTTCTCTGCATTAGGGTATAGCACTTATAGAACAGCTGTTATCTTAATCAAATATCAATAGCTCATCTTTATTTCAGTACTAAGTCAATAGCACATGCCATTTGTTACTTCATAAACTTCAATACCATAAGTGTTATCAGTTAAACAAGTGCTCTCTAAAATGTGGTTTAATGAATCAGAACCAATTTAAAAGACAGTCTGTCTTGAAATTCTGAAATCTGCAAAATTTAGTACTTCTATAAAACATCAAAATCTTCAGGTAACCAAATGTTCAGCTGTATTTTGAATACAAACCCTCTTCTAACGAGTCCTCATATAATATGGTTTCACTTAAAATATAAGATAGGATATAAATGTGTAACACCCACCTAACTGGAAATCTGCCTCCTTCTTTTGTACTTTTGTTCTTTCTCAATGAATTTTAATACACTTTTGCCCAAACTTGCCCCTCAGAATCCAGTATTCAAGCAAAGAAATATTATGCTTATTATAGCTTAACAATCACATATGTAAATAAGATTTGGGGATTCTAGTAAACTGTAAGTTAGTTCCAGACAGCAGAAAAACAGAAAACATCAGGAAGTCCAAAGTAATCGTGCACTACATTAATAGAATCATAACATCTAGGAAGCAGGAGGTAAGAGACCTACCCTATAATCGGAACTTGCCTGTAGTGTCATACTTAAATAAGAGCATCTCACTTGGAGGGAAAAGAGACAATAGTTGTATTTCAGTGAAGAACAACCTAGATGGAAAAGGAACTGAAATCAGGCCTTTAGAAGTACAGAGGAAGGTTCGTCACAAGGCTTGCCTATATGTCACAGTGGTGGAACTACAACTAATCAGTGAAAATTTCAGGTGAGGAGGCACTTTCTGACACTTACAGGTGACCAGACATGAAACGAGGCATTGTAATAGGTCATTTGGTTATACTTCTAGATGGAAAGCTGTAGAGAAAAGACATAACAAGTGGTTTTCTAGTATTTGCCATAAAAAGTAAGTATTCATTGAAATATCCTGTAGGCAGAGACTGGCAGTCTCCTTGAGTTAGGGAGATTGAGCAGGAACTCCACAAATGTCAAAGAGGCCAGAGTTCACAGGGTGGAGTACACGAGAGGACAGAGATGCTCACAGGGTGGAGTACACAGAGGAGGGAGCTGCTCACAGGGCAGAGTACACAGAGGAGGGAGCTGCACACAGGGCGGAGTACACAGAGTGG
>NW_012110097.1:184316-187396 GCF_000951045.1 Mandrillus leucophaeus
AGAGCTGCACAAAGGGAGAACTCCAAAGATCTGCAGAAGGTTTCTCTTGAATATTCAGCAGAGCACTGATTAGTGCATCATGTGAAAAAAATCTACCCAAAACCAGGAAAAGAACAACCTGAAAAAATCAGACGGAGCAATCACTAACACTTACACAGGGCCAGGAATACTGCCTATTCCCACCAGCCAGAGTGGAAAAATCATAAGTTACAAGGCATAGGGCAGAGTACTCAGAAGAGTTTTACCTCAATAGTGGGGCAAGTTAACCGAAGATTAAAAATTTCTGTGTCCATCTAAGTTTTTTGTCCAAACTTCACCCACCAAAGGGCATGTTTGGACAAAAGTGTATCAAAAAATCATTAAGAAAAAGCAAATTACAAATAAGGGGGGCAGATTTCCAGTTGGGTGTTAAACATCTGTACCCCATCTTATATTTTAAGTGAAACCGTGTTATGTGAGGACTCATTAGAAGCATAAGAGCAAAACCTGAAAGGATCAACCTATTTCCAAGGAACTTAACCATGGTGCAGAACAAAGCTCAAGAATATGTATAGAAACAGAAAAACATCCAGCATACAACATGGTAAAATTAACAATGAGTGGCATCCAATCAAAGATTACCAGCCATACAAAGAAGCAAGAAAATAATACTCATAATGAGGAGAAAAGGCAATCAATCAAAACTGGCCCAGGATTGACACAAATGATAAAATTAGTGGAAAAGGGAATAAAACAGTTATTGTAACTGCCCCATGTGTTCCAGAAGATAGAGCAAAGGCTATGCATGTTAAGAAGAGTTGTGGAAGACATTTAAAAGACCTGAATTAAAATTCTAGAAATGAAAACTATAAGTTATGAGATAAAAAATAAATATAATGGGTGGAATTAATAGTAGATCAAACATTGCAGAAGAAAAGTAGTGAACTTGAAGATATAGCAATAAAAACCATGTAAAATTAAACACTGGGAAAAGGGCTCAAAAAACCCAGAGTATTAGTTACTCTATTTAGTAAAAATTAGTATTGTTACTTTATAAACTTCAATACCATAAGATTTATCAGTTAAACAAGTACTCTCTAAAGTGTGATTTAATGAATCAGAACCAATTTAAAAGACAGTCTGATTTAAAATCCTGTAGTGAAATCCTGGCTTGAAATCCTATAGACTTCAAATGGCCAAATATACATATAATAAGAGTTCCTAAGGGAGGGGAGAGGTTGGGGATAACATGACCACAATTTTCAGAATTTAATGAAAACATAAATACATAGGTCAAAAAAGCTCAACAAACCTCAAGCACATTAAAGATGAACAAAACTACACAAAAGAGCATTATAATCAAATTGTTCAGTGCCAGTGATTTAAAAAATCTTAAAAGCAGCCAGAAAAAAAGGGGTCACATTACCTGGGGAGGAAAATAAGGATAATAGCAGATGTTTCACTGGAAACAGTGCCAGCTAAAAGATGGTGGTTACACATCTTTAAACTAATGAGAAAACACTGTCAATCTAGAATTCGTTACTCAACAAAAATACTTTACAAAAATGAAGGCAAAGTAGTTTTTCAGGCATACAAAACCTATAGCTATTATCACCCATAAAATTGCACGGCAGGAAACACTAAATGAAGTCTTTCAAGCAAAAGGAAAATGAGAACAGATGGAAACGTGGATCTACACAAAGGAATAAAGAATACTGGAAGTGATAAGTGTATGAGTAAATAAAAGACAATTATTCTTATTATTTAAATATCTTTATACTTGATTGTTAAAACCAAAAATAATAACGCAGAGTGTATTTATAATAAAATGTGTGGAAAGAATAGATCAAAGGGTGACAGGGAGACATAGAAGCACACTATTACGAGGTTCCCACATGATACATAAAGTCAGATAATACCACATGGAAGTAAACTGACAAATTAAAGATGTAAACTACACATTCTACAGCAACCCCTAAAACGACAAAATAAGGAGTTATAGCAAAGAAGCCAGTAAAAGAGATAAAATACAATCATAAAAAATATACAATGAATTCAAAATAAGACAGAAAAAGAAGACATGGGAACGAAAACCAAATGGAACAAATGGAAAACAAAGAGCAAGATAAGACTTAAAACTAACCACGTCAGTCACCTCATCCATACAAACGAGCACGACACCACAATTAAAAGGCAGATTCTCAGGATAGATTTTAAAGAGCAAGGCTGAATTGTGTGCTCCCTAGGGTTCCCTAGGAACCCTTTATAAATATAAAGACACAAATAGGTTGAATGTAAAATGATGGGAAAAGATATATCATTCTAAGTCCAATCAAAAGAAAGGCATGGTAGATATATAATATCAAAGTCAACAAGCACATTAGCAGGGATGAAGAGGCTCATTTTATCCTGATAAAGGGGTCGATTCATTAAGAAGCTGTCTCAGTCCTAAATGTTTATGAAGCCCATGATAGAGCTCAAAGTACATAAAGCAAAAATGAACAGATCTGAAGGGAGAAATAAACAAATCAACAGCTGCAGTCAGAGATTTCAACAACTCCTGCAATGATGGAAAGAAAAAGTGGACAGAAAATTCATAAAGATATATTAGTAAAAGAGTCAAACAACACAATGAAGCCAGTTGACCTAATTCACAATGAGAGAACACCTCACCCAATGACAGCAGAACACATATTTTTTTGAGTTGCACATGAAACATTAACCAAGACAGACTATAGCTGGTGTTATAAAACACGTCCCCCAAAATTGAAAAGAATGCCTATATATGTGTGTGTGTATGTGTGTGTGTATACCTATTCTGCTCTCTGGCCAGAATAGAATTACAGTAAAAATCAATAACAAGGCCGGGTGTGGTGGCTCGCGCCTGTAATCTCAGCACTTTGGGAGGCCAAGGCCGGCGGATCACAAGGTCAGGAGATCGAGACCATCCTGGCTAACATGGTGAAACCCCGTCTCTATTAAAAATACAAAAAAATTAGCTGGGTATGGTGGCGGGCACCTGTAGTCCCAGCTACTCGGGAGGCTGAGGCAGGAGAATGGCATGAACCCAGGAGGCGGAGCTTGCAGTGAGCTGAGATCGC
>NW_012110097.1:189476-190879 GCF_000951045.1 Mandrillus leucophaeus
GGTTGACCTACTCAGCTGACCTAGAGATGGCAAAGTTATCCTGGACCTTCCTGGTGGGCCTAATGTGATCACAAGGGTCTTTATAAGTGGGAAGGGAGACAGAAGAAAGAGAGGCAGAGAGATGCAGTGTGAGGAGGACTCAGCCCAACAGTTGTTGGTTTGAAGTTGAAAGAAGGGGCCACAGGCCAAGGAAGACAGGGCTCTCAGAGCTGGAACACACAAGGGAACAGGTGCTCCCCGGAGCCTCCAGAAGGAACGCAGCCCTCCTGACCCCTTGCTTGTAGCCTGGTGAGACCCATTTCAGATCTCTGACCTCAGGAACTGGCAGATAATAAATTGTTGCTTTAAGCCTGTACGTTTCTGAAGATTTGTTCCAGCAGTGAGAGGAAACTTGTACACACAGCTCACTGAGTGGATGAGAGATGAGTGGATAAAGCTCCTGCTGCCCAGCCCTCACACTTGTGGCTTCCGTATTACACATCATTCATTTTTGCTTCCCAACCCCCATGCCTTTTCTTCTGGATTTCCTCTGGAGAGCCACCTGCCTTCCTGTCTAATCCAGGGGGCCCAAGGGAGGCTCACACGAGCCTGAGGGGCAGGCCCCAGTTCTGGTTTGTCCAGTCAGAGCACACGTTCCTCTGGCCAGGGATGGGTTCAGAAATGGACACATTATCAGAACCTGCCCAGTGACAGCCAGCCCTGGGACTTTCACTGCAACTCTTAGAAAAGTCGAGCTCACAGGTCTTTTTCTGTGGCAGGAAAGTGAAGGAGGAGGTGCTGAGCTGTCGAGTGAAGATGAGATGACAGATGATATGAAGACACAGGGACAGATGCTTAACTGTGCCACTTGAACTCCTAGATCCAGCCACGCCAGGGACACAGGCGAGCATGTTGTCTTTGGAGCTTAAGTTATTGTGTTAGGTTTCTGTCAATGCAATTTTTTAAAATGTAGTCTCACACCTCTAGAACCTTTGCTCAAGCCACACTTTAACCTAGACAGTGTCCTCCCCACCCTCTAGAACTCAGCTAAACTCCTACTGCACCTGAAAAGACTTCCCCAAACCCAGAGGATGCTCGTCTCCCTCCCAACACTCCCAGGGCAAGTGGCTCTGCAGTCACCAGGAAGGTGCTTGCCAATCCTCACATGGTGTTAAATCCGTGGACCATGCCTTGTCTGTCTTTACAACCCACTCCCTGCTGCCGGAAGCTGGCCTTGGACTTGCAGGGAGGCGCGTGTCTGCTAAATGGAATTCTTTGTTGCAAGGAAACAGTCGTGCACACATCAGTACCCATCTCACTGCCTGCGGGCTCCTGAGGAGCTGGCAAAGACTGGATGGCAGTTTCTGCCGTGAGCTGCTATTTCCCGGGCAGGGAAGTGAGTGACACTGAGAACGGGAGCCTTC
>NW_012110097.1:196104-198053 GCF_000951045.1 Mandrillus leucophaeus
ATGGTGGCGGGCACCTGTAGTCCCAGCTACTCGGGAGGCTGAGGCAGGAGAATGGCATGAACCCAGGAGGCGGAGCTTGCAGTGAGCTGAGATCACACCACTGCACTCCAGCCTGGGCAACAGAGTGAAACTCCATCTCAAAAAAAAAAAAATCTATAGCAAAGATAACTGGCAAATCCTTAAGTCGCTGAAAACTAAATAGCACAGTACAGGGAGGTAGGTGAAATAATAGCCCCACAAAAATATCCACATCCTAATCTCAGGAACCTGTGCATATGTTGCCCTACATGGCAAAAGGAACTTTGCAAATGTGACAGAATTAAGGCTCTTGAGATGGATTATCCTGGGTCACGTGGAAATGGGCTTTTTCCCCTGTAGCCTCCAGGATGAATGTGGTAGATTCCAACACCTAGATTTTAGGAGCATTACCACAATAACAAATGTGTGCTGTTGTGAACTGCCAACTTCGTGGTAGGAAACTACAACAAACACTAAGTTCCCAGGTGGCAGCTTCCTCCCCAGCACACAGCCCAGTGCCCTCCCTGTGGGAAATACCCAGGAATCTGTGAACACACACGACTGGGCGGACAGTTCTCTGGGACAGCTAGAAAATGATAAGTGACAATAACAGGGTCATTTTCTTTTCACTGCACTAAAAAAAAAAAAAAAGTCACGCAGAAAATTAATTAAGAATTTTAATTCCCACTGCCTCCCAATAAATAGTAACATCAAAAAGATCTGAGATGCCAGAACAAGTGAGTCAAATCTGAGCCACATCTGAGCTCAGCTCTGGAAGAGAAAGGTAAGAGGCTGGCACAGGGGAGGTGCGGGGGATAAGGAGACTTTTAGTGCCAAAACGCTTAGTGAAGGCCTCGCAGACCCTGGAAACCCACAGTGAGGCACATTCCTCTAAGCACGGGAAGACACGTTAAGCCAAGTGAAGTCAGCCAGACACAGAAGGAAGAATGCTGCATGATCTCTCTTATATGTGGAATTTTAAAAAATCAAATACATAGAAACAGAGAGAAGAATGTGGTTACCAAAGGTGGCAGGGGGCGGGGAGAAGCGGTTCCCTCCACCCACTGAGGCGAGCACTTCCTTCTGACTCGTGGTCCTTCAAAACATCCTCTCCAGAGGGAACTCACAGCCGCATAAACAGAGCACAGTCACTTGACCTCTGATGACCTGCTTCGTCTTTCGCAAAGGGAATAGTAATATCTATTTCACCGGCGATAGTGAGAGCATAAATGAGGCGACGCGTGGATGTGAGCACCTGTAGAAAGAGGCTCCTGGAAATGTCAGCGGCATCAGAGCTGAGCTGTCATCCTCAGATCCAATACGGCTTCTACGGCAAGCTCCGCCTGGGGCTCTGCATTCTTCCCTATCAGTGACTGGAGTTTCATAGTACGCACTGCATCTTTTTAGGCTAAGCCTGTTTGTTATCTCGTCATTCTCTTTGGTTGACTTTTCATACTGCCTCTAGAGCAAACTGTTAAAACCTACATTAGGAAACGACCCTGCTAAAAACAAAAATCCATCTCCAACGACTCCTGAATGTCTCCAGGATGAAGCCTGCCCTCTTTTGCCTGACATTCAAGATCTTTCAAGAATACCCGCTCCCTCTATCACTCTGCTCCACACTCAGACAAACTAGAAATCCCAGAGTGATGTGCCTGGAGCAGTCAGCCCCATGCCTAGCACCTTGCAAATGTCCGTTACTTCTCTAGTGAATTATTGAATTCAGGGGCCATGGGTACTCATATCTCCAGCACCTAACAATGCCTGGCACACAGACAGAATTGCTTGTGGCTGCAGAATGATGTGTCCTGCAAAAGACAT
This sequence comes from Mandrillus leucophaeus, assembly GCF_000951045.1. Classification (NCBI taxonomy): domain Eukaryota; kingdom Metazoa; phylum Chordata; class Mammalia; order Primates; family Cercopithecidae; genus Mandrillus; species Mandrillus leucophaeus. Next base: position 197,944 of record NW_012110097.1, read on the forward strand.
CCATGTCCTGATCCCTGGAACCTGGGAATAGAATATGTTACCTGTGAATAGAATGTTGCTTTCTTTTTGAGACAGAGTCTTGCTCTGTAGCCCAGGCTGGAGTATAGTGG
>NW_012110097.1:200998-213859 GCF_000951045.1 Mandrillus leucophaeus
GAACCCGGTGCTCGGGCCCCGAGAACAGGCAGCCTCTCCCCAGCGTCAGGAGGGCAGCTGGACTTGGCAGGAGACAGCCTCTGGCTCTGAGATAAGGGCAGGACCCCCATGGACAGATGTGAGCGCACTCGGAGAGTGCCTTCAGTCATTAGGGACCACTGCTCACCAGACACACTCATCGAGTAGCCCCATGTCCCCAAGCCAGAAAGAGTTCTAGGCGCCGAGGGTCAGAGAAGACAGAAATCCCAAATCAGCAGTACACACTAGCTAACTTTGGATCTCTTTCTTGCACAGTCATTCTGGAAGTTCACATGACTGTAAATAGCAAAAACTTTACAAATAGGTATATCCCATGACTCGGCAATTATACTTCTAGAAAATTATCAAGGATATGCCCAAGTACTTAGCTGTAGAAATATTAAGTGAAGTTTTATTTTTAACAGGAAAAAATAATCTAACTGTCCAATCACAGGAGATATGTTAAGGTCATTTAAGAACTTCTATAAAGTGGAATATTCTTCAGATTTAAAAATCATATTTTGGAAGAATTGGAGACATGAAAACCTATTCATAATTTATATAATAATTTATAATCAAGTGAGAAGAAAACATATGGTAATACTATGAAAAAGCAAAGATTCCCATGAATGATTATTATGGTCACTTAAGATGATCTTGCTTTGTGCTAGGCACCATGCAAAACCCTGGATGCCGGTGATCACATTTAGCCCTTATCACAACCCTGCTGATGCTGGTGAACTCCCGTTTCAAAGATGAGAAGACTGTCAGTCAGCTGGGCCAGTTCTTCTCCATTTTTGCTTCAGACCCACTTCTCTGGATGGGGTTATCCACCCTCTCTCCTTTCCTCTGGCTCCTGGCTGGGATCAGCCCAGGGGAGGCCCTGGCAGGAGACAGAGGCTGGCAAGGGAAGCTCAGGCTGTGTGCTCCACCTGCTCCCTCACTGCTGGGCTGCAGCCCAGGACACAGACTGTTCTCCCCGTTACATCTGCAGCCAGGCAGGCTTCCTTCCTGGACATTGCTCTGGCCAAGCTCAGGTAACCCCTCCCCTCCATTTACACTCTGGGCCAAGGGGGCAAAGGCTCCCACCTTTCCAGTCCATGAGTGCTGCACTACCGTTCCTTGGTTCCTTTAACTCTGCCTCTGATTTAATAAGAGGATCTTATTAAATCCTCTTCTGGCTGGGCACAGTGGCTCATGCCTGTAATCCCAACACTTTGGGAAGCCAAGGCAGATGGATCACTTGGGGTCAGGAGTTCAAAACCAGCCTGGGCAACATAGTGAAACCTCATCTCTACTAATAAAAAATATATATATACACAAAAATTAGCCAGACATGGTGATGCATGCCTGTAATCCCAGCTACTCAGGAGGCTGAGGCAGGAGAACTGCTTGAACCCGGGGGTTGGAGGTTACAGTGAGAGTGAGCCAAGACCGCACCACTGCACTCCAGCCTGGACAACAGAGTGAGACTCCATCTCAAAACAGAAAAAAAAAATCCTCTCCAATTACCTGTTTTTGAATACAGCATCTCCTTCCTGCGGAACCTTCCATGACATGTGCCTATCTTCAGGCTCCTATAACAAAACACCATAGCCTGAGTGGCTCAAACAACACATATTTATTTCTTATGGTTCTGGAGGCTGGGAGTCAGATGAAGAGGCAAGCAGGGGCAGGTTCTGGGGAGGGCTCCCGTCCTGGTCTCCTTACACGGCCGAGACAGCAGACAGAGCTCTAGTCTCTTTCTCTTCTTTTAAGGACACTAAGGGTCCTGCCCTCAAACCTCATCTAAACCTAACCACCTCCCGAAGGCCCCACCTCATAATACCATCGCGATGGGGATTAGAGCTTCCACATAGGAATTTTGGAGCAACACAAACCTTCAGTTCATGTCAACATGGAAGAGGTTGGATTTGAACCTTGGTCTTCAAAGTCCACAGCAGGCACTCCTCACCTTGGTGGAGTCTCTGGGCTCCTTCTGGAAGCAGCAGCCTGTGGCTGTGAGCTTGGCGTATCACCCCTGACTGTAAGCAAGCAGATGTGTACGTCCTTCCCCTGCTCTGAGCTCCCAGTTCCTCAAGTGGAACGAGGGTGTCGGAAGGGCTGAGATAACGGACATCAAGCATCAGCCTCCATAAATGTCGGATGTGCCATCATCTCTTCCGTCTCCTCAGTGTGACCACAGCAGACTGTCAGCAGGTCATTTCACAATTTTATTTTAAAACCTTCAATAAATCAGCATTTTCCAAACTGCACATAGAGATCGTTACAGACGACACAAAGTTGAATGAAATCCATGGTGTTGACAGACGGAATGTTTGAAATCCATGGTGTTGACAGACGGAATGTTTGAAATCCATGGTGTTGACAGACGGAATGTCCTAACAGCGGGATGACTGTCCAGTGTCCAGGACAGTGGGATGACTGGCCCTTTGCTCTAACAGGATCCTCAGTGAGGAAACCAAGGTCCCCGTGAGTGACATCACACTCCAGACACCACACTTCGGAGCAAAACACTTTCTGCATTTAACGAACAATCTAGCTGCAAGGTTAAGAAGCCATTAGTCATGGCCGGAGCCATCAGGGTTGGCTTCTTGGAAAACTGTGGGACTCCGGCGAAGCCTTTAATGTGACAAGAGAGTCAAGGGGGCTGGGAGGCCTCCCATAGCCTCTGAGGCTTGCACCTTTGCTCACACTGTCTGCTCCCATCCCCCATGCCTATCCTGCCAAAATGCTACACAGAAAGTGGCTGACATGCACGGTTTAAGGTGACGCCACTCTCAAGTCCTAAACCTCACCACCACCCCAACCAACTATGAACTCTTGGATTAATTCCTGGTTTTGTTGGGGGTTTGTTTTTTTTGTTTTTGTTTTCTTGTTTTTTTGTTTTATGGAGACAGGGTCTCACTCTGTCACTCAGGCTGGAGTGCAGTGGCGTGATCAAGGCACACTGCAGCCTCCACCTCCCAGGCTCCAGCAATCCTCCCATCTCAGACTCCCAAATAGTTGGGACCACAGGCACTTGCCACCAAGCCCGACTAATTTTTGTATTTTTTGTAGACAGGGGGTTTCCATGTTGCCCAAGCTGGTCTTGAATTCCTGGGCTTAAGCAATCTGCCTGCCTTGGCCTCCCAAAGCGATAGGATTAATCCAAGAGGCCTTGAGCCACCGCACCGGGCCTCTTGGATTAATTTCATAACCTTCTAGAGCCTGCGGTCTTCTCTTGCAAAAGTGATAACAGTGCCTGCTTTTGTAGATTTACTGTGAAGATGAAATGAGATCCTGCACATAGAGTGCCTAGCACAGCACTGGACACACATCTTGTTACCAGGAGCCCTTGTCCCCTAATGATCTCCTTTCATGGGCCTCCCCTGAGCATTTGGCCACAGCCCTCACAGCCCCATCACCATTGGGCCCGAGTAGTCATACATTACTGTGTGCCCTCATCTCAGGGTGAGTCCAAGGGATCTGGCAGGAACCATGGAGAGGCCTGGGAGATATTCACAGAGGAGCCCAGGACTTTACAAGAGCTCCCATCCACTCCTGCACATTGGAGACAGTCAGTGATGATGATGATAATGATGATGATAAAATATCAGCTAAAATTTACAGGGGACTTACTCCATGCATGCTCCATTGTAGATATGATTTCATTTAACCTTCAGACCCTCTGAGAGTGGCACTCTCACTCCTCCCATTTGAAGATAATAAAACAGATACCTACGGTTAATAAATAACTTGTCAAATGTTATGGACAGATGTCTTGCAATTCTTGGCATAAAATGTTCCATAATATTCCTTTTTGGTTCTTAAATGTCTGTAAAATATGTAATGATGTCCCTGTTCTCATTCCTAATATTGATCATTTGTGTCCTCTGTCCTTCTTTTCAATCAGTCCGGTTAGAAGTTTGTCAAATTTATTCATTTTTTCAAAGACCAAGCTTTTTGACTGTATTCTCTATTTTTCTGTTGTTAAATTTGTTAATTTCTGCTCTTGTCTCTATTATTTCCTTCTTTCTGGTTGTTTTGGAGTTGATTGGCTCTTCTTTTCCTGTTAAGAAAAAAATTATATTCCTGATTTGAAATCTTTCTTGATTTTAAAAAAATTTAATGCTATAAGCTTTTCTCAACGTGTTCCTTCGGTTGTATCCCACAAGTTTTACGTCTCGTGTTTTCATTTTCATTCAGTGGAAAATAATTTCTCATGTCCTGTTCCTTCCTCTTTGACTCCTAGGTTATTTAGAAGGTTACCTTTTGGTTTCCAAATTTGGGTGAATTTTCCAAATATCTTCTGTTACAGATTTCTAATGGAATGTCTTTGTGGTCAAAGAATATAGTTTATATCATTTAAATTATTTTAAATATGATGAGGTACTGAAGTTTATGGCCAAGAATACAGTTTATCGTGGCAAATGTGCTATGTGTACTTGGGGAAAAAATGTATATTCTACTGCTGTTGAATGGATTGTTCAATACATGTCAATTAAATCGAGCTGATAGTGCTGTTCTGGTCTTCTATACCTTTACTGATTTTGTGTTTACTCATTCTATGGATTACAGAGTGAAGAGTGTTATAGTCTCCAACTATAATTGTGGACTTGTCTATTTTCTTTTCGGTCCCAATCAGTTTTCACTTCACATATTTTTCAGCTCTTTAATTAGCTGCATACACAGTCAGGATTATATCTCTTGATCAGTTGACCTCTCTTCTTTATGTGAAACCTCTCTTTATCCCTGGTAACATTCTTTGTTCTGGAGTCTCTTCTGACTTATATAAACATGGCCACTCAAACTCACTCAAAGTGGTGTTTGCATGGTACATTGTCTTCCATCTTTATAGCTTTACCCTGTCTATGTTTTCATCTTCAAAGTGGATTTTTTTGTCATGGTTTATTGCTGTGTCTTGCTTGTTTATACAATTTGATAATCTCTGCTTTTAAATTGTTTAAAAATATTTAGGATGCTTAGGACTCTTGCTTATAACACAATTATTAATATGATTATTTAAATCCACCACTTGCTAGTTATTTTCTTTTTTTTTTCCCACCTATTTTTGGTTCTGTCTTCCCTCTTCTTCTGACTATTTGGGGGAAGTTTTGGGTGTTCTTTGTTATTTCATTTTTGTCTCCACTGCTAGCTTATTAGTTATGCTTCTTGTAAACTGTGTTAAAGATTGCCTTGCTTTAAGAAGATTCAATAAATAGGAATCTAGATTTGTCAAAAAAGAAGTGGGAAGTGACTGTACTTATGAAAGAAGCCTCTATTTTGGGAAATGGATCTGCCAGGTGTTGCAGCTCTAATCACCTTTAGCAATGCATTTGACAGGATCCAATTTACACATAAAATTGACAACCAGCTTTCCAGCATGAAGGCGGCACATCCACACCAGTGAACGGGCAGAGACGGAGTGAAGTTCCAGGGCTGGCCAAAGCCTAAGGAGTCAGGATCCCGCTCATGGCTGTGGCCTCACCAGCCCCGCTACAGAGACTTCCCCGCACTGCTGGCTGAGCTGAATCCAGGAGGAATAGCCTCGACTTGAGGGGTCTATTTTCTGCCTCCCTCTGCTGCTACTTTTCCTGGGAGTCCTGTGACCACACAGGGAAACACCTAATTGACTCCATGTCCCCCAAAAAGCACCAGGACATCCATCATTGCCCTCCTGAGGGAAAACAATGGGTTCTGCTTCATTACACACCAGAATCTTTCAGGATGAATCTCGACAGTTCTATCCATTTCCAAATGTCACTTAGCCGAGCCCAGACTTGCACAGTAACACGTGCATTGTCTGACAAGCTGAGCACTCAATAGGTAAATAAAATTCTCAAAGACATGGAAAAAGATCATTTCCTAACTTCTGATTAATTAGCAAAGGCAGGTTCTTTCTCCTTTGTTGTAGGATCACTGAGCAGCCGTGAACTTGTACGGAAGTAGCTACAAATTAGCATCCTCACTTTAACCATGAGGGCGCCATGGTTTGAATGTGTCCTCAAAAAAGCCTGTGCTGCAGACTTAACCCCCAGGGCTGTAGCACTGCAGAGTGAGGCCTGGCAAGAAGTGTTTAGGTCACAAGGGCTCCACTCTCGTGAACAGACTAATCCCAGTTATAAAAGGGCTTGAGGCTGTAAATTTAATCCCAATCTCTCTCTCGCTCGCTCTCTCCCTCTCTCTCCCTCCCCCTCCCTGCCTCTGTCTCTCTCTCTCTCTGCCTCTCTCTCTCTGCCTCTGTCTCTCTCTCTCTGCCTCCCTGCCTCTCTGTCTCTCTCTCTCTCTCTCTGCCTCTCTGTCTCTCTCTGCCTCTCTGTCTCTCTCTGTCTCTCTGTCTCTGCCTCCCTGCCTCTCTGTCTCTTTCTCTGCCTCTCTCTGTCTCTCTCACTGCCTCTCTGTCTCTCTCTCTCTGCCTGTCTCTGTCTCTCTGCCTCTCTGTCTCTGTGCCTCTCTGTCCCTCTGTCTCTCTCTGCCTCTCTGCCTCTCTCTCTCTCTCTCTCTGCCTCTCTCTCTCTCTCTGCCTCTCTGTCTCTCTCTCTCTCTCTGCCTCTCTGTCCCTCTGTCTCTCTCTCTGCCTCTCTCTCTCTCTCTGTCTCTGTCTCGCGTGATCTTTTGCCCTTCTGCCTCTCATCATGGGATAAAGCAGCAAGAAGACGCTCACCAGATACAGGCCCCTCCACCTTGGACTTCCCAACCTGCAGACTGTCAGAAATAACAGCATGTTCTTTACAAATCATCCCATCTCAGGCATTCTGTTACAGCAGCAAAAAACAGACTAGGACAGAGGGTATGGAGCATAAATAATTCACCGGAACAAAGTCTCATTAAGGAGATGATCCATCAATCAGAAAATCTCAAACCAAATGACAAGACTTCTCCAAGGTTCCCCTTTTTAACTACACACTATTCTTCTGCCCAATATGCTGATAAAACTCCAGTCCCAAATCTCTCAGCAATGATCTCATCACACACGTCTCTGAATCTAGCCCTCCACGGCCTTCCTGCCTGTTCTTTCAAGTTGGCTGAACTAAGAAAGTCCTCTTCCTATTCCTTGGATCTTGGCAGAAGCCTTGAAACAAGTCAGACTGTTGCGCTCCTAAATTAAAGTGAGAGCCAACGTTCATAACAGCTATTGGGGTTGGTCCGCGTGACCAGGCACTGATCCTGTGACAGACTCCGGGCCATTCAGGTGCTGTCTCTGAAATTTCACTTGAGGGCATAGCACCTGCTCTCCTAGCTACAGGATCAGAGACCCTGCTGCCTGGATACTCAGAGCTTCCAGTCCTTCCCAAGCTTCATTTTCTGTCTCCATTTTGTTAGCCACATTGTTCTTCCAATAAATTCTCCTCTTGCTTGCATTAAACCTTAGTTCGTTTTTTTACATATATGTAAAACAGCAGTTGTTGCCTGAAAATAGGCGGCAGGTAACAGACCTTCAGGGGACAAGGAACGCTTGAACCTGGCACCCGGCTGAGCTGGCAAGAGAACAACGAAGCTCATTCCTGCTCTGGGCTGGCCACGTGGCAGCCCGTGGTGCCAGATACCAGAATTGCTAATCAAGTTATCTTCAGTGCTCCCCTGAGGCCAAGTGCTCACTGGGGATAGGTGCCTGGCTTTGGAGAGGGACAGATGCTATAAAGGGAACATATGATGTCGGAAGCAGGGCTAGATGCTTCTGGGAGCACTGGCCAGCTTGAAGCAAGATCAGCTCAAATCCCCCAGTGCTCACCCAAAGGCATGAGCTGAGACCCAGAGCCCTCCCGTGACCTGCTGAGAGAGAATCTCTTATCTCCGCCATCCACAGGGCTGAGATCAGCCAAAACTAAATTCCAAACTTGTTCTGGTTGCTGAATCCTAACAGCTTTTAAGCTCACTATGTCACCAGGTTGGAAAAAAACAGGATACTGACAATTGCAAAGATGAAATTTGGAAAACCTGGGGGACCTGAACCTCCCCCACCACACTCCAAATCTGGGTCTTAATTTCAGTTTACACTGGGCTTCTTTGTTTCCTAGCTACATAAATCTGCCTGGAAAACTCAAGCACTCAGGGAATTCGTTGGAAGGATATGAACGAAGTTCATAGACTCAAACAAAAGGTGAAGGAGCCATGAATGACCACCATGACCAGAGAGACCTGGGGAATTACAAAGCCGGCACAACTCATGTCTCCACAGAGTGAAGCGTCTCCAGCCACTTTTAACTTTTTGTCATTTTGCTCAGGATTCAAAGTCTGCAGAGGAAATGGTGTCTGATGGTTGTGCCTGGATGGCATGCCTTTCCCTGGGAGAAGAAGGCACGGGCACCTTTCCCCAGTTCCCACCAGAGTCTATCACTGGAGATGATCAGATGACATCCCCACAGGAAAGTGGAGTGGACATCACACACGGGACAAGCAATCGAACATTCCCACCCTAACCGAGAACCTGGGCCTGGGTTCAGGGCCACTCTGCAGAATGAGGTTGCTCCCAGCTGTCAGAGCTCCGGCCGCATCTCACCAGGTTTGCCTTCTAGAGTAAAAAGGATAAGTGTGTCTGGTAAGTGTGCTGAACAAAGTCCAAGGCCATGATCAGAATTAAAGTGTAAAGGAAAAGTAGTTCCTTAATTTGCCAGTTGTTCTGTCTGCTGCTGCACACAAAGCCACTTGCAGGCCAGAAGTGTGAGCTACACAGTTGGTGTCACATCACACCAGGGTGGCCGGCAAGGCAGTCCGTCCCACAGGTCAAGGCTGGGTCGCACTTGAGGTGGTTGTACATGGAGTCCAAAGGGAGGCTGCAGCATAGTTTCCCCGGGACTGAGGGAGTTCCTGGGACCGATGACTTTCAGTGTTAAAACCAGGATAGGCTCTCGGGATGCAGAACCGTCCATTCTAAAATCAGGAAAGTTCTGGGCAAATCTGGGGCCACATTACCTGTTTACTCTAACCCAAGGGCACAGCTAAGACTTCGGTGTCTAACTTCAGGATTATCAAGGCTCCTCTGTAACCCAGGGTTCCCAGGAAGCCCCTGCTGACCCCTTCCCAGTGCTCTGGAACAGACTTGGCCTTGGAAAACTGCAGAAATCAAAATGTAATTTAAGACATTTAATATACAAGGCATTAAAAGACCAGCAAATTCCTTGAAATTCCTAAGCTCACACCATACCTCTATAGGCAGAATCTGACATGGTGCCATAGGACTGCTAGCATATGATCCTGGTTTTCTTCTGACAAAATTTGTCTGCCTAGGTGCTTTCTAGGTCACTCAGTACCTGGAAAGCAGGCAATGGGCAGCCGTACACTTAGAACCCCCCAAGGACTGGGCAAATGACTGTTATTTACCATTCAGCAGAATAGCAGGGATTCATTTTACACTCCAAAAAATGATAATAAGAATAATTATAGCTTCATCAACGTTAACATTTAGGTATGAAATATTATGGTACCAATGTCTAATTTACATAGTAATTAGACATATTAATATATTTCCTTCTTCATTTCAAATCCATAATCTACACTAATTGCTTTTAATGTACTCATTTTGGATGGATGCTGATATTTGAGAGTGAACATTATAACTTACCCCATTAAACAGAAACCAATGGCAGCAAAACCGTCCCTAATGCAATTATACTTCTTGTCTATGTTGTTGCCAGCCAGCAGTACCGAGGAGACAAGGATGTATTCATTTGCAAATTACCCGATGAAAACTGGGTGATTAGGACTAGGAATTAACATTTCTCTCCCACACTGTAGCTTCACAGCTACCCCAGAGAGAGCAGTGGGCGAAGCTCCATCAATACTGAGAAAAGCTACTCAGGAAGCCAAGTGTGGGCATCATTCTGACATGGCGGTGTTCTTCCCTGAGTCAACAGCAAACAAAGGGGCTGAAGCCCAGAATCTTCCTGATTGGTTTCACGAACCTGGGACTTGGGGCAGCTATCTAGTTAATGGGATGGACTCTCTCCAATCCATCATAATGAGAAAGAGCAGGGACCCTCTTAGGGGCCTACTGGTCCCTCCAAGCATGACAATAAAGAAAAATCTTGAGTTCCTTCAGAGGAAATTCCAGGTACTTAGCTAGCCCTGAGAAGTAAATGAGCAGCATGATGTGAAAGAAGATAATAGTAGCTTAAAACAATACCCAAGGAAATTAGAGCCACATAATGCATGGTTCTCTTTAGAAACTAAACATAACTCTTTTACAGAAACCCGGGCCCATACCAAATTAAAAATGCCACAGGCATGTGGACCTTGGATAAGGAAGAACTGGGGACTGAACTCTGATCGCAGTTCTTTGTTCTTATTTTCTCCCTGAGGGGCCTGGAGACAGTCATGCCCATAGACTAGACCTTCATGTTCTTTTCTGCTGACCCCAAGTTTTTAGACAAAGGTTTGCTTCCTTAACCAATTGCAAATCAGAGAGTCTTTGAATCCACCTATGACCTGTATAAGACCCCGCTTCAAGATAACCCACCTTAGGCGGATTGCTTGAGTCAGAGTTCAAGATCAGCCTGGACAACAGGGTGAAACCCCTTCTCTACAAAAAATGCAAAAAAATTAGTCAGGCATAGTGGTGCATTCCTGTAGTCCCAGTTACTCAGGAGGCTGACATCGGAGGATCCCTTGAACCCAGGAGGTGGAGGTTGCAGTGAGCTGAGATCGCACCCCTGCACTCCTACCTGGATAACAGAGCCAGACACTGAAAAAAAAAAAAAAAAAAGATATCCCTCACCTTTTTGGGCCAAACCAATGTATAATCTCTGTGTACTCATTTACAATTTTGCCCTTATGTCTGTTTTCCTGAAATTTACCTCTGCCTTTAAAAACTCTTGCTTGTAAGCCATCAGGGAGTTGGGTCTCAAGTGTGAGCTGCCTGATTCTCCTTGCTTGGTGCCTGCAAATATAAGCCCTGCTTTCTCTCGCTACAAACCTTGGTGTGGATGTTTGGCTTTCCTGCATCAGGCGAGCAGATCCAGGTTTGGTCTGGTAACAAGAACATTCCTTGTCACAGCAGAGGCTCAGACTCAGCATCTGCAGAGCCCCAGACCCTGCTGCTCAGCCACTGCATACCTGCACCCATCCTCACCGCTCCCCGTCTTTTCCACTGCCCCTGCCATGGCCAATCTTGGTGTCTCAGGGCCCAGCACCTGCTCAGTGCACAGTGAAAGGAAGGCCACTGCAGACCAGGACACAGGGCAGCCAAGGAGGCTTCCACCTCCTTCAACCTGAACAGCCTCAGTGGAAACACGTCTGGAAAAAGACATCATCCTGTACCAAAGTATGTGGCCTCCATGACCTCCATGATCAGCCGAACTGTTTGTGTGAATAATGTCGGCCTGACCGCCTCTATGAGCTGATCCTGCCAACGGCACAGGGATGAAGGGCCCAGCAGAGGAGAAAGCATTGTCTAGGGAAGTCCTGGGCTCAAGCCCTGGTCGCTGACCACTGCCTCTGGGCTAGTTCCTGTCCCTCTCTGAGGCTTGATTTACTCATCTGAAAAGGAGGTGTGTGGAACAAAAGCCCTCTAACATCCCTTCCAATTCCAACATTGGATCAAATATCAACTAACCTGTGCATTCTTCCCTGCAGCCCAGGGCCAGTGGCACCTGCCTCAGTAAGCTTTGAGCACACGCCTTTAACAAATATCCAAGCTCTGTAAAATATTTCCTAGAGGTTTATTCTAAGACAATATGAGTGACTATGGTCCAGGGAACACAGCCTCAAAAGGTCCTGAGAAAGTGCACCCAGGCAGTCAGATTGCATATTTTGTAATTTTAGGTTTTATACATTTTAGGGAGCAGAAGTTTCAGGCAAAGACATAAATCAATATGATACAGACAGGAGACAGGGAAATACTGGGTAGAAGAGGGTGGTTCCCCAGCCAAGGCACCCTCAAGGCTGAAGACCCGCAGCCCTAAGTGAGGACAGGCATTACTGTTTCACACCCAAAGAGTTGTCTTTTGGCCCACCACGGCCCCCCATCCTGCACCCATATAAATCCAAGACCTTAGTGGGCACACACACAAGCGGCTGAAGGTCAGAACCAGCAGACCAGCGACAACGGAACAACACAGCAGAGAAAGAGAGAAGAAGAGGGGCATCCGAATGTCGAGGGGAGTTCAGCTGGGGGCAGTCAGAGAAGAGTCCAGCCACAGGGTGGCCCAACTCCAGGGGAAGACCACCTTCCCACTCCATCCCCACCTTCCTATCCTATCCCTCTCACTGAGAGCCACCTCCACCACTCAATAAAACCTTGCACTCATCCTTCAACCCCACGTGTGATCCAATTCTTCCCGTATACTGGGCAAGGACTCAGGATACAGAAGGCTGTGACACGGCCCCCTGCCCTCATGATAAGGCGCAGAGTCTATTGAGCTGATTAACACAAGTCTCCTGCAGAGGATGAAGCTGAAAGAGCACACTGTAACACATGCCCACTTGGGCTTCGGGAGTCACAGACATCCACCCCTAGATAAGGCTGTGGGGCTGGGGCCCAAAAGTGCTCCCCACGGCCTCTGCACCTGCCCATCTACATGCTCCCCCTATGGGTTTGAGCAGCAGAGGCCACCGAAGGAGCAAGCCCACCCCATTGCACATCCTGCAAGGCAGATAAAGGAACGCTCCTGTTTCAAATACATGGAAAGTATACATTGGTTCAGTTCAAAAAGGTGCAATATCTTGAAGTGGAGGCCTACCAGTTATAAGTGGATTCAGAGATTCTTTATCTGCAACTGGTTGTAATAGTTCGTTTTCATGCTGCTGATAAAGACATACCTGAAACTGGGAACAAAAAGAGCTTTAATTGGACTTACAGTTCCACATGGCTACAGAGGCCTCAGAATCATTGTGGGAGTTGAAAGACTTTTTTTTTTTTTTTTT
>NW_012110097.1:221125-225028 GCF_000951045.1 Mandrillus leucophaeus
ATACGCAAACAGCCACTCCAGAGTCCACACCCCCAACCACCTCCTCCATCAGACTCTCATACGCAAACAACCACTCCAGAGTCCACACCCCCAACCACCTCCTCCATCAGGCTCTCATACACTAACAACCCCTCCAGAGTCCACGCCCCGACCACCTCCTCCAACAGACTCTCATACCCAAACAGCCACTCCAGAGTCCACGCCCCAACCACCTCTTCCATCAGACTCTCATACACAAACAGCCACTCCAGAGTCCACGCCCCCAACCACCTCTTCCATCAGGCTCTCATACACAAACAGCCACTCCAGAGTCCACACCCCGACCACCTCCTCTATCAGACTCTCACACGCAAAAAACTCCTTCAGAGTCCATACCCCCGACCACCTCCTCCATCAGACTTTCATATGCAAACAACCCCTCTAGAGTCCATACCCCAACCACCTCCTCCATCAGACTCTCATACACTAACAACCCCTCCAGAGTGCACACCCCGACCACCTCCTCCAACAGGCTGTCACTCCCCAGGCCACTCTCACCTGCCCTACTCAATCCAGGGCCAGGTACCAGACAACCTGGGAAGTCCCTGTGCACCAGGGCCCACTGAAATTATTCACTCTGGCCAATCCTAAGTCAGCTCACCCTGCCTCACCCATTCCTTCCCATGGACACCATCGTAAAGGTCCCTGCATCCATTTTCCCCTCACTCCGTCTGCCTCTGGACCAGCCCTAGGTGCTTCCCATAAGATATCCTGCAGCCTGGCAAGGCCCCTCCTTCCCTTGGGAACTGTAACAAACTGTCTTCCCAATGCCAGAGGCACCTTCTGACCTCTTGGCTTCACCATAACAGAATAATAATAAAGCTTACATTTTAAAACCATCTGCACTGCATGTCAGGTCAACACGTTTATCGGTTTTGTACTGCTTTATATCAGTTAAGTACTGCTGTTAGCATCTCTAGATGCTACCACCCCAAATGCCTGCACCAAAGTATCAATTATCAATGGCTAAAAAGGGTCAACTAAATCTCAAGGTCTAAGTTTTAAATGTCTTCTTTCAAATGCCATGCCAAATCTTAATGAAGTAAATAAGCCAATCTGCTATGATCCTGTGAGTCAGTAATTTGAGCTGGACTCAGCTGAATGGTGCTTCTGTTGGGGTCATTCATGTAGAGGCCATCACCCAGAAGCTCAACTGAGGTTGGATAATGTAAGATGGCCTCAGTCACATGTGCACTTGGTCTTGGCTGTTGGCTGATGGATCTAGGGGACTCGGGACCGTTTGACTTTGCATCACATGGCCTCTGATCCTCCCATGGGTAGACCAGGCTTCCTCATGGTGGTCTTAGGGCAGTTTCTCAAGACAGTGAGAGCAGGAGCTGCAAAGTCTCTTGAGGCTGAAGCTCAGAAGCTACACAACATCACTCCTGCATTTTATTGGCCAAAGCCATTTGCAAGGCCAGCCAGATTCAAGGGTTGGGGAATTAGACTCTACTTCTTGGTGAAAAGAGCCGCAAAGCCCCACGGTATGAACACGGGGAAGGGAAGCTTTGCTGCAGCCACAGCATCTGAGCACGTCCAACATGTCCTGACATGCCCAAAACCGAGCTCTGGCATTCGCCCCAGCCAGCTCCTCCTGTGGCCTTCTTCTCACCCCGGTAGCCCCATTCTTGCCATCGTTCAGGCCAAAAGCTTCAGTGGCACTCCTGACTTCTCTCTTCCACTCACAGCTTACTTCACTCTATAAGCAAACCCTGTAGGTTTCACCTCAACCAATAATGGAAACGTATCTCACTGTCACCATTCCAGCCCCCTTGGTCCAAGCCAACAATCTCCCCCACCAGGATGACTCTAGAGGTTCCTCTTGGGAGTAAACGTCCTCTCTTCAGTGGCGATGCTGATGACAGAACTTATGGGGTTCTTATGAAAACCCACTGACGGGTTTTCATCTCATGTGACTCACTGCACCCATACCACCCTCCGTGGTTTCACACAATCCATCTCTAGATGCTGACACCCCAAATGCCTGTGCCAAATTATCAGTTATGAATGGCTAAAAAGGGGTCAACTAAATCTCAAGATCTAAGTTTTAAATGTCTTCTTTGAAGTTTGTGATTCCCAAAATGGTTTGATATTTTGCTCTCATCAGTTAAAAAATAAATGAGCACACTCTCCTAATGTATGTACACTTATTAATTATAAATATAAATGACCAAATTAATAAATAACGTATGTGCCGGATCTCACTGACGAACCCCTGTAGGCCTGTATTCCCCAGCTCTTCTCTTTGGTTCAGTGCCGGTTCAGCATGGACCATATCAATAGCCCCCTTGCCTTCTGACTTCTACTGAGCAGAGTCCATGGGGAGCCCTGGCAGATGACCCAGGAAAGACTATGAGGCCAGGATGCTTACTTCCCAGCTCCTCCTGTAGGGATGCCTTGGCCTGGGTACATTCTCCATCTGACCCCAGCTCCTCTCTGCATAGCCCTGGAGTGCTGATGCCTATGCCCATGGTTTCCCTGGAACCTGACTTATCTTCTAAAGAAAGGATTTCTTCACAGCAGGGTCCCAGCAGGAAGCAGGTGGCACACACAACTAGAATAATTCAATAAGAGTTTGAAAAATTTGCTAACTATAAAGGTATGGGCAGGGGTGGGAGAGCCACAGGGATGTCACAGTGACTCAGGCTAGTCTAGGTCAGTCACCGCTCCTGAACCTCTGGGGAGAAACAGGGGCCTCAGGTGGAGCAAATCAGCCCCCGCCCCAGCAGTCTCACCTGTGGTGGTGAGAGGAGCCAGCGGGTAAGTGCCAAGCCCTCCTGCTTCCCTCTCTTCCCAAATGCAGACCATGGTTCACCATTGTCAATTCCAGTGGGAAGCTCCACAGGTGAGACAGGGACAGGGAATGGAGGAGGTGGGGCAGGGATGTAGCTCCCACAGGCATGGTCGGGGAAATGCATCTGAAGACAAGGACGCTCAGCTCAGCACAATTTCTATGCAGCATTCCTGGGACCATCCGAATGCCGCAGGTGCCTCTTCTTTCCTGTCGGGACTCTGGCTGATAAAATATATTTTATGAATGTACAAGAAAGTATTGTGTCATTTCTTTAGATTAAAAATAAGTAGTCACAGATGTTCTGGTGTTTTCCACGTGCACACCGCCTGGGAGACCCCTTCAAAGAATGCCTGCCAGGGTTGCAGCTCTTCTGAATCAGGAGCAGGGAAGACAGGTGAGGAGTTGAGTCCAGCTACCACCTGCTACCTGGAGGGCAGCCACTGGCCCAGTCACCAGGGTGCCTGTCCTAGCAGGCCTCTCTGCAGGTGGCTGAAAGGCTTGGAGCTTATCTGCCAAGCCACCTGGCTCTACAGTCAAATCTCTCCAGGGGAGAGAGTGCACAGTACAATTCTGGTGACCCCAGCTCTGGTCGGCCTTGTGTACAGTGAAGGTGCCTCAGAGATAACTCAGGAGTCAGGCTCCCAGCCTCATCAGCGTCCACAGACCTTGGATATCTGCCTGGGAAGAGAGATCTCCCCTGTGATCGGTACACAGCCAGCCGGGGAGGCAGCAGGCACAGGGGAAGGATAAAGGTCTCTCATGAGGGTGACAGGAACCCACCCTCCAACCTGAAGGGAAGCAGCCAGAGCCAGCCCTGTCACCTGATCGGTGTCTGCTCCTACCCCAGGTGCAGTGGCTCACAGCTGTAATCCTAGTACTTTCGGAGGCCAAAGTGGGTGGATCACCAGGTCAGGAGTTCAAGACCAGCCTGGCCAATATGGTGAAACCCCATCTCTACTAAAATACAAAAACTAGCCAACACGTGATGGCGCACCCCTGTAGTCCCAGCTACTCAGGAGGCTGAGGCAGAAGAATTACTTGAACCCGGAAGGTGGAGGTTGCAGTGAGCC
>NW_012110097.1:225078-230853 GCF_000951045.1 Mandrillus leucophaeus
GAGACAGAGTCTCACCCTGTCACCCCAGCTGGAGTGCAGTGGCAAAATCTTCCACAAGTTACTTCCTCCTTCCTTTGTTCTCCTCTGCCTTTGCCTCTTTTAAAAAGTTCTAAGTTGCTAGCCGACTGGGACAAATACAGCATGTGAGGTCCCGTTCCAGCCAGTGGAAACCAGACACAGCAGTAGGGTGGGTGCGTCAGGTTGTAAATGACCCCGTCTCCTTTGTTCGGTGTACTCTCGTGGCAAAACTGCTGGCGAGTGTACCCTTTCTGCCAGAAGTAAAAATAGCCTTGCTGAGTACATTAAATTTATGTTCAAGTGCTATTTAAACACCGGGGAACAACCATTTCAAATATCTCTTAACCAAAACACTACATCAGAGTGACCCACATGGGTGTGCAACTTAACTCCTGCCTGGCACAGCCTTGGATCTTATTAATAATTTGGTATCTTATTGTCACGAAGAGTGTGTTTTGTGAGCCTTATAATGTGTATTTTAACATTTATGCTGGCCCATTGTGCCTAGACTCCAAAAGAGAGGGAGTATAATAAGGCTTTTCCGACTTCCCTTCCCCTCATGGCCAAGAACTCAGATTTTCAGGTTTCTCTGGGGTCCCCTTGGCCAAGAGCAGGCATCTGTTCAGTTGGCTGGGGGGCCCAAATTTTTATGATGCCCACAAAGAGATGTGCCTTAAGCGACCCATGCTGGCATGTGTTTCCTGCATTCTAAAAGCAGGGTCTGCGCTGCATTCCCTCTGCACCCAAGGGCCGCACAGCACAGACTGGCTAGGAGGAGGCAGCCATCATCTGCCTTATGGTGGAGAGGAGATCCACTGGAGTATTCCACTGATTCTCCAAGGCTCCCATACCACTGGATGTTTTATTAGTCTTAAACACCAAATGCTATGCTAATGAAACATCAGCATTCCAAATCTAACCTCTGATGTTAGGAAGATGCATTTCATTTTTCAATTAAAACCCGATTTCCAGTGTTCAGCCCCGTGCTGCATTAGCATCACCTCTTTAATTAATCTGGCATCTCTCAGCCAGAGGTTGCTAAATTGCCCAAGCAGAGATGGGAAAACTAACGGGAAGCCTGCTCCCAGCCCAAGGTGAGCAGGTCTCTCGAGCCCAGAAGATATTTGGTTATTTGAATAAGAAACCACTTATCTGACAACACTTAGCTTAAACAGCAATTAGTCAAGAAGGGAAGACAAAGCCATTTAGAGGGGGCCGGTTGGCAGGCCCCAGGCCAAGCGCAGGGGAAGATCTTCAGAAACCAGCTACTTTGCACTTAAGCAGGAAGCTTTAATTAGTTCCTGGGGGATCCCGACCTCCCCTGTTTGCATTTCAGGAAGGTTTTATAAAAGCTTCTTATTTGCTCTCCTAGGGGTTTTGTTTTTGCTTTTGTTTTCGTTCCTTTTGTTCTTTAGAGCAACAGTTCTTCAAGGCCTACGTCAAAGGAGACTTCTCTGGCTCCCTGCAAGCCAGGACCTGAGGCCCTCAGTGGTGGGCCTGGGCTTCAACTGGAGCATCTTGGCTTGACCTCCTGTCTCCCCAGTCCTGGAGAGATCTGGACAGGAGGCTAAGATGGCTGCAGACCAAAGAGCCTCCATCTTGAACAGGCCCCTTTTAGCTGCACCCCACACCCTACTGCCCTCCAAATGGAAGGCCACACTCTTACCCACTCTCAACTTGTTTTTAAAAAAAAAAAAGCTTTGTCTCAGCAAGGCAACCAGATCACCTCTCTGAGGAAACTAGAGCACCCCAAGCAGTGCAAGTCAGTAAGGAGCCCTCAGACTCTCCCTGAAAAGTATCTGAGCCTGCTGTGGCTGGAGGTATCCGTGGCTGGATCGCTGATTAGGACTCAGTCGTTTGGATTCAGGGTTTACACTATTAGAGAGGAAAGTCGGGCTGACCTTGCACGGGATCTTGAGTGGGACTCAAGGGCACTCGCCCTGCTGCTCTCAGGGGGCTCAGGGTGGCACCACTGCCCCAGAGACACCTCTCTGAAAAAATGTGCTCAGTCCAGGCCACCATGGTGGCATCTGCTGAGCCCTCCTGAACGCAGTGCAGCTCCCTGCCATGGGACAAGGTGTT
Source organism: Mandrillus leucophaeus (assembly GCF_000951045.1). Classification (NCBI taxonomy): domain Eukaryota; kingdom Metazoa; phylum Chordata; class Mammalia; order Primates; family Cercopithecidae; genus Mandrillus; species Mandrillus leucophaeus. The sequence goes on from NW_012110097.1 coordinate 227,179, forward strand.
ATTGATGACAGGTATCCAAGTTACCAATGGCAGATCTGTACGGGTCTGCAGCTACAATTCTTGTCCTCAGAAGAAAGAATTCCACTGAGGGGCATAAGGCAGAAGAAGAGATGGAGGCAAACTTTACAGCAGGAGTGAATGTTTATTGAAAAGCTTTAGGGTGGAAAGAAAAGAAAGTAAAATATACTTGGAAAAGGGCCAGGCAGTCATCTTGGAGGACAAGTGCCCTGTTTGACATTGGACCTTGGGTTTTCTATGTTGGCCTCTACCTCTGGCATCTTGCATCCTTTTTCCCTTGATTTGTCACTTGGGGTGAGCTGTGCACCTGCGCAGTGGCCTGCTAGCACTTGGGAGGGGAGCATGCACAGAGTGTTTACTGGAATTGTGCACCTGCTCACCTGAGGCCTTCTTCCCTTTACTGGTGGAATGTTGCTGGCTCTGACCTGCAGACCCTGGCCGAATGACAGATGAAAAGAATGCACTCTGACACAGGTATCCAGTGAAAGAGCAGGCTAGGGGACTGGGCTGCTCACAGAACAAGTTGTAGCAGCCTCGGCCCTGATAAGCCAGTGCTGCAGGCATTTATTCAGTACAGATTTAATGACAAAGCCTTTGAGTCAACACACTGGTGGGTAATTAACATGGTCACCACCACCCCCACCCCACCCACCCCATCCCCCGAAGAGGACAGTCTGGCAATGATGATGAAAGGCCAGGTTCTGAGGCCTAAGTAAACTAACTTATCTAGATCATTTTCTTTACATCCCCTTGTTATCTGACCTTTGCTTTCAAGGCTCCAGATAAGAGAATCTGGCTGCCTTCAGCCAAATTATCTTTCAAAGCTTTTGCAAAGCCTCCTGGCCTTCCAAGAAGGTTTGCATCGTTTTTCTATAATTTCTCCCACCAACCTGGCCAACCTCCTACAGAATGTCCTCAGAAGATCATATGCCAGTTAAACTCTGCCATTTTTCCTCTCAATGTGCATGCCTGAGCTCACTCACCCAACTCCCGAGATCTTACTGGGAAGCTGCTGATCACCTGTTTCTGGCGTTTCTATGTATTGGGAGACTGCCTTTCCCTGGCACTGGCTGTGACCTATTACTGTTTTAGAGAGACAGTTAACAACCACCTAGTCATCACCTGACATTCCTGGTTGGGGAGCCCTCTCCTGCCCTGCTCGTGTCTGCCTGACTACCTCCTGTAACAAAGGGCGAACCAATGTCCCTGGAGACCTGAGTGCACCCAGTGTCAGCACTAGCATCAGCAAGCTTTGGACTCCATGGGAGTGGAGAGGAATGGGGACCTGTCACTCCTGCTTCCACTGGCCCAGTGGTTTTCCAGCTGGCTGCACATTAGAATCAGCTGGGGCGCTCTTCAGACTCCAGATGTGGGGTCCCCTCCTCAGAGGTTCTGATCTATTTGGTCTGCTATACAGGGCTGCAAAGTTCAGCAAAGACCCTGTGCCCACCCCAAGTGCCCAGACCACAGCAATGCTGAGAACAAAGCAAGCCGCAGAATCTCTTCACACCTACCGGGAGGAGAGCAGATCCTATTGATTTGCTCCCACCACGACATATGACGTAAGCCGATGCTAGACAGAAATGGTTAGAGCTGGTGTGGGACTCCCCATGTTCCCTCCCTGCATCATGGCAAAACCTGAACTCTCGTGTGGAGACTACAACGTCCAAGGACAACGAAGCCTTGACCATCCTGATTCCTTGAGTGCCAACAGAGGAAAGAGCCACCTCCTGGCCTGCATGACACGGAAAGCATGAACGGTAAACAAAGAGGCATTCACTGTTTCTATCCACTGAGAATCCAAGGCCGTTTGTGACCTCAGCATCATCTTGCCTGTCCTGACTTTTCTGACTTTTACAAGCCTGGCTACACAGACGTGCTTGGGAACAGCCTCCCCCAATGAGAGCTGGCCAGTCATTATTAAAACGACCTCAGCATTTCTGAGAAGTCTTGCTTGCCAATGGTCACAAATTGTTCCTGACTTCAAATATATTAAGCACTAGCAAAGGTAATCCCTTCCAGACTTCCAGGAGCTGCTGGCTTCAGGATCTCTCTTGAATTTTCCACCCATCCCACTTCCGGATGTGCATTTCAGCCTGCATTATTGGGGGCCTGGTGCCCTGACCTGCTGAAGACAGATCACAGAGCATCAAGCCATGTGTCTGACGTCACTGTTCCACAATCAACAGAGAACACATTTATAAACGTTAAATTGCCCCAGACTAAAGCATTTCTTGCCAAAGAGATACGGCATAATTAAACTGCAAACGATAGCAAAAACTAATTTTAACTGTCTTGTGAGGTGTTAGCTAAAAGCTTTCCCTCAGGTAGCTCACTTTTCTGGATGAAACTGACCTAAGTGCATTCATGAGTGGACATTTGGGGTTTTCCTAGTGGAGCAGACATAACAAACACCACTTTGGATTAGCAATTAACACAACGTAGAAGCCTGTTTGAATGTGGTGTTTATAGGTTCACTTTTTATTTACCTAGTCATAGAATGACTATTAAGTGCTCACTATGTGCCAGGCACATAGAAAACATAATCACAACCACTCAGAGGCTAAATCTGAGTGGTGACAGTAAAGTGGTGAAAACAGCAGCCAGAGGTGCAGTGGAACCTGCTCTGAGGCGGGAGCGCTGGGCTTCAGTCCTGGCCCTCAGTCTTGGGATGCCCTGGCGAGTCCTTCCACCCAGAGCCGCCGTTGCCTCTTCTGTACCCGAGAAGTATGCAGGTCTGGTGACGCCCGAGTTCCCTTGTATTCATTCATTCATCACACAGTGCTGGGAAGCTCTGACTGTGCCAGGAGCAGCTGTAGACTCTCCAGGTGTCAGTTACACACAAGAGACAGAATCCATGTCCTCAGGGATCCTGCCTGCGACGCAGGAATGGACAACATCAAGAGAACTGAGTAGCAGAGGCAGCACATGAGGTCGTGGTGCATGCAAAGGAGAGAAAATGAAGCAGGCACAGGGGACGTGGAGGAGTGCAGGGAGGGAGGGGCATCGGGTGTGTAGGTCGGCGGGCGGCGGTTCCCTCTTGAACTCCTCACTGAGGCTTGGCTCCACCCTGCCCCGTGGTGCCTTGCCCAGTGCCCACTTCTCCATCCTCCTCTCCAGAACCTATGTAGAGCCTCGGCACAGTTCACCGTTCCGTCCTCCGTGAAATGCCTTCCTCCTTTGGCTCCAGGACACCACTCCCTCCCGGTTCCCTCCTCCATTTCTGACTGCTTCTTGAAAGTGTCTTGCTAGGCCCTCCTCCCCTCCATGAGCCCTGCAGGCTGCAGGTCCACAGGGCTCTGCCTCAGGCCACTCCTCCCTCGCTCCACTCACTAGGTCGTCTCGCCCAGGCTCTGACAGCTTCCACTCATAGCTCCAGCCAGGACTTTTCCCCTGAACTCCAGACCCACAGAGCCAATGGGGTCTGTGACATGTGTGTATTAAGCATGTCCTTTCTGATGTTTGACACCCAGGGCCTTGCTGACACTGGAAGGACAGCCCTTCCCAGGGCTGGCAAAGCCCTAGAGACAGTAAACTACTGGAGACACATCTTTCTTACAGAAACAACCCCTCCAGAGTCCACGCCCCGACCACCTCCTCCATCAGACTCTCATACCCAAACAGCCACTCCAGAGTCCACACCCCCAACCACCTCCT
>NW_012110097.1:236998-257617 GCF_000951045.1 Mandrillus leucophaeus
CTATTCTCTCACGGTCTGGAGACTAAAAGTCTGAAATCAAGATTTCTGCTTAGCCACGCACCCTCTGAAGGCATTGAAGGGAAGCTCCTTCCTTGTCTCTTAGCATCTGGTGGTAACAGCCGGCACTCCTTGGCTTGTGGCAGCATCACTCCAAATTCTGCCTCTGTCCTCCCTCCTCTTCCCTCTATGTCTGGGCCTCCACATGGCCTTCTCCTCTCTGCCTGGATCTCTTCTCATAAGGACATGAATCATCTTAGATTAAGGGTCCACCCTACTCCAGTATGACCTCATATTAGCTTACATGTCAATTACATCTGCAAAGATCCTGTTTCCAAATAAGGTCACATTCACAGTTCTTGGAGGCCAGGACTTCCACCTATCTTTTGAGGGGACACAAATTTAATCCACAATAGAGGGTAGCAGGGTGACCGTTGCATCTTCTAAAACGAACATGAAGAATGCGGTTTGGGTGCCACCAGCCACTGGGAGTGATCTTTTACCTGTTCTCCTTCCTGTCCAGACCTCCACCCTGCGCCCCTAGAGAAACTCTGGGAAGCCAGGCAAACTCTCATCCTGAAGGAGCCAAATTTAAGAGAATCTTTTTTCTAACAATGTTTTCTATTAAGACACAGTGTTAGAGGGAAAAAAAAAAAATTGCCTAAAAGCCCTAAGAATCACTGTTAAAGCTTCAGAACAAAGCATTTAATTACTTTTGACACACTAATGGCAATTTTTATTTTTAAACAGTCTCTGCACTAATGTGACTTCTTCCTAAACACCCCTGTTAAAACTCTGCAAGAAGCATTTCTCTAAGGCAAACCATCAGAATCTGTGGCACCATCAGAATCTGTGACACCACCCGCAAAAGTCCCTCACTAACTCTGCACAAACGTGTTTAGGAAGCCACTTCAAATGCATGAAACCAGCAAATGACAAGTCACTTCCTCATGGAGGTCCAGCAAACGAATATATTAAAGATCTTCAGATCCTGACTTCTCTGAAATCTCTCAAATTTCTACTTTTTATGGAGAAATTGATAAATTCATCTCTGTGTTTTTATCCTACAAGTCAAAAGAAAATGAATGAGTTTTCTGAAGAGTTCAATTGCGTTTTGTATAAAGAGCATCAAAGTTCAATATCTTTATAGAAAAATGTCAACACCAATTTCCAGGAGAGGGAGGAGATATCAAAGTGTCAAAAAATATATAACTAAAAGTCCCATGATAAAAAGAGACATGGTGTAGACAAGGATACAAATGATAAGAATATTGAATTGTCTTCGTTAAATATTCTCAGCAATTGTGTCAGAATGGATCTAAGGCCATCTTCCCACAGATTTGTTCCAGGCCCACACTCACTCAGCTTTTCAGGGGAATTAACCACAGGCTTTCACCAACATCAGAAGAATTCACAATACTCACAGACTCATAAAGCAGACCAGAAAAATCTTGCTAAGGTTATTTTTAGATATAAAAACATTTAACAGATATTTTTAAGTTGATGTGAATAATTTAAGATGCAGATGTGATACATGAGTCAAATAATTTGGTTTTAAAAATACAACTAAAAATATCTAAAGCAGTGATGCCAAATAAATCTGAGAACAAACACTGGAACAGAGCAAGATGGCAGCTCAAAAGGAGAGGAATGAAAAGAGACGACGTCTATCAGACAGCTCGCTGGTAACAGAGAATGAGAGGCCAATTAGGGAGAGTAATACTGAGCTTGTGATAAACTTGGAAATCAGACCATCGAAGTTAAAACAGCAATTAACGAAAGCACCCAGGAAGCGAGGAACCTGTACCTGACAGGGCCCAGTGAATAATTTAGAAGCAAGCAGGTCTCTGTGATGCTGTTATATTGTAGAGATCAGTCACAGAAAGGCTCTCCCACTGTCACATTTCAGCAAAATGAAACACCAGGAGATCATAAGAGAGGCTATGAGAGAGTGAAATCATTCATTGAGTGATGAAAGGCTAATATAAAACCTATTCATTCCGTAGTTTATCACATTTGACAAGAAATTGAACACCACGAAACTGAAATCGTCACAAAAGTAACACATTTCATTAGGGGAAAAAAAACTTAAAGCTTCCATAGAACAACTCCTCTGCCCATTTTCAATTTCTTCTGAGATCTTTGTAGAAGTTATGGTGAATAGAGAAGGAAAGAATTTTGAATTTCAATGAATTACGAGATTCACGGGGATTTAAAATTTGCCAGTAAGTAGTCCTCTGCGACGAAAATTAAGCTTCGGAGGCCAGCACAAGAAACAACAAACCATCTGACACGTCCAGCACAGAGGAGGAAAGCGATAATGAGATACTTACCCAAATTGCTTAGTTGCTGCCTGGGGGAGTCAAAAACTTTGCAAAGTAGAGGACATTGCGATAATGGGAAAAGGAGGGTCACCTCACATTTGCAAAAATCCTCATTGCCAAAGCCTCTGAGCAACTGTGCAGAGAAGTGAAAACAGATCTCATTCCAGGTCAGGAGAAAATAGTTTTTAATTGCCAGAGCATTAGACATGGAATCTCACCAAAATACATCTCTTAAGACAAAACTTGACTTTCAACTTAAATTGACTTTTATGAACTGCATTAAGTATCATGGATGTGAGAAGTCCCACAGCACACTAAGATGGAGCACCAGTTAAACTCAGAACGTCAGAATTCAGAAATCTGAATCATTAAAGTATTTTATGTAAAGTGTCATCTCTAGGAAATACAGAGAGGCAGAGGGGCTACAAGTTTATAGGAATTTGCTCCTAAATTGTATTTGTTTGGTCAGTCAACACTATTAGGACAAGAAAAACTGTACCCCAAACTTCTTGTGGGAAAAAAAAAGAAGATTGCTAACTCCAGGAAGGTGCTTCATTTTTTTGGTTGGTTGGTAGGTTTATTTTTTGATTGGTTGGTTGATGGGTCAGCTGGTTAGTTGGCTGGTTGGTTGGAGGTTGGTTAGTTGGTTGGTAGTTGGTAGCTTGGTCATTGGTTGGTAGATTGGTTAGTAGGTTGGTAGATTGGTTAGTAGGTTAGTAGATTGGTTGGTTTGTTGGTAGGTTTATTGGTTGATTTATTGGTTTGTTGGTTTGTTAGTTGGCAGATTGCTTGGCAGATTGGTTGATTAGTTGGTTAGTAGAATGATTGGTTGGTTGTTAGCTTAGTAGGTAGGTTGGTTGGTAGTTTGGTTGGTTGACTAGTAGGGTGGTTGTTAATTTGGTTGGTTTGTTGGTAGGTTGATTGGTTGGTTTGTTGGCTGGTACATTGGTGAATAGGTAGGTTGGCTGGTAGGTTGGTTGGTAGATTGGTTGGCTTGTTGGTAGGTTGGTTGGTTGGTTGATTGGTTGATTGGCTTGTTGGTTGATTTGTTGGTTGGTAGATTGATTGGTAGGTTGATAGGTTGGCTGGTTGGTTGGTTGGTTGGTTGGTTGGTAGATTGGTTGGTTTGCTGGTAGGTTGGTTGGTTGGTTGGATGCTTAGTTTGTCGGTTGGTTTGTTGGTTGGTAGATTGGTTGGTAGGTTGGTGGGTTGGTTGGTAGACTGGTTGGTTTGTTGGTAGGTTGGCTGGTTGGTTGATTGGTTTGTTGGTTGGCAGATTGGTGGGTAAGTTGGTAGGTTGGTTGGCTGGTAGATTGGTTGGTTTGTTGGTTGCTAGATAGGCTGGTAGTTTGGTAGGCTGGTTGGTAGATTGGTTGCTTTGTTGGTAGGTTGGCTGGTTGGTTGATTGGTTTGTTGGTTGGTAGATTGGCGGGTAGGTTAGTTGGTTGATTGGTTTGTCAGTTGGTACATTGGTAGGTTGGTTGACTGGTAGATTGGTTGGTTTGTTGGCTGGTAGATAGGCTGGTAGGTTGGTAGGTTGGTTGGTTGATAGGTTTGTGGGTTGGTAGGTTGGTTAGTTGATTGGGAGATCAGTTAGTTGGTAAGTTGGTTGGTTGGTTGGCTGGTAGTTTGGTTAGTTGGTTGGTAGATTGTTTGGTTGATTGGTAGGTTGATTGACTGGTAAGTTGGTTGGTAGACTGGTTGGTTTGTTGGTAGGTTGGTTGGTTGGTTTGTTGGTTGGCTGATAGGTTGGTTAGTTGGTTGGTAGGTTGGTTGATTGTTGCTTGGTTGGTAGGTCGGTTAGTTAGTTGGCTAGTTGGTAGGTTGGTAGGCAGGTTGATTTGTAGGTCGATTAGTTTATTCCAATTGTCTCTATGTGGTGAATAATCTGTGTTGACTCAATCTAGGTTTGTTTTCAGATTGCTAGGAGTCTGGTAGGAGTGAGCCATCTCTTCCTCCCTCTCCCACAGGATGGCCATGCTTCTCTCTAATACCTGAACTTCTTGTCCCAGTATGTCAATTTTTCCTATTGTTGAGCTCAAATCAGAAGTTGCCTGACCTCCAGAGGACAAGATTCACCAGATTTTATTTTTATGTCAAGATATTCTTGGGCAGAGAGCGGCAGAAGCTAGCAGCTCCTACATGGGTGTGAGGGTAAACCCCTCATAGAGTGAAGGATGGAGGGTTTCGTAGGTCCTGCCTGGAACAAGGGCCAGAGCCCATTCCCAGCAGGACATGAAGGGCATGAATCACTCCTCTCATTCATGAAAAACTGCTGAGGACCCCTCTGCTTGTGACTAGCAGAGTTAGAGGGGCAGTTTCACACTAAATACAAGGTCTGGAGAGGAAAGATCGGTTTCAGTAGAACTCCCTCCATTCCCTCAGGGTGTGGAGCAGTTCAAGCCCTGTGTGATACTAACTGTGTGACCGAGCCCAGGAAATCAGACAGGCAGGGGAAGCTTTACAATCAAAGTTCCCCAAGGAGACATTTGAGCACTAAGTTGCCTTTGCAGCAACAGGAGGGAGAAGCAGGGTCTTGTTCCCCAACCCAATCACCCTCAAGCAAATCCTGGACCCCTGGACTGCCTGGGGAAGGAGTTCACTAAAACTCACTCCCATGCCACTGTAGGCTCCACTGTTCTCTACCCAAATCTGTTATTCATAGGTACACACCAAAGGAAGAATTCTGCCCAGGAAACATTACTCAATGTTTTACTGTATTGGCAATTCCCAAAGTACATTTACATTTTAAAGGCTCTGAGAAGGCCTGCAGTCCACTTTCCTTCACTTATTTCAAGTGGAATCTGTTTTAAAGCATAATATGAGAAAAAAAAATACGAGACCTTGTGCCTCTCATGTGTCAAAAAAATGAACCTTACTGAATTTACTTCCCTAAGTATTTTAATTCAACAACAGTAAAACTAACGTGGAGATAAGATATTCAATTTTGAAAAAGAAAACAAGCTAATACCCTTTTGTTTCTGTGGTTGTATTTTCACATGTCAGGCAGAGTCTAGCAGGCCACCTCCTGGAGCCCACCCTGGAGCCCAGAGCAGCTTTCCTGAGGTGGCAACCCAGAACCTGCTGGGAGTATCTGCAGTGTTTCCAGTTGACCAGCACCCTACAGCTACTTGGATCCTTTTCTGAAATTTCATGAATGCCATGTTTCAATTACCATTATTCATAATAGAAGTACGGTGGCATGCTTTCCTTTCAAAATCAATCAAGTTGTATGCGCAGCTGGGCAGCTCCTTCTGTGTTTGGATTTCTGCCTCTGTTTTACAAAAGCAGGTGCCCCTTTCTTGAAAATGAGGAGCATGACTTCTCCTGCTGAGATGACCACACCTCCCCACACCCCTGTGTGGGCCATGCAGTGGCCTCTGATGCTGTGGTGGGGTGGCTGTGGCATCCTGCCCCTAGTGCAACCAGTGCCTCAGGATACCCTGCACACTGACAGTCGGGGTGTGCACAGCACAGCACCCAGCGGGTTTTGCTGACACGGGATGGGAGCCGTGGTCCCCAACCCTGAGAGTTCACAGAAACAGAAACAAGATGACAGTCAGATAATCCACAATGCCAGGGGCTTTTGAGAGTAATGAGTCCTTTCTGTCTTGGGATGGGTGACACTGGTGGCTCACTTCACAGGACAGAGAACTGAGTGCCTATGTCCTTCATTTGGGAAGGTTTAGCACCCATTGGTATAGGAGGCAAAGCAGGCTTGGGAGACGTGTTCCGTGGCCACCAAGAAAGGTGGATGTTGGCTTGGGGTCAGTTCCACAGAAGGATGACAAGCTGGGCCTCTCTCTCTCCCACAGGCCACCTGAGAGCATGAGAAAGACTCCACAGCAGAGAGGGTTTCAGAACGGGAAGCTCCAGCATCCAAGGAGAGCGTGATACAGAACTCTGTGGCCACGGGAGGCCAGATGATGGCAGGAACTGAGGGCGGAGGGTGAATCCCCAAGGCTGAAAGGTTAAGACCCCTCTGAAGCAGAAGCCCCTGGGTCTATGGAGTGATCCAGAGCTATGCTGCTCTCTTCTGCTCCTGTTCCCCAGAAGCCTGGGTACCCCAAGGCCTGCTCCTGGGAAGAAATACATGTATCCTACAATCCCACCCCTGAGAGTAGGGCTGATACAATTCCAGGGCCCAGAGCTGGACTGGGAAACTGAGGGAGCTAGAGGTACAGGGTGCTCGCTGTGTGGGCCCCTGAGCATGTGGACCCCAAAAATACATTAGCTTCAGGACGAGCTACATACTTTGCAGATCCCAGTACAAAATGGAAATGCAAGCCTCCTTGTTCAAAATTATTACAGATTTCAAGATGGCAACACAGAGCATTAAATCGAGTGCCAGGACCCTTCTGCATCTGGGACCCGTGCAGCACACGCCCATAAAGCCAGCACTGCCCGGATCTGCCACAGCCCTGCTGGTGATGCTGGAGCAGAACCAGTATCAGAATAATTAGAAGAGACTAGAATAATCAATAAGCACCTAGCCCGAATCGGTTCATGACACCTGCTCTATCACCACGTCCAAGGTGAGGCAGCATCCAAGCTGGTGGGGGACACTGGGGACACTCACCCATCCCATTCCTCTCTCCAGGTACACAGCAGACCACAGTTCCCATCCTCGCTTCAGCTGGACTGAGACCATGTAACCAGGCCAGGGGGATGGAATGAAGGCAGAAGTTACGTCCTGCCCAGCCAGAAACCATCCTACTCAATCTGCCCTCCTCTGAGTGCTGACGAGAGTCTTCAAGGTGACCTTCAGCTCTTAGATGGTGGAGGCTTGGAAGGAAGCGGCCTGGGACCCCAGGCCCTCTTTGGGAGGAGGGCAGGATGTGCTCCCCAGCGTCCAGACACCTGGCTTAGGCTGTCTACTGGATTTCACCCCAGACTGCCTATTCGTTATTAATATGTAACGAAGCGTGAGCAGCAGCAATCAGCTCGTCTTCCAGGATGGAGGGCTGAGGGTGTGCAGAGAAGTTTCTGATCGTGCAGAGGCACCACCAGGACCCTCTGGGAGCAGCCTTCCCAGAGAAGGAGGCACAGCAGCACCACGATTAGCCTCCCCAAGCAGCACTGGGACTTCCCCCAGCGGCCCCTCCCCTACCCAGCCCTCCCCTCAGAGTCCCAGCAGGGACCCCACCCCTAGTCCTGCCTGGTGGCCTCCCAAAAAGCAGGTGTCCACCAGGGAGGCCCATCCATCTTGTGTCCTAGGAGCAGGCAGTCAAGGCCTCCACGCAACGTGGAGCAGAAGGATGACCCCCGCGGTTGGCTCCTCATCAGAAAGTGGAGATAACAATAATATCCAAGATAAGCCTTCGTGTTGCTGCTGAAGTCAAGTGAGAAAACGTGCAGGATTCTCTGGGAATTGTATACCACTGTCCCATCAGCAATCATGAGAGACACAGGATGGGCTGGGCCCCAGCCCGCAGTCCCTCTCTGCAGAGCTGCGGCTGTGCGGAAGCCGGTATCCTTTCCGGAAGGAGTCCTGCCCCTCTTCCCCACAGATCCCAGTACAGAGCTCTGCCCTGGGTGCTGTGGTCCCAGGGAGGGTGCGGGGCCTGTAGTAAACTGATAATGGCCCCTGAAGACATCAGGGTCTAACCCCTAGAACCTGTGAATATTCATTATTTGGTAGACGTTGCAGACATGGCTAAGCTGATGATCTCCAAGTGGGGAGATTTTCCTGGATTTTGTGGGTGAACCCTAAATGTCATGATAGTGTCCTTGTGAGAGAGGGAGATTCGATAGCACACGATGGAGGAAAAGGCGGTGTGACCTCTGAGGCAGAGATCAGAGTGATTCAGCCACAAGCCAGGGAACAGCAGCAGCCCCCAGAAGCTGGAAGAGGCAGGGAAGGATCCCCCACATCCAGTCTTCAGAGAGCCCCACAATACCTCGACCTCAGCCTTCTGGCCTCCAGAGCTATGAGAGCACATTTCTGTTGTCCTAAGCCACCAGGTTGTTGTAATTTGCTGCTGCAGCCACAAGAAATGCATACAGGGCCTAAGCTCCATCAGCTGAGGCCCTGCCTGCTTTCTTCGAAATGAAACCAGGAGCATTTTATTCCTGTCTCATTCCAGGCTGGAAGAATGACGGGCTCACCCACCTAAGCCGGCATACTGCTCACAGAAAGGACCTGTTTGCACCAGGACAGGAGGAGGCCACGGCTTAAGGAGAAGCCGAACCCAAAAGTGGAAAGGAATCCTACAGAGACCCCAGAGCCCAGCATCCTGCAGCCTGCAGGCCCTGGCCAGGGCACTGTCCTGGGGCCCCTGTTGGGCTCTGAGGAGCCGCCGTTCATGGACTAGCACTCAGAGGACCTCAGCAGAGGACACAAGGGGTGACACCCTCTGCAGACACGCAGGTTCCTGTCTAGAGAAGGACCTCACTGGGAATAGCCGCCCTCAGAGACCTGCGCAGAAGCCAGGCAGGGAGCCTGGGATGGTGGCAGATGCTTCAGGAAGAGCGAGCCCAGCCTAGGAAGTGACAGCAGGATACGGATGTCACCGGGAAGCCACAGTGTGAGCTGAGGAGGGAAGGAGGGATGAAGGCGGCAGGAAGGGGAGCCAGGCAGTGTGAGGAGAGGGACGTGAGGAAATGAAACGCCTTCTGCTCACACAGAGAGAGCCGGCCACTAATGAGGAGGTGTGTGCTGCTTACCGAGCCTGGAAATGCCTAAATGTGAATTCTTCCTCTCCCGTTTCATTTCAGATGAAAACTGAGACTCTAGAAGTTTCCAGAATGGCCATCAGTAGGCTGTAACCCAGTTACCATGTCTATCTTGGGCAGAGTGGGAGGATACAACGTTTTAAATAAAAATAAAATCAACCCCAGTCTGGCCAGTGGACTGTTAGGACGGTCCCGTGAGATACTGTCTATGAGCCACTGTCCTCCCTAGTGGTGGGTCTAGGCCTTGCGGGATGGATGGGACGGGAACCATGACCTCTCTGCTCAGGGTGGGCCTGAGCAGGCTGCGCCCTCATGCAGAGCGAGAGCAGGGAGAAGTCAGGGCCTCCCGGGTCCAGAGACCCTGCCCCTGTGAGTCACACGCAGGCACGTGGGCTTGCGGGGTCTTCAAAGAGCATCTCTCCAGGACACTCCCCACCCACAGACCACGTCTGATTTGTCCCCCACTGTAACCTGAGTGCCTTGCACAGTATCTGGCACAGGGGGGGACTCAGGAACACCCACTGAAAGGTTGAATGGAGAGGGACAGAGAGCAAAACGAAGAAAGAAAACGCAATACTTGGGTGATGTTCTTTATAAAAACACACAGCAACCGTCCAGGCAGTGGGAGGACCAGGAGCAGGTGGCCCGTGCTGCACTGCCTGGCCCTGGGAGCCTGGCGTATCGGGTTGTGGCAAAAAGCTGCCTGGTTCTCTCTGGGAGAAGCCCAAGTAACTGCCCTCCAGAAGCCTCCCAGAGCACCCCTTCGGCACCGTGTGTGTCTGCTGAGAACAGCGAGAAGGCAGAACGGTGACTCCGACTCAGCCTGTTCATCGTGGCCTCCTTTACGAAAGGCAGAGTGGGTGCCACCAGCGCACTGTAATGCCCTATTCATAAAACACCCTAATGAGGAATAAGCGTTTACTCAATTCTGCCGCATGATGGGGAGCAATACAGAGCTATCTGCAGTTTGTGCGGTTGTTAATATTCATTGAAAAGGGACCAGGATGAGCTGCTCCAGTGAAGATAATTGTCAGTGGATCCCATAGAAGCAGAAATCGCCTCATTCCACTTTCCTTTCATCTTGAATGATGACAATGCCAGGAAATGCTTGTTTTGTGATTGTCTTCTATTGTCAGATTTAACTTGGAACACACAGATACAGAAATCGTGTAATCTCAAGGACAGGCAAACAGCATTCAGATGACTTCAAGTGCTAACTCAGGGTATGCATCCTCCAAGTCTCCCATGTGTCAATACTATGCAAATAAACAGGGAGCAGCAATCTTCTGGTGAACTGAATTAGCTGTCATCGTCCCCCGCACAGCCATCCTTGGATGAGGAGGGCAGTGTAAGGAGTGTCTGCGCAGAGCTCACATATGATGTGTGTTAACTGGATGAGCTTCCTGTGGGTACCATTACAAACGACCACGAACCTCGTGGCCTCAAACCACAGAAATGTATTGTCTCACAGTTCTGGAGGCCAGAGGTCCACAATTGAGGTGCCAGCGGGGTTGTTCCTTCCAGAGGCTCAGAGGGAGACCCACTCCATACCTCTCTCCTGGCTTCCAGAGGCTGTCAGCCACCCTTGTTGCTCGGCTGGTTGACTGGAGCTGCGCCACTGCAGTCTCTGCCTCTGTCTTCACATGTGGCTCACCTGGGTGTCCGTGTGTCCTCTCCTCTTAAGGACACCAGTCTTTGGACTTAGAGCCTGCCCTAAATCCAACAGGATCTCGTCTTGAGGCTGTTAGCTTAATTATCTCTGCAAAGACTCTGTTTCCAAATAAAGTCACATTGACATGTCCTGGGGGTTAGGACTTAGACATAGTTTGGGAGAACACTATTTAGCCAACTCTAACCTGCATTTATAAGAACATGCAGAGAAAGGTGAGGGTGGGCCACCCCGGACCTCTCGCCTTTAGGTACTGCTCACAGCACATGTCTTTACTCCCACTGACTCAGCACCACACCTTCTGCCCCACCCTTGGCTTTGCATAAATGCATCTAGAACATCCATTTTCCACTTTGATATGAACAAAGACTCAGAAGAAGAGACTTCTGGTGGGATGGGGGACTCAGAAGGAGGCCTCATAAAGGGCACCCAAAGGAACCGAGACAGAAGCCTGACTTAGCATCACTCCTGGGACAGGACAGAAGAGACGCGAGCTGTCACTTCTCCAGCAGGCTGTCACTTGTCACTTCCCTCTGCTGATCCAGGCTGCTCTGTCCTGGAGTGGTTCTGGAAGCCGGGAAGGTGGGAAAGAAGTAGAAAGGCTAAGCTGTGAGCTCTCAGCAGGATTCACAGGCTGTTCTTGGGCAAAACATCAGAGTGAACTAATATTCCCAACCAATGAGTCCCTCTCTAGGGATGTGAAGGAAATTGCGTAGCCAGGTGGTAAGAGATGTTGCTGCCACTTTTAGCCCCTGCACAGTGAAACTGAGAAACTTGACAAAAAGGGGTCCACGCCTATACGGGTGTTACCCAAACAAGAAACCATGAGAGTGACCTTGATATGGTTTGGCTGTGTCCCCATTCAAATCCCAACTTCAATTGTATCTCCCACAATTCCCACGTGTTATGGGAGGGACCCAGCGGGAGGTAATTGAATCATGGGAGCTGCTCTTTTCCGTGCTATTCTCGTGACAGTGAATAAGTCTCACAACATCTGATGGGTTTATCAAGGGTTTCTGCTTTTGCTTCTTCCTCAGTCTCTCTTGCTGCCACCATGTATAAAGTGCCTTTTGCCTTCCGCCATGATGAGATCTCCCCAGCCATGTGGAACCGTAAGTCGAATTAAACCTCCTTTTCTTCCCAGTCATTGGTTTGTCTTTATCAGCAGCTTAAAAATGGACTAAAACAGACATGCTTCAAAATTTTCACAAATCAGCTGGGGAAAACAAAGCAGAACTATGGGAGTGCAATTTAATATATGGTCTAACAGAAAACAACTGCAGAAGCAGACTTTGTAAATAATTCTTTTAAAATACCTGCACAGCGCTATGATGATATATTTGAGAACCTGGATTTAAGAGACAATTTTCTAGGCAAATACAAATGACAAACTGACCTAAGAAGAAATAGAAAACTTAAACCACAGGTTCTCAAAGTTGACTGTGTATCAGAATCACCTGGAAGGCAGCGAGGCATAGTGGCTCATGCCTGTAATCCCAGTTCTTTGGGAGGCTGAGGCAGGTGGATCGCTTGAGGTCAGGAGTTCAAGACCAGCCTGGCCAACATGGTGAAACTCTGTCTCTACTAAAAAAACAAAACTTAGCAGGGTGTGGTGGTGCATGTCCATAATCCCAGCTACTCGCATGGCTGAGGCATGAGAATCATATGAACCTGGGGGCAGAAGTTGCAGTGAGCCAAGATCTTGACACTGCACTTCAGGCCGGGCAACAGAGTAAGACTGTCTCAAAAAAAAAAAGACCCAGAATGCTTATTAAAACACAGATGGCTAGGCCCAGCCTCAAAGTCTCTGATTTTGTTAGGTCTGCAGGCTGGGCAGGAGCAAAGAAGGTGGGGTTGCCAAGAATCTGAATGTCTAACAAGTTCCCAGGTGATGCTGGTGTTACCGGTGCAGGGACCACGCGTTGAGACCCAGGTGCAAAGCCCCATGAGAGCAAGGACCATATCTATGTAGGAAGCTTTTATTGCAATTGGTTGAATAAATGAATTCAATATTATAAAAATTAATACAATTCGCCACCATAATAAAGGAGAAAACTCATGTGTTCTAAAATCGTTAATGTCTGGAGGGCTTTTGTAGCTGCAGGAGAGTCACTCATACTCCTCCTGTTGTAATTCTCAGTATATTGAACTTACTACCTCATAAACAAAACTTAGATAATAATTGCCTTAAACAATGTTTACAGAAGTAACTAATTCAATGCCTTAAAGAGTTTAAGCCACATCTGTGAATATAATGGCAGACACCATGACTATTTTGAAGCTCTCGAATATGTGAATGGCAGAAAAGCATTCAAAAATGAAGTGATTATAAAAGTTACTAAAATATTCACTCAATTCTAACTTCTAACAGCATGGATTTAATTTACTTTGTGATACACAGCCTGAAGCTTGGGGTTACAATAATCCTACAAGATATTTATTTCTCTACCTTCCTAGGATTAGGACCCAAAGGGAAAAAGGGTAAGAGCATCTCAGCCCAGCACAGGCTGCAGGTTCGGGACTACTGCTCAGCCGATTCCTGGTCATCATAGGGACCAGCTGTGCCTCCCAGGTGGGTAAAGTAGGATCTGATCCCAAGTTCAGCTTCGCTCTGCAGGACAAACTTCACTTTGGACGTAAGTTATATTTTTCATGGCCAGACTTCTTGTGTATGTTTAAATTTTCCAAACCCTGATGCTCCTCTTCGAAAAGTGTGGGCTTGTAAATCCCACTTGGCGCTCATTACACAGTGAGTGGAAACTTAGCATGCTTCACTGACATCTCATTCCAGGGAACAGGATCGTCTGGAGTTCTTCCTCCCAGTCAAGGGTCTCAGGTGAAAGTAAATTTGGCCAACGCTGTTGTCTGTAAGTGATGGGCTTCTGTGCTGTGCTGAATATGTCACTGTGGTTGCTCTCACCCAGCATTAGAGACGTGGTAAAGACAAACTCCTCCGAGGCTTTAATTTGTAATGATGTGCCATCCAGACCAAACCATTTTATGTTTCCCAGCGTTTCCCCTAGTCCTATTGGAAAGTAGGCCATTTCCTGTGCTGTCCCTGTGCCTCAGGCCACCTTCCTCCTCTCTCCCCCTGTCTAAGCTCTGCAACCATCATTCTATAAGGACAGGGACAGGGACAGGGCCTACCTTGTTCATCATTCTCTTCCTAGGGTCTAGCCCAGTGCCCAGCATTTAGTAGACGCTATTAATAAATAAACATTTCTTGAATGAGTGAGCAAATGATTGCAGTATTTCCAAAGACCCACAGCAAAGGGCAGCAGGTGCATGAAGCCTGCCCCAGGACTTCAGAGGACAGGAGCCTCTCCCGCTCCTGAGTCCTGGGGGACGTCTTGGTGTCTCTCATCCAGCACTCAGGACACCCTGTCTGGTGCTAGGTGTGGGCACGCCCCCTGAGATAGTCCCAACTGCCAGGGCAAAGAGTGCCTGTGCCCCTGTGGGTCCCCAGAATGAATGAAAACATTAGTGAAAGAAGGAAGCCACGAGAAGACTTTTTTACACAGTCCCCTCAATCAGAGAAAAATCACAAGGAGGCCAGATGGCAATAATGACCTGGGGACAGGGAAAGTCTCTCCACGGTGCTAGGCTGCCAAACACCGTCCCCAACACTGAACCCAGGCCCTCCACGGCCTCGGCTCCCCCACAGGAGCGGGGCAGGCCCTGAATATTACTCCTAGGAGAGCAGTGGCCAGCAAGAACTGTGTAGGGTTCCCCTAGAAAGAAACTCGGAGCTCTCAGGATAGAGACTAAGGCTCCCCTTACAGACCAGACTTATAGACTAGTCCCTTTACAGGCTTTGGTCTCAATTTACATCTAGACCAAAAATCCCATTATCTTCTAATTAGCCTTAACACACTGTCCCTTAGACAACTCAACTCCTACACTGCCAAGTATTTAGTTACCAGGTGTAACAGTCAGGTATTGCTGTGGAACAACTCACTGCAAAATCTCAGAGGAACACAGCAGTAAGCACTGATTTCTCACTAACGAGTATGAGGGATGACTGGGGAAGCTCTGCTTGATGCTGGGTGTCAAGTTCGGGTTGCTCCATGTCTCATCTGCAGGGGCAGCTACCGGGACAAACTTCCCCAGGGGGAGAGCACAAGCCCACCATGTCCGTTAGAGGCCTGACTCAAACGGACACACCGCCACTTCCTCCCGCATTCCACAGGCCAAAGTTGGCCCCACAGCCAAGCCCAGCATAAAAGGCGGCCGAGAGGTGACCCTGGAGGTAGAGAGGAGAGGGCGCAAACATTGGCTGGACAGTGATGAACGTGCCCAACCTGCCAGCCCTGCCTGGGGCGTCACCATCCCTCCGAGCATTGGAGCTGTTCTTTCTCACAAGCCCAGCATCTGAAGCCTCTTTCATTATTTAAGTAAGCCAAACTATAACTTAATACTAATTTTTAAAAGACATAACATCAACAACGATTCTTTGCAGGTGAGCATCATTAAAAAGCACTGACTTTGGAGCTGGACACGATGGGCTTGGACCCCAGCCCTAGGACTCACCAGCTGAGGTGTGCGGGCAGGGCCTGTGGCCTCCCTACGCATCCATTTCAACGTCTTTAAAATGGGGGTAACGACAGTCCTGACATCGCAGAGTTCTTGTGCAGGGAGTGCCCTTAGCCCAAGGCCTGCCTGCTAGGAAATTCGTCTCAGTGCTAGCTCTGCATCATGTCAACAGCACTTCCGGACAGGACCTCACCTTGGCTGCAGACGGCACGCAATCTTGGTCTGGTAGAGACAGCCTCTGACTCCCCATGGCCTCCCAGCACCAAGGACACAGCCTGGCACCGCAGCAGCCCTGGAGGAGGAGACAGGCCTCCACTGGTTAATGTGACCCGGTGGCATCGCTCCCATGGCTGCCCATCATAGCTGGCACTCTGAGCCTGGTCGCCCTGCACACTGTGGTGCCGTGTCTACTGTTTACAGAATACCACCACCAGAGCGTGTGTTTACCAAGTCCTCTGCACCTGGCTCCAGCCCCAGACCTCCAGGGACCAGCCCTGTCCATGCAGCACTCAGAGGATCCTATGACGCTGGGGATACCAGGAACCGCTGGCTGAGTGAATATTCCCACTCTGGGAGGTCCCCTCATTTGGACTCTTCTGCTTCTTGCATAATCATCATCTCAACTCTGGGTTAGACCCTTTGTGACAGAGCCTGTCTGTTCACTTACATCTCCAGTAGGAGTCGAAGAGAAGCCATGTGCATCTGTGGCTCAGACATTTCTGCAATGCCTGAGATAAATTACACAGGTAATGAGCTGGACTTGGGCCATGCTGGGCGGCTCACGCAGCACGGGGAAGAGGCTTTAGAGTGAGCAGCAGGTGTGTCTGTCCCCTGCAGCCATGCCAGGCTCCACAATGCCCCCACTAAACAATGTTCCATGCAGCCCCTGTCCTGACAGGCACCTTTCATTCCAGTCGCCCTAAGCACTGCTGAGAGTGATTATCTGGGCAGACCTCAAACATCTGCTTGGGGGGATCCAGCTTCCGCTTTCTGTCACAGCCATGGTTGACCTGCTTCTGGTGAGAGTCTCTGAATATTCTAATCAGAAGGAGGGACTAGTCAGTTCAGGAGCCCTGATTTCATGAGCCTGGGAGAAGCGTGTTTTAGCAGAGACATGACAGTAAACTGGCTGGTTTTAAATTATATTATGCCCCGAAGTCCCCTTAGCACAGACCACAGGCATTTCTGCAGCTCACAGGACAGTCTCGATTCCACCAGGCCCTCAGCCTTGCTACTCTCCCCACCTTAGCCCCTTAGCACCTTAGCAAACAAGAGCAGCTGCCACCCTGGCTGGGTTTTGGGGCGGGAGGCAGAGCTGGTGCCTGTATCCCTGGGGCATGTAGGGGAGGCACATCACCTGTATTCAAACTCGGGCCAGCCGGGTGTCCCGGGAGCTAAAAGGCATCAAGCTCCGTGTGACGATGACAAGTGGTAAATCCTGCATCCTACTGCCTGGCTCAGTCCCGGTCCCACTTTCAGGGACTGCTGAGAAGAAGCACCTCAGGCTGAAACCATCCCTGCCCCATTGGGTGAGGACCCCCTCGGAGGGGTCCCCCACAGGAGTAGCCAGCAAGACCCTGTTGGTTCTTAGGGCACTGCTGGCTCCTCCTGCAGGACCACAGATGAGGTTCTCTCCATGCCTATCCTCCACACACAAACGCGGATCCAGGATTCACCACCTGCCTGTCACAGAGAATTAGTGAGTGGCTTGACAGCAGCTTTGCAGAAAGGCACCGTAAAAGGACCAAGAATTGCTCCCATTAATCAAACATAGACACCTCAAGGGGGACTGCTTTGCTTGCTGAACTATGCACAGCAGAGAACTTGCTCAACTTGTTTTTTCAAGAGTTTACACCAAGGACTGCACAAAGGACGAGGCGCGTCCGCTCATTGTGAAGACGCTGGCAGAACCCGGGAATAAAGAGGGCTTCACCTCGAAACTGCTTTTCTTTTGGCATCTCTAAGCTGAGCAGGGACCATAAAAAAAAAGCCTCCCCAGAAATCCAGGCCAGCTCTTGCTGAAGAGGCCAACAGGGAAGAGGGCAGGTGTGTAAATCTGCATCAGGCTGCAAGAGCGAGACCACACGTCGGCCCCACAGGCTCCCGGAGCAGAGGTCTCCACGGCCAGAAATCTGGGTTGCTGTAATTTGCGTAAATGCATAAATTTGCATGCTATGTTCAGGTAGCCTTAGGCCAGGTAGGCTGTGTTACAATTATCATTTTTAGGGCAGCTCAGGATGACTGTGTCACAGCCAGTCTTGCTGGCTTGTGCCTGGTAAGTGTGGTCCATTCTGACAGCATGGAGCCACAGCAGAGCTGGCTTCCTGAGGGTCATGCTTGCCCATCCCCCACAAGCCAAGGGCTGGCCCTGCAGTCTCTGCTTCTGAGGGGCCAAAGGATGCACAGCCACCCTGCTTCCTGCCAGGCCCCCTCCCCTGCCAGGGCTCTCCCTCCTCTCCACCTCTGCAGGGGGCTGTCTGCAGGCACCTATGTGCACCACTCTCCTCTCCACAGAGACAGAGGCTGAAGCAATCTTCCGGATGCAGCACGAGGTGACCAAGTATGAAACCCATGGGAAGGTGTCTCCTGCCCCCACAAGTCATGTCCTCATCATCTCTGCATCCTGGGTCACAGCAAAGACCTGGGAAATTGTAGCATCGGACTCTGGTGGGCAGCCTGGCCCCTCCATGACAGCCCCAGGATCCTGGGTGGGTGTGGACAGCACTTCAGAACAGCTGCCAGGGGAGCCAGTTGATCCACATGTCTTATGGATGAGGGTGGTCACTCTAATGTATAGTCAGGAAACACAGTGGCTCCTCCTGTGCCATGCTCCACCCCATGAAGGCAACAGCAAGCCAGCCAGGGTGGGGATGGTGCCAGACCTTCCTCGCTGGGGCTGGGAGGGCAGCGGGAGGAAAGGGTTGCAGAAGACGAGACATGAGGTTGCCTGCATGCCCTGGCTAAACTAGAACTGTGGTTCCTGTCCACAAAATAGAAGAACCACAGAATCGTGACCAAGCCTCCTGCCATGTGTGCGTGTCTGGGGCTCAGCACTTAGTTGTACGAAGAAGATTCCCTCATGGCGTTTCCTGGGAGTCTCCCTCCCCACTCAGGGTCTGGGTGGGTCATAGGCACATGTTGAAGTGAGCCTTGATCCCCTCCTCTCCTTCCATCTACACCCAGGCTCTCCCACCCTCTTCTCCAAGGGCCTGCTCCTGTGCAGGACACAGTCCTGTCTCATCTGCACGGTGGCCTCAGCCTCCGAAAGGGTCTTCCTGCCTCTCTATATCCTGTGCTGGCCATGCTCCACCCAGCAACCAGGATGGCGCTTTCAAACTCTCATCAAGACAATTTCCTCTTCAGCAGCCTCGCACAGGTCCCCTTTAGCAGAACAAATCCAAAGTCACCCATGGCCCTTGGACCTCTTTGCCCACCGCCCTCCCTCCTGCTCCCTCTTCCCCAGCCTCTGACCTCTTGCCATTCCCACAACATGCCAGAAACTAGGGACTTCGCAACGCAGTTCCATCTTCCAGGAATGCACTTTCCCCAGGTCGCTGCACGTCCCACAGTCTTTGTCCAAAGGTCACCTTCTCCACAGGGCCTATCCTGAACGCAAGACTGCACACTGCGAATGGCACGCTCCACACTGGCCGTCTCCCCGACCCTGCTTTCCTTTTTCTTTCCCTTCTGGCAAGCACTGTAATTGATGTGCACCTTGTGTATTTTTTATACATTTTTCTTGTCTTCTGTCTGTTCTCTACATGCTCCAAACCCCAACAGCAGGGCCCTGCACACAGTCACTGCCCATGCACGTCTGGTGAATGAGGTGCACAACGTGAGGAATCGAAGATCAAACATGCTTTCTTGGGTGTTCGACCTTCTCCGGTGAAGCTGATAAATGAGCATGCGAGAGCTGGCTTCGCTTTCCCGGGCACGAGGAGCCCAGACAGACAGGTGGATTTGCTGACAGATGTTTTCCGCTCTGGCTTTTACCCAATATTTAACCTTCAGACAAATGATCCACTCAAATAATTATCATACCAATTTCTAGCTAAAATAAGTTGGTTTTAAGGGGACTTTGAAGGCTCGATGCCTATTTGCAAAGGCAGGCTGGCAGTGCTTTACTGAGACTTACACTCAGAGGCACCAGATCACGCCCAGCTCCAGATGACGCCTCCAGATGCCTTCAGCCCAACCCCACAGGGCAACTATGAACCCAGCCTGTTCAAAACCCAGCCAGAACGTCCCCGGCCCCCTCAGTGCCTCCTTCTTCCGAATCCCTGTCTCAGCCCACACTGTCCTTCGGGAACCACGCCGGGGCTTTCTGCAGAGCCAGACTCTGAGACCAAACGACCACCCCATCCTCCTCCTCTCTGGGAAGTGGCTTTGACTCTGGAGCTGGGCTTCAGCTTTTACTGGAAACAAAAGAAGGGAAGGAGAGGTCAAGAAACACAGACCCTGTGGCTACCAGCCTGAACCAGGGAAAGGAAAAGGGATAACAATGAGGAAACATCACTTCCCAAAAGCTTCCCGGCAATGCAAATCTGCACCGGGGCTTAGGGCTGCTGAACCAATTACTGCAAACTCGGGCCTTCAAACCACAGAAATTCATCCTCTCACAGTTCTGGAAGCTAGAAATCCAAAATCGACGTGTCAGTAAGACCATGCTCCCTCCAAAGGCTCTGGCAGAAACTTCCCACCGGCTTCTCCCGGGTTCCGGTGGCTGCTGGCGGCCCTCAGTGTTCCTTGGTGTGGGGCTGGCCCCTAATTCCTGTCTCCATTGTCACACGGCCTTTCCCTCTGTGTGTTTGTGTCTGTTTCCCCTTCTCTTCCCTTGTAAGGACTTGTCATTGGATTTAGAGCCTACGCTAATCCGGGATGGCTCATCTTGAGATCGTAGCTTCAAGTATATCTGCAATTCAAATAAGGTCACATCCCGAGTTTCCAGGCAGATACACCTTTTTGGGGGCCACAACTAAAGGAGCAACAGGTCATCCTCTGGCCCCCAGAACTTTACATCCATCCCAGGTGTTAGCTGATGGCTGTCTTAGTCCCTTTAGTCCCAGAATGCCACTGACCAGGTAATTTATAAAGAATAAAAATTTAGGATGGGTGTGGTGTCTCATGCATGTAATCCCAGCACTTTGGGAGCCGCGGTGGGTAGATTGCTTGAGCTCAGGAGTTTGAGACCAGCCTGGGCAACATGGAAAAACCTTGTCTCCATAAAAATATTTAAAGAATTAACCAGGCACGGTGGCTTGCGCCTATTGTCCCAGCTACTCAGGAGGCTGAAGTGGGAGGATGGCTTGATCCTGAAAGGTCAGGGCTGCAGTCAGTCAAGATCACACCACTGCACTCCAGCCTCAGTGACAGAGCCAGGCCCTGTCTCAAAAATAATAGTAACAGGAATTTCTTTCCTCA
>NW_012110097.1:257667-313295 GCF_000951045.1 Mandrillus leucophaeus
CCAGAACGTCCCCGGCCCCCTCAGTGCCTCCTTCTTCCGAATCCCTGTCTCAGCCCACACTGTCCTTCGGGAACCACGCCGGGGCTTTCTGCAGAGCCAGACTCTGAGACCAAACGACCACCCCATCCTCCTCCTCTCTGGGAAGTGGCTTTGACTCTGGAGTTGGGCTTCAGCTTTTACTGGAAACAAAAGAAGGGAAGGAGAGGTCAAGAAACACAGACCTGGCTACCAGCCTGAACCAGGGAAAGGAAAAGAGATAACAATGAGGAAACATCACTTCCCAAAAGCTTCCCGGCAATGCAAATCTGCACCGGGGCTTAGGGCTGCTGAACCAATTACTGCAAACTCAGGCCTTCAAACCACAGAAATTCATCCTCTCACAGTTCTGGAAGCTAGAAATCCAAAATCGACGTGTCAGTAAGACCATGCTCCCTCCAAAGGCTCTGGCAGAAACTTCCCACCGGCTTCTCCCGGGTTCCGGTGGCTGCTGGCGGCCCTCAGTGTTCCTTGGTGTGGGGCTGGCCCCTAATTCCTGTCTCCATTGTCACACGGCCTTTCCCTCTGTGTGTTTGTGTCTGTTTCCCCTTCTCTTCCCTTGTAAGGACTTGTCATTGGATTTAGAGCCTACGCTAACCCGGGATGGCTCATCTTGAGATCGTAGCTTCAAGTATATCTGCAATTCAAATAAGGTCACATCCCGAGTTTCCAGGCAGATACACCTTTGTGGGGGCCACAACTAAAGGAGCAACAGGTCATCCTCTGGCCCCCAGAACTTTACATCCATCCCAGGTGTTAGCTGATGGCTGTCTTAGTCCCTTTAGTCCCAGAATGCCACTGACCAGGTAATTTATAAAGAATACAAATTTAGGATGGGTGTGGTGTCTCATGCATGTAATCCCAGCACTTTGGGAGCCGTGGTGGGTAGATTGCTTGAGCTCAGGAGTTTGAGACCAGCCTGGGCAACATGGAAAAACCTCGTCTCCATAAAAATATTTAAAGAATTAACCAGGCACGGTGGCTTGCGCCTATTGTCCCAGCTACTCAGGAGGCTGAAGTGGGAGGATGGCTTGATCCTGAAAGGTCAGGGCTGCAGTCAGTCAAGATCACACCACTGCACTCCAGCCTCAGTGACAGAGCCAGGCCCTGTCTCAAAAATAATAGTAACAGGAATTTCTTTCCTCACAGTTCTGGAAGCTGGGAAGTCCAAGATCAAGGCACCTGCATCTGGCAAGGGTCTTCCTGCCACCTCGTCACATGGCAGAGGGCAGAGGGACAAGAGGAAGACAACCCTTCAGCCAAGCCTCTTTCTAAGGGTACTAATCCCACTCACAAGGGAAGACCTCATGGCCCAGTCACCTCTTAAAGGCCCCGCCTCCTAATACTATCCCATTGGCAACACCTGAATTTTAGAAGGGCTACATTCAAACCATAGCAGTGGCACAGCAACCTGCCCGAGAAATCCACTGTGGTCTTTGTCTGCTCTGGGATCATCACAAAGAATGAGAGTGATTCCTCCCCCAGCCTTCCTGGTGGCCTTCCTAACGTCCACCACTCTCTAACCCTCCCCTTCTTGGGGCACAGCCTTAGGGTTTAATCTGTCCTTCCCCCAAAGCTAGCAGCAATCATGCCTCTGGCTCTGGCTGATGAAATGTGAGCACACATGTCCTGTGTCACTTCTCAGCCAAAATGCTTCATGGCGAGCATTGACTGTGCCGGTACCCACTTCCCCAGTGGCTAAGTTGGGAACTCTGCAGATGGTAGAGCTTGGGTGCTAGGGAGAGCCCACCCCAGTGTCTGATGGAGAAGTAAGGGAAGTGAGGGAATAAAACGTTTATGGTTTTAAGCCACTAAAATTTGGGGTTGTTTATTACAACAGGCCTCACCCTCCCCTACAACAAGATAGGACCGAAGCTGTGTTGTCCTGGGCTGGCTTTCCTTCTCCCCGTGCAAGAAGTAACAGGCTTTAAAAGAAGGCATTTATGTGGCCAACAAACATATGAAAAGAAGCTCATCATCACTGGTCATTAGAGAAATGCAAATCAAAACCACAATGAGATACCATCTCACGCCAGTTAGAATAGCGATCATTAAAAAATCAGGAAACAGATGCTGGAGAGGATGTGGAGAAACAGGAATGCTTTTACACTGTTGGTGGGAGTGTAAATTAGTTTAACCATTGTGGAAGACAGTGTGGCAATTCCTCAAGGATCTAGAACCAGAAATACCATTTGACCCAGCAATCCTATTACTGGGTATATAGCCAAAGGATTATAAATCATTCTACTATAAAGACACATGCACACATATATTTATTGCAGCACTATTTACAATAGCAAAGACTTGGAACCAACCCAAATGCCCATCAATGACAGACTGGATAAAGAAAATGTGGCTCATATATACCATGGAATACTATGCTGCCATAAAAAAAAAGAATGAGTTCATGTCCTTCGCAGGGACACGGACGAAGCTGGTAACCATCATTCTCAGCAAACTTACGCAGGAAAAGAAAACCAAACACCAAATGCTCTCACTCATAAGTGGGAGTTGAACAATGAGAACACATGGACACGGGGAAGGGAACACCACACACTGGGGCCTGTTGGGGGGTGGGGGGCAAGGGGAGGGAGAGCATTAGGACAAATACCTAACGCATGCAGGGCTTAAAACCTAGGTGACGGGTTGATGGGTGCAGCAAACCACCATGGCATGTGTATACTTATGTAACAAACCTGCACGTTCCGCACATGTATCCCAGAATGTAAAGTAAAATAAATAAATAAATAAATTTTTTTTAAAAAAGAAGTAACCTTTTCTTCCCCAGTATCCAGGTATTTTTGGACACAAGAACCAATCTACACATATTTGTTTACTCACACATACAGTTAAGGGAATGTAAGCAGATGTGGATTATCACAGAATCCCTCAATATCTGAGGGCTGAGAAACCTTCCACATGAATGTCCTCATTGAGAAAAATATTTACATCTCCTTCATATCCTTGCTGCAAAATATTCACGATTTTTTTCCCAACTGCCATTAAATCCCACAGCAGAGATAAATCCAGGGGAAGCCCTCCCTCGCATCAGATGGGACCAGGATAACAGCAGAGCCTGTGGGGTCAGAAGTCCCAAGGCATTTATGGCCAGTAAGCTCTTTCCTCCTTCTCCTCCTATAGGGCTTCATTAGCTCCATCAGATTCAATTAACGACCAGATTTTCCAATGCCTCACCTCTGTCTCAGCCTCTTCCTGCCTGTCCAGACTGATCTGACAGTAAATCACATGCCCTCGTTGCATGACTCCACAGCCATGAATGTGTTCTATTCATTGCCTCTGCCTTCTGACATCCAGACTATTAATTACAGAATGAAAGTTTGAAGGCCGGTCCCCGCCAACTGCACCACTTGGTGATAACGCTGGCGCCAGGCATGGAAGGAGTGTCTTTGTAAAGGGGAAGGCAGTTATTATACCTGTTTCATCGTAACAATGCTTTGTACTTACAAAGAACTTCACCGCACATTACGTTAGGCAGAATTCTACAGATGTGCCCTCCAGACTCCAGGGAGCACTCTCTTAGCCCTGCCGCTGCATCTGCTTCCTAGAAATGCCATCACAAACTGCTGCACGCTGGAGGCCTGAAAACAGACACTTATTCTCTCCCAGCTCCAGGGCCTAGAAGTCAAGACAGTTGTGGGCGGGGCCACACTCCCTCTGAAGGCTAAGCAATCACCCCCTACCCTCTTCCCAGCTTCTGCGGCTCCTGGCCATCCGTGCCTTCCTCCATCATTCCAGCCTCCGCTTCTGCCTTCACATTGCCACTTTCTCTGCATCTCTGTCTTTTCCTCTTCTTATGAGGGTCTCAGTCACTGGATTTAGGACCCACCTAATCTAGTAAGATGTCATTTCTTAACTAATCATCTCCACAGAGACCTGTGTCCAAATAACACCCCATGCTGAGGTTCCAGATGGCCATGAATTTGGGGGACACTATCCAACCCACTGTTCATATGAAGGGACTCAGCAGATGGAACCAGATCTGCTAATCAGCTGACTATAAAATAGGGGGATAACCGGGTGGACGAGGGTCATCACGTGAGCCCTTAAAGGTGGACAAGGGACAGAAGAGCCACAGATTTGAGGGGGAAGGGTGGTCAGAGAGACTGGGAGCACCTGGCCTGCCCTGGAGAAGGAGCAAAGGGTCACCTGCCAAGGGCTGAGGCAGCCTGTAGCCCTGAGGACCTCCCCCCACTGACAGTCATGGGGACTGGTGGACACAGGGACCTCAGTCCTACAGCTGCGAGGAAATACATCCTGCCAGCTCCTGAGCGAGCTTGGGAGTAGATTCATCCCGAGCCTCTGGGAAGGAAGATGGCCCCGCAGCACATCAACTTCGTCCAGTGCCACACTAAGCCGAGAGCCAGCGAGCCACACCAGGCCCAGGCTTCTGACCCACAGACAGAATGGGATAAGAAATGGTTATTGTTCGTTTAAAGATACTAAGTTTGCTAAGTCACCAGTAGAAAACTCTTACACATATCAAGTGAGAAAGCAAGATACCCAACCATTTATATAGTATAATCCCACTTATGAAAAATGGGATACCCATAAAAAGTTCTGGAAGAAAAAATTCCAAACTCCTAGCAGCGATTACCTCTCGTGGAAAAAGTAAAATCGGCAGGTTGGAGGAGGGGAGATGTTGAGGTGGGGAAGTGTATGTCCTTCTATAGTGGACATCCTTCTATACATCCTTCTATATTGTTTGAAGGTTTAGAACAAGCATGTGTGTTGTATATGTAATTAATATGTTGTATATGTAATTAATTTTTGAATTTACCAAGCAATAACAAATTCTTAGGGATCCATAAGCCAGGTAGTATTACCACCCCTATTTAACAGATGGAAAAACTGAGGCACACAGTGACAAAGTGGCTTGCCCAGCGTCCATAGCAGGACTTAAACCTGAGCCCGTGCTCCTGGGCACTGTGTCATGGTCCCTCTCTCCCCACACACTGCATTTCCCCTAAGGATATGCCGCTGCTCCTGGCAACTTGCCCACTGTCAAAGCAGGAGGCAGCCAGGGATGGCAGGTACCTTCTCCTCCTGCTGTACTCGCCTCTTGTCAAGAAGGAAAGCCTTTTCCAGAAGTCCCTAGAACAGCCTCACTTCACTGGGAGATCAAGGTCACCACCACCTGCCCCATGAATAAACCTGTAAGCAGGAAGAAGATGGAAGACACCTACCCTGGGAGGCCGCCACGGTGCTGGCCAGGGTCCGGAGAAGAGATGCTCTCCACTTACCCAAACACCAAGTAAGGCTCTGTGAGGCTAAGGAAGGGGCTCAGGATCTATCCCCAGAATCCTCACTCCCACCCCCCATGCTGCCTGTCCCAGCCTCTGCAGCCCCTCCCCCTCAGGGGAGCAGAGACCACCCTCCCCAAGAAGCCCACCCTAGGGCACCACCAAGTTGCTACTTGCCCAAGAGCACCTGGTTAATCAAACTTCTCAGAATCGGGCAACCCAAAAGCCCAGAAGGCTCCCAGGAAAACACTGGCCAGGTACCCCCAGATTCTGTCCACATCTGTAGCACATAGATCCCTGACAGCCAGGCCCTGATGCCTGTCCCAGATGGCAGAGCAAGATTCTCATCTCAACATTGGCAACAGCCTCTTCGTTTCATTCCCAGGACCTGCCACTTTAGGAGGTGAAGGCAGAGGACCTGCTGTCCCTGAGCAACTCCCTGTGGGACACACAGCCCTCTCCCGGGACTAGACCTTGGAAGCATGTGCATGGCCACCTGCAGAGCTTGTTCATACACTCAGCACCCAGGATCCAAGAACTGTGTAGTTAACCCGGAGTGGTTTTGCATTCCTTTGAAGTAGGGAGAGCCACTCTGCAATGCCATTGGCAAGGCTCGGGGAGTGCAGCTGTGTGTGCTGAGCTCGTGGGAGCGCTGGAGCACGGCAGGCACATCTGACTCCCTGCTTGACACACAACAGGATTGCGTCTGTTTCACTTACTACTGTCATCGCTAATGATTTAGAGGCCACCCCTGAGGGCTGCTGCAGCCTGCTCTGGTCTCTATGAGAACAGCCAAGAAACAGAGCTAGGGGCCTGAGAATACACTTATCCAGAGACCAGTGACTGACAGAGGGCGGAAGACGCCGACTCACACACACTTCCAGTGAATTCCCCTGACAGTGACGAGTTCATGTTATGAAGCTTGTTTCTACACACATTTTACATTTTCATATTTTTGTAAAGTTGAAACACTGAATCGGAGGCATAGATAAGGAAACAAGACCAGGAATACGGCCCAAAAGCCCATTCCCCACAGCAGATAACTGGCTGGGCATCCACGTAATTTCATCTTTTCTGGCACGTTGTTAAAGCTATCCAATTTAGATGCAATTTAGAGCTGGGTATATTTCTTGCCATTTTTCTCTCCCTCCCTCTTTCCCTTCCTCTTTCCCTCCCTCTTTCTCCTCCTCCTCCCTGTTCTTTTTCTTCTTCTCTCTCTGCAAACACGCAGCCTTACCGGGGGCAGTGGGGGGGCAATAGCCTAAACTGCCTCGCCTCTCACTCTTACCTCCAGCGCTGAGCACAGGGCCTGGCAGACAGTCGATGCTGCAAAGGTAGTTTGAAAATAAACAAATGAGACTATGCTCAGAAGGCTCTGCGTGCAGATGGACAATGGGCTTTTCTTGGGGGAGGCTGGACATCAGTCTCTGTGAGGCCCAGGCAGCCCCAGCATCTGCTCGTGGCTCATCTCAGGCTGCAGGTGTGCACGGCTTCTCCAGGCAGCCCTCACCTTTGCTAAGGAGAGCTGCCTCACCAGGCCACCACCCTCCCCGGGCAGCCACATCCAGGGCCTGACCGACACAGGTGAACAACAGCCCAGCCTCACCCCAAGTCAGTGCCTCGGACGGCCATCCAGCACCACAGCTCAGCAGGGTCAACTGAGGCCTCCCTCAAGCTCCATTACCACCCACCTCTCACACATCCCCTCCTGCTCCTTCCCCTCCTTTCCATGGACACAGACCCCAGATACCCCTTAACAAACTCCTGTCCATAACCTCCTGCAGAGTCCCCTTCCCAGGGACGCCCTCCGGGCTGGTGCGGGAGAGTCAGGCCTGCAGGAGAACGGCACCTGCTTCAGAACACAGCGTCCGTCTGGCACACTCCTCCTGCGCGGCTTCGGTGCCAGAACATCCCGACACACCCCCCTGGACAGCAGCAGAGGACGCAGGGCAGCCCCCAGATGAAGCTCCGGAGGGGTCAGTCTGCACTTTTGACCCAGACCAAGACCAGACACTGGGCAGAGAGAGAAAGCCCACGGGAAGCGTGCCAGCGGATCTGTGTGTTTGAGCGTGGGTACAGGCGGCAACAGCTATATCAACAGAGAGCTGTTTTTCTGAGCCCAGGTCCTGGACAAGGTGACTGCAAACGCAGATGCATCTAGGACCTGGTCTTCGATGTCCACAAGCCGAGCCGAGCACATGCAGCCTGGCTGTCAGTCCACAGAGAGGTGGGCGCTGGGTGAGCCTCTGTACTCGGGTCTCCTACCTCCCTGCCCTCATGGGCATCTGTACTGCAGATCAGCCCCCTCCTGCTGGGGGTGAGAGTGTCACCTGCTCAGGCTGGCAGAGAAAAGCAACTCGGAGGGCCCTTCCTTCCCACTGCAAAATCCACGAGACTGGCTCAAACAAAGAAATCAAGTCTCATGGGGGAAGGGAGCTCCTGACCAACCAAGCTACCCAGAGGTCACATGCCAAAAACCTCCGAGAGAGAGACAGAGAGAGAGAGAGAGAGAGAGAGAGAAAGCAGCCCTTCCACCAGCCCCACGATGGCAGTTAGTGCACCATGTAAAGAGGATCCTTTTCCTGCCCACACGGCCCTCGTGGACCTTCACTGACCCTGCGGTGCATGGCGGGCTGGAAGCTGGTCAGGGCAGGAAGCCCCGCTCCCGGAGCCAGCCCAGCACCCGTCACTATAAACCTTCGAGGAGAAGCACAGCCTTGGATTCAAGGCCTCTGGGTTCCAACAGCCCCGGCTGGGGACCTGGGGCAGTCATGTCACAGCTCAGCTCAGGGGCCAGAGAACATGCATGAAGAAAAAGCTCAGGGAGCCGGCAAGAACGCCACGGGCTCCCTGCGTCACCAGTACCTCTGAATTCGCAAGGGCCACGGGCTGTTTCCACTTCAGCCTCATCTTCAGCTGAGGTAAAGACAAAGACAGAATCCTGTGCCACAACTCTGGGAAAACTGCCCACACTTGCGCAAAGCTCACTGCGCCTTGTCTCCACGTGGCCTCGGGTTTGTTCCAGGTGAGTTTGGTTTTAAACTCGAAGGGACGGGTCGTGTTGAGCAGAGGAGGTTTATCTAAAAACAGGCATATTGTTCGGTCAAGCTACGTGGACGGCGGTGCATCTAATGGGAGAGTCTTCTGGGAACCACGGCCGCTGGGGCTCTCCGCTAAGTTTTGGCTTCTAGTTGGAAATGCAGTGCACTGAATGGGTAGAATAAACGGGCGTGTCTCGGTCGGCAGCAGAACACGCTGGGCGGGCAGGGTGCTTGGAGACAGAAGTGGTTAAGACAGAGGCCGTTCTCTTCCTGCTCAGTGTGACCGCCGGGGAAGGACTCAGCTGAAGAGGGATGGGAGGAGTTTGGCCCAGATGCTGAGACCACACAGGAGGACTGAAGGATGAGAGGGATGCTCTGACCCGTGAGCCTGGAGCACCCCCGGCCTGTCCCTCCCTGGGCCGCAGCTGCCATGCCCGAGGCCCTCACGGCCCGCCCTCCTTCCCCACTTGGGCAGAGCGCTGGTGGAGTGAGCCATCCTGCTTCTGGGAAGACCCAGACATTCAGAGGAGGTGGAACAGGGGCCAACCCTTTAAAACCAAAACCCCAGAAAATCAGAAATAAAATAAGCTTTCACTCAAAAAGCCAAGAGCTAAAACTGAGATGGGAGGGGTCTCCTCTGTCCCTGGGAGGTTTCTCACGCAGAGGCACCGACACTCTGTCCTGGTTTCCCCCTCGGTGTCTGCCACGATGAAAAGCAGGGGACCAGGAGCTCTCAGAAAGCCCAGGAGTCAGGGCCTGAGGACAGCAAAGAACAGGCAGGGTCCGCCCCAAAAGGTGCAGGGAGGTGTGGCTGACTGCCACCGTTACTACGTGAGACCATCACCACAGCAGTTACTACTGTTAGTGCCCGAGACCGTCACCAGCAGCAGCAGTTACTACTGTTACTGCTTGAAACCACCATTACAGCAGTTACTACTGTTACTACTTGAGACCAAAGGGAGGAACATAGAAATGATAACAAAAAACAAAAACTGTTTTAAGGAAAGGCTAGCATGGGGAGGAAGAAGAGAGCTCCCTGCTTCTAGTGAGCAGAGGCAGCCACCCGACTTTCTCCAGCCCTTCATATTTATTGGGTAACAAGAGCAGGGAGGAGGAGGTAATGATTGGTCAGCTGCTCAACTGATCGCAGGTTCATATTGTTACTGACAGGCTGTTACTGACCAGCTTCAATTATGCCTAATCATAAGAAACATTTGTACGGCCTCCAACAGGGAGGGGCCCAGAGGGCCGAGAGCAGGTTGACCTCCAGCAGCGGGGGCCACGACAGCTGGACCTAAGCACACGGAAAACGTGAGTGGATTCCGAAACTGGCTGACTCAGTGCCGCGGGAGCCTTGGTGATTCCCTGAGCCTTGCTCTCACGACGCCACTTCTTTATTTTCAGAAGAGAAGGTGCCATCTCGAGATGTGGCCTTAGCTGAGCACAACTCCGGAGGGCCACCTGTGGCTCCATCCCAGACAGAACAGCCTCGCCAGGCCCGCCAGGGCGCCAGGACTGCAGTACAAGGAGAGGAAGCGCATGCCACCTCCAACCGCTCGACTGCTGCGGCTCCTGCCTCTGAAGGGCGGAAAGGCTTCTCTCAGGAGGAGACTGCACAGATTTGCGGAGCACCTTGAGAGCCACCTTGGCTTTGGAGAGAACAGCCAGCTGTGGGGCAGAGCCCAGAGACATGATTCGGAGAGAGAGTGACTCAAGTATTTAAAAAAAAAAAAAACACAACTTCAGCTGAATTCAGTTAATCAGAGTTTAATTGAGCAAAGAACGATTCTCAGTCAGGCCACCTCCCGAGCCAGAGCAGGCTCAGAGACGCCAATGTAGCCGCATGGTGGAAGATTTATGGACAGAAAAAGAAAAGTAATGTATAGAAAATGGAAGTGAGATACGGAAAGAGCTGGATTGGTTACAGCTCAGCATTTATTATATCTGAACACAGTTTGAACAGTCAGCCACCTGTGATTGGCCGAAACTTGGTGATTGGCACAAGAGTAGGATGCAGTCTGTTTACAACTCCATTGAGGTTATAGTTCCCAGTGTACAGAGAAACCTTTAGACCAAACTTAAAATACGTGAGGAGGCAGCTTTAGGCTAACCTTGATTTCACACAGGGAAGAGCTAAACCTGTCTGGGGAGGGGCTGGAACCAGCGAGCTGGGAGCCGGCTGCGCAGCAGCCAGCACTCTTAAGAGGGACGTACAGGCTTCCATTGCTCAAGGAGCTGGCTGAGGCCCTGCAGTGGCCCTACAGTGGCCCCTTCAGCCCACATGGCCTCCCACTCCATGCTGGGGGAGCCAAGGAGAGGAACAGCAGGCCAGGCGTCCAGCCCAGGACGATGCACCGCATCCAGGTGACATGGAACTCACTCAGCAAAAGTGCAGCCGGCTTTTCCTGTAAAGGGCCAGGTGGTGAGTTGTGTCTGCTTTACAGCCCGTGGGGTATCTGCTGCAGCTTTTCAACTCGGGCATTACCAAAGCAGCCGTGGACCACCCGGAAACAAAGCGGTGCCACTGTGCACCAATCATTTTTTTTTAAATGTAAAAACAGGCGTTGAGCCAGAATTTGACCTGTGACTTGGTTTGCTGACTATGCTTTAGAAAGACTGGGAAGGATGGTGATGGTGGGTTTTGACCACAGAGATATGGGGGGGGTGTGTGTGTGTTTGTCCGTGTACGTGTCTGTATGTGTACTGGGAGTGGGGATGCCCGTTGATGATGTTATCGGGGGGTCCTTGTTCTTAGAGCTCCCAAGATGGTGGTAGCCACTGGTTCTCTGACCTGGGGTTCTTGGCCTCACGGATTCCAAGGAATGGAATCTTGGGCCATGCGGTGAGTGTTATAGCTCTATTAGAAGCCATGGGTCACGGAAGAGAACCATGGAACCCAGCGACTATGTGCAGCTCGATTAGGACAAACCCCGGCACTTAGCCGTGCAGGAACAATGGCGAGCCTCTAGCCCGATCAGGAGCGGGAACGGGCGCCTCCCTGGATCAGGAGCACAGCGGACACCCTGCCGGATCTGGAGGGATGGAAGTCAGTGGCGGGTCTGCGACAGCAGCACACAGCAGTGGTGGACGGCGAGCAAAAGCTCAGCTCGAGCTGTAACAAACATGGACCAGAAGAGTGTGCAGTTGCAAGATTTAACAGAGTGAAAACAGAGCTCCCATACAAAGGGAGGGGACCCAAAGGGGGTTGCTGTTGCCGGCTCGAAAGCCTAGGTTTCTACCCCAATCATCGTCCCTCCTGCTGTGCTCTCAGGCAATAGATGATTAGCTACTTCTTTACCTCCTGTTTTTGCCTAATTAGCATTTTAGTGAGCTCTCTTTACTACCTGATTGGTCACGTGTGAGCTAAGTTGCAAGCCCCGTGTTTAAAGGTGGATGTGGTCACCTTCCCAGCTAAGCTTAGGGATTCTTAGTCGGCCTAGGAAATCCAGCTAGTCCTGTCTCTATTTCATTTGAAACTTAAAGAACAGGGTCTCCCAGGCGATGTCTGGGTTACAAAAGCAGGCTGTGCACAGTGGCTCATGCCTATAATCCCAGCACTTTGGGAGGCCAAGGCAGGAGAATCCCTTGAGCCCAGGAGTTCAAGACAGCCTGGGCAACATAGTAAGACCTCGTCTCTACAAAAAAATAAAATTAGCCAGGCATGGTGGCTTGCGCCTGTAGTCCCAGCTATGCAAGAGGCTGAGGCAGGAGGATCTCTTGAGCATGGGAGGCAGAGGTCGCAGTAAGCCAAAATCGTGCCACTGTATTCCAGCCTAGGCGACAGAGTGAGACCCTGTCTCAAAAAATTAAAGCAGAGCATAAACCTTCCGAGAAATGAAGATTCCTCCAAATCATCTCCTTTAAGGTCTCATTTAGAAAATGTTCTTTGAGTGCTTTCGATTTTCATTTGTTTGTTCTGTTTTTCACAGCTAAGCGTGTGAAGCATGAATTCAAACATTTCTTGACGCTGCATCTGGAGGCCTGCAGTGAGGCAGCGAGCAGAGGCCCAGGTCCTGGCCTTTAGACACGGCATCTCAGGGCCTGACTCTAAGGCAGAGAGAGCTAGGAGCAAGCTGAAACTCCTGTGCTGCTGAGGTACATCTCAGCGGAGCGGCATTCCGCGGGGCACTTGAGCCGGTCACTTCTGGCCACGGCATGGCCAGCAGCTATGAGCGCACAGCCCTGATTAGGGTTCAGCCACTTTGCCCAAAACTGCCTGTCTATAAAAAAATAGATGTGGTCTTTGCCCCCATTTCCTGGCACAGAGCTTCAGTCCCTGCTGGGATTTCTAGAGCCTGGGTCTGTCTCTGTGATGCTAATGAATCCCGGACAGGAGGAATGGACAGCTTCAGGGTGGGGCTGCTCTGCAGAAAGTCACCTGCAGGCCTAGAGAGCTGCAGCGTTCAGCCTCCTGGCCTGCGGGGAAGGAAGGGATGCTGGGGATCGTGTTGCATCGCGTGGCCGTGACTTAGTTGTGTCTCTGTAACGGAACCCCTATAAAACTCTGGACAACAAGGCTGGGGACACTTCCTGACTGGTGAAGGTGTAGATGCACCAGGAGGGCAACACCCACCACTGCAGCACAGAGCCTCCAGACCTTCCCCGGGCACCTCCTCTGTGCCCTTTGTAATGAAGTGGTCATTGTCGTGTGGTACTTTCCTGAGTCTCCTGAGTCATTCTAATGAATTATCAAAGTGGAGGTGGGGTTTGGGGACCCTCCAATTTGTAACCAAGTTGGACAGAAGTGCGGGAAGGCTGGGATCCCATTTGTAGCTGGCATCTGAAATGAGAGCAGTCTCACAGGACCTTGCTCTTTAGCCTGTGGGGTCTGCGCTGGCTCCCATGTTTAGTGTCAGAGTCCAGTTGAATAGCAGGACCCCCAGTTGGTGCTGGTGAAGGCACAGTGGGCGAGCAGAACCCCCCATCTCTCACTGCTCCTCGCGTTCAGTCTCCAGCCACTCTCCTGAGAGATGCATGCTTCACCCAGGGTCCAGGTCTTATCCTTCAAGCCGACTTTTAGAACCTGCCACAAAATCAGATTCTTTGAAGGTTTCTACCTTCCAGCATCAAGGATCCAAAGACTCATTTCAGTGATAAGTGAAATGCAGGATCAAAGCTTCATTTCAATGATCAAAGGATAACAGAGCAAAGGAGACATGATTCCATTGTCAAAGTGATAAAAGACATTAATAATAGATCTGTGAGACAGCAGCAAGGAGGTGGGGAAGTGCCCAATGGGGGACTGCCATGCTTTCCACTCAAGCCCACAAGGTTTTCCAGTAGTTATTCCTGGAATTTGTTAATTAAACCTAATTAGTTCTATCAACCCAGAGGAGGCCATACCTCAAAATTCTCCGTGTTAGCCTAAGGGCTAGAAAGCTCACAATGTTAATTATGGACTCCACCCCTGTGGGAAGAGAGATTACAGGATTTCTGAAGGAGCAGTCAAAATGCACTTGCAGGAAGCTGGGATGAAAGATGACCACAGAACCACCGTCACCGCCCTGCCACCCATGGGCAAATCGCTTAGCCCTCTTTGAAAAAGATGCAAACCCAGGAAAACATTGATTCTCAAAAAACAGCACCAAGGTCCTCCAAGTTGCCTATTAATTATCAGGTTGTCCATCAGCACCCCCAGGATGGAGGAGCAGGGAATGAACAGCCACAGAACTGGGACAGGTCACCTGTGGTGGCTCTGAGCCCAACATCGCCTCTCATTTTCCACTGTAAGTTATTATCCATGTCATCGATTTTACAGATTGTTAAATACTCAATTAGTCTAAATAATACACATTTCACTGTATACCAAGTCGCATATTAACAACCAACCTTCATTAATATTAATTAAAACAAATATAGGGCAAGAGGTCTTCAGTCATCTGAAACTTAAACTCTTCAGATAATGAAATGGTTTCTTCCAAATCCTAGAACGGTTGCAGAAGCGAAATTGTGACCACACAATGCAATTTCTCATAGAACATGAAAACCTACATCTCCAGGATTTCTGTAAACCTACTGATTGTAAATAATAATAATAATAATAGAGCTGCAGACTCAAAAAAAAAAAAAAAAGTAGAACATCAGATCTGCTTTTTTTTTTGTTTGTATGTTTGTTTGTTTTTTTGAGATGGAGTCTCGCACTGTCTCCCGGGCTGGAGTGCAGTGGTGTGATCTCGGCTCATTGCAACCTCTGCCTCCCAGGTTCAAGTGATTCTCCTGCCTCAGCCTCCCAAGTAGCTGGGACTACAGGCACCTGCCACCAAGCCCAGCTAATTTTTTCTATTTTTTGTAGAGACAGGGTTTCACTATGTTGGCCAGGCTGGTCTCAAACTCCTGACCTCGTGATCCGCCTGCCTTGGCCTCCCAAAGTGCTGGGATTACAGGCATGAGCCACCGCACCCGGTCCGGATCCATTTTTAAAGTTTATGGTATTATTTAATGAAAATAATGATGTGATCACAGGAGCCCCAGATCAATGATCATTTGCACCTAACTCTTTGTTTGTTTCTGAGTAAAATAAAAACACCCAGGCCATATCTTTTCTAAAAATGTTTTAATCATAAATTAATCTTCAATTGAAAAAAAAGGGATTTTAAAACACTTTTTTTTTCCTTTTTGAGACAGGGTCTTGCTTTGTCACCCAGGCTGGAATGCAGAGGCACTATCTCAGCTCCCTGCAGCCTCGACCTCCCGGACCCAAGTGATTCTCCCGCCTCGGCCTCCTGAGTAGCTGGATCTACAGACACACACTACCATGCTCAGTTAATTTTTGTATTTTTGTAGAGACGAGGTTTTGCCATGTTGGCCAGGTTGGTCTTGAACTCCTAGGCTCAAGTGATCTACCCACCTCAG
This sequence comes from Mandrillus leucophaeus, assembly GCF_000951045.1. Taxonomy (NCBI): domain Eukaryota; kingdom Metazoa; phylum Chordata; class Mammalia; order Primates; family Cercopithecidae; genus Mandrillus; species Mandrillus leucophaeus. Next base: position 272,858 of record NW_012110097.1, read on the forward strand.
CCTCCCAGAGTGCTGGGATTACAGGCATGAGCCACTGCCCCCAGGGCAATGTTGAAATACTTTTAAGAGCTTCTCCTACTGGCATAATAAAACTTCTTCTTTTTTTTTTTTTTTACAGGAAAACACTACATCTTTATTTTTTAGATCAAAGTATTAACCTTAAATACATTTTGTTTTTATTCTGCCATTAGGCTCAAGGAAAGTAAATAAATCAGGTTGGTGAGTTACTCACAAGAGCCACTACTCAAAGCTGATCTCCACTGGCTGCAGTGGGACAGCCTCCTAATGATGGGAAAGGGCAGGTTTCCAAACAGAAAACGCGAGGGACTGCAGGCAATGGCCAGGCCAGAGGGGACCGGCAGAGACAGCCACACAAAGCCGAGGCGGGGGCCTGACGCCTGGGCCGCCTCAGCTCAGAGAGGCTGCCTCCAAGCCAGCAAGCAGGATCTGTGATGGATCGAGAGCGACCAAGACCCTTGTCCAAGGTGCCCCGGCAAACGCGTTTTATCTTCCCCTAACTGGGCAGCCTTGGAAGGAGGGGTGGGCTCATTCTAGTGCTCAGCCCTCCTGCAGAACTCAGTTCCTTCCCTTCCCATTCGAACCGCTGGCTGAACATTGTTCCACCGTCAGATGATCGGCACCAGGCTCCTGCCTGGGACACTTACTTCCATTACTGAGTTTCACTCTTCAGCTGAAGACCCTGCTACATTTTCTCTGCCTGCGATGAGCCCCACAAAGGGAGCTCGGGCAAGTCCAGAATGTGGCAGAGAAATGATGTGAATGAACTCTGCAACCAGTGACCACCATATATGCCCCGGGGCCTCTGCTCCCCCAGACTGCTGCTCTAGGGTGGTCGGGCAGAGGCTCTGTGGGGCAGTGCAGGGCGGTGCCAGAACCCAGGAAAGCACAAAGCAACCGGGGCTGGGGATGCCTTTCTTTGCCTGGAAGAGGACAGCCGCCTATGGATTTAAAGTCTGCACCGAGCAAAGCAACAGGCTCTCTGCAGACCCTGCAGAGGCCACTCTCTTAGCACAGACCACACTCACACACCCTGGCTCTTGGGCTTTCGGCAGCAGGCCCGGCCCTGCATACCAGCTGGCAGAACGCGTGCCCTGCTTTACACACACAGGCACACATGCAGGTTCAGGCAAGTGCACACGTAGAAGCCACAGGTCCAATCTCAATGGATCCCAGTGGGAGGCCTTTCTCAGTTCCCAGACCACAACTGGAAGAGACCAGACAAACTAGAACAGACCACGGCGGAGGGCCTGGGGCTCTCAGCAGTCTAGGCCTCCTGCCCCAGTGGTCCTGGTTGAGGGAACGTATGTGGGTTAACCAATGGGAGACAATGATCATCAGCACCTCCATTCGTCAGAACAGGCAGGCAGAGAGCAGAGAGGAGTTGGTTTTAATACCAGTAACTCACAAACAGTGATCAGAAAAGATCTAAGATCTTTTCTGCCACCCCCGCCCCCGGTAGCCATGACTGCCACCCACCCACAGTGACCCTTCCAAAACGCGGCATTTGCTCCAGTCCAGGGCACCTGTCTCCACCCCAGAAGGAAGTCCACTGCATGGCAAACAAGCCCCCATGGGCTCTGGCTCACCTGCAGCTTCCCTACCCTCATCTCTGCCCCCACCCCGTGTGGCCTGATCTGTAGCCCTGCAGCTTCCCCAACACAGCAAGTGGCCTGTATGTTGTGGGTCCTGCTCAGCCACAGTCCAGGCCTCCTCTCTGCGGAGCCTTCATCCATCAGACTGTTTGGATGCTTTACTTGCTGTGAGCTCCTCACGGGTGAGAATCACTCCTCCTTCAATGTGTCTTCCCAGCACCCAGTCCAGATGTTCACACCAAGTAAACACAGGAGAATCATTCACTGGAACTGAAGGGTGGGGTTTGGCAGCTATTAAACAGAGGACAAGCACATCCCATGACAGCGAGGCCCCAAACTCAGGGAGACCCCAAAGCCAGGCTCTGCACCAAATGGGCCCCTTTCTCAGCACCTGTGTAGGGACTCCTAACAGAACAACCTCCAACAGAAGGAACGGACCGAGTTCAGCTGCCCCAGTATCCACCGCTTATGTTCACAGGCTAAACGCCGGGCGCCATGTCATATTTTCCACAAATGTGTTCAAAGTCTTCATTTAGAAAGTGGATTATGTTAGAAAATGCTGCTCCCAAATGTTTGAAAAGTGCAGCTATAGATATGAGAGTGACACATGTCATTGTCAACAAAAAAATAACCATTTGGAAACATCAGCTTTTCCCTGCTCTCCCCAGAGCACAAGTTCTTCCCAAATGGTAGTTTCTTACTTGGTTAAACCATGTCTTTACTTTGAAGGTTCAGATTAAATTATTTATTTTTTCAGAAATATATCTTAGATAGCATATTCTAAGACCCACTTGTCATCATAGAAAAGTGCAGCAAATTTAAAATATATTCTTTTGTAAAAGGAAAATTATGTTTAAGTTGGAAAAATAGTTTAACCACAAAATATTTTATAATACTCCATTTCATTGCAAAGTATTACAAAGTGTCTACTCTATTCCAAAGTCCTTGCTTTGATAAAAGTGGTCACATAATTGATTTTCTATTTCTCTTTGTGCTCTGCTAGTCTCAACCTTTTAGCCACACTACTTTAACTTGATGCTAAGGATGAACCTCACCCATACTGCTGACCTCTAGAACTTTGTCCTGGAATCCTTCGCTTCTCATTTCTGGCCCAACTTACCACTTCATCTGGGACTATACTTAGACTGGCTTTCCTCAAGCATTGTTTTTATTTAAAATCTGCTAAGGGTCGGGCACAGTGGGGCCAGGCATGGTGGCTCCTGCCTGTAATCCCAGCACTTTGGGAGGCCGAGGTGGGTGGATCACCTGGGGTCAGGAGTTCAAGACCAGCCTGCCTGGCCAACATGGTGAAACCCCGTCTCTACTAAAAATACAAAAATTAGCTCAGTGTGGTGGTGAATGCCTATAGTTCCAGCTACCCTGGAGGCTGAGGCAGGAAAACCGCTTGAACCCAGAAGGTGGAGGTTGCAGTGAGTCGAGATTGCACCACTGCACCCCAGCCTGGATGACAGAGCGAAACTCCTTGTTGACTCAAGAGAATGGATTCTTCGTGCATTTCTAAATTAAGACAGATTATCACAAATACCATAAGCCAAGATGTATGAGATTCAGTCATATTTTATGCATCTGCATAGCATGGCTCCCACAAATGTATAATTTATTCCAATTCTTGTTTGCTCAAATCTTCATCCGTATCTCTTATGCACCCTCCAACAGTATTTGCCAACAAAGAATACATTTGGGTTTGTTGCCATGTTGTTTCATGAGACTTGTTTCAGCCATTTTACCTCAGCAGGAAGAATAAACCTTTACCAATAGTATCATGAATTGCTTTCACTATGAAAGCACAAAACAGGCTTCCAAGTGTGTATCAATAACTTATGTAAAATTATGTAAAATCACAAATTGAGTATTGCATGATTTCAAAAATCTCTAATTGTGTAGGGCTTTTTCCATATTCTTAAAGATTAATTTTTAAGTGACTTGTGTGTCTGTGCTTTTATTGATATATGAAGGCATAAAATTCAGTTAGGTTCAGGACCGTATCACTAACAGTAGTGGATGTGAACTTCCACTTCTAGCATGTTGGGGAAACTGATACAAAACTTGTCCTCCCATCATACAATGAGAAAACTGGACAGATATATAAGACAATAGTTTTCACTTGTTAAACAACAGGCAGGCGATCCTTGAGTCTGCTGCAGACGACTAAGCTACATATATACAGGGTAAAGTTTCACAAGGTTGGGGAAAGAAAAGCAGGTACGCTGTAAGATGAACAATGCTCAGAGTTTGCATAGAGGTAGGAGCCACTCAAGTTCCAAAGAGCTGAAGTGGAGAGACATCATTAAACACCTGGTGAGTTCAGACGTGACCTCAGATATGCCAAGCCTCAGTCATAGGGTTGAACTAGCCTTAGAGTACAGATTACCCACTCTGACAAAGCTTAAAAACAAGCCTTGAGAGAATAACATTGATTGACAAGTAACTTAGTTGCATGCGGGAATATAGTTCAACACTCTTTAAAGGAAAACAACAAAATTGAGCCCTCAGTAATGTGGTATTCAAATTTCCAAGTATTCAATCAAAAAGTAACTAGACATGTGAAGAAGCAGAATAATGTGACCCGTTACAGGGAAAAGACAGCCAATAGAAACAGAGCAAGAAATCACAGAGGTGATAGAATTAGCAGTTAGACCTACAAAACCTATCATAAATAGAATCAAAGAGAGAAATAAAAATATGAGGCCGGGTGCAGTAGCTCACACCTGTAATCCCAACGCTTTGGAAGGCTGAGGCAGGTGGATCACCTGAGGTCAGGAGTTCGAGGCCAGCCTGACTAACATAGCAAAACCCCGTCTCTACTAAAGATAAAAAAATTAGCTGGGCGTAGTGGCAAGTGCCTGTAATCCCAGCTACTCAGGAGGCTGAGACAGGAGAATCACTTGCACCTGGGAGGCGGAGGTTGCAGTGAGCTGAGATTGTGCAACTGCATTCCAGCCTGGGTGTCTCAAAATAAATAAATAAATAAAAATACAAACCTCATCAGGAAAAAATAGAAGATATAAATATGAATAAAATAAAACTTCTAGACTAAAAAATACAGTATCTAGAGTGAAAAAAAATCCCTTATAGATTTCACAGCAGGTTAGAGTAGTACAAGAGAAAATATGAACTTCAGGACATGCAAGTAGAAATTATGCAAACTGAATTTAAAAATTAAACAGAATTGAGCTTCAGGGATTTTTGAGACAATATCAAGAGGTCTAAAATATGTGTAACTGGAGTAGCAAAAAGATAAGGAAAGCAGAAAACAATAAACCAACTGAATATATTCCAAATTTAATGAATACTATAATATTCCAGTATCTCAATGAAAATGAAAAGTAAACACAAAACCAAAGCAAGACACAATAATGTAAATTGTTAAAAACTAAAGATAAAGCAAAAATATTTTAAACATCTACAAAAAGAACCATATTATGAATGAAATAGGGTACATCACCACAAAGCCTCTATTATAGATAATAAAAGAATAATATAATCCACTTTGGGTTCAAACTGTCAAAAATGTAGACAGAGTAGAAAAAGTTATTAAAAGACACAAATTAACAAACTGACTTGAGAAGAAATGGAAAATCCGCATAGTCCTATTCTTACATTTGTTAAAGAAATTCAAGTCACAATGAGAATTACCACATTAAAAAAAAAAACCTCAGTACGAGATGCCTTCATTGATGAATTCTATCACTTAAAGGCAAATAAGACAAATATTGCCAAAAATATTTAAGAAAAAAGAATATCATTTATCAAACCATTCTGTGAAGCTAGCAGAACTCTGATATCAAAACGAAAGATATTAGAAGAAAGACAAAATATTCAGATAACTATCACCTGTGATACATAGATGCAAAATTCTTTAACAGAAGATTCTACTTCTACTCAAAATGAATAAAAGGGTCTAGCTTTACTCACCTGCTTGAATCAACTAAAAAAAACAAAAACAAAAAACAGACAAAACGTATGAAACAATGATATACAAGACATTGGGTATCAGACAACAAAAAACAGTAACCCATAGACAATAAGCAAATGAAATAAACCCTGTAATTGTCCCACTTACTGCTGGGAGAAAGTTTTCAGGTCTCAGAGAAAGGTGGTTTTCCTGAATTGAGGAGATGTAGCTGAGAGCCTGGGAAAACCAAGGCAACCAGAATTCACAGGGCAGGGTATCATAGAGGAAAGAGCTTCATGAAGAGAGAACTCGGGAGATCAGCAGAGTCTCCCTCAAGTATTCAGTTGAACACGGACTAGTACATCTGTGTAAGGACATACTGAAGCAGGGGAAATAGCCATCTGTAGATTAGAGGAATAGGATTCAGTGCACACAAAGGGACTGGAATAGTACCTGTTTCCAGCAGCCAGAGTTGAAAACTCTATCATTGAGAAGGCATTGGTTGTACTACTAAGAGACATCTTGACTCAATAGTGGTGAAAAAAAAACTAACCCTAGACTAAATGTAGAGTACCAGATAATAAAGCTTAAGAGAAAGATCCAAAGAATCAAACTGTTTACAAGTCAATTAACCATTTCCAATAACAAAACTCAAAATTATTTATAGGATAAAAAATATTCACCACCCTACAAGAAAAAACTCACAGTGTCTGGCAACCAAGCAAAAATGACCAGCCACGTCAAGAAGCAAGAATGCACTGCCCACAAAGAGGGAAGAAAAATCAATCAAACCTGACCCAGAATTGACACAGAGGGTATAATTAGTACACAAAGACATTAATAGAATGATTGTGACAGTATTACATTTACATACCTTAAAGAAGCTACAGGAAGGATTGAACATGTTAAGTACAACCTAATGTATGATCCAGTCATTCTACTCCCAGATATTTACCAAAGAGAAATGAAAGCACTTGTCTGTGAAGAGTTCTACACGAATATCCCTAGAAGCTTTCTTTATAATAGCCCCAAACCAGAAACAACCCAAATGTCTATCCACAGGCAAGATGGATAAACAGAGATACATGCATGCAACTGAATGCTTCTCAGTAATAAAAAGAAATGCAGCAATGCTATATATCACAACCAGGATGACTCTGAAAATAATTTCATCTAGTGAAACAAGCCACACAAAAAAATCTACCGTATGTTTTCATTAATACACAATTCTAGAAAATACAAACTATCATAACAGAAAGCAGATCTGTGGTTGCCTGGAGAAGGAAGTAGGAGAAATCAAGTAGATGAAGGGGAGGAGGGATTGCAGAGAAGCATGAGGACACCCTGGGGTGATCTAAGTGTTTATTTTTGTGATTGTGGTGATGTTCTCAGGGGTATGTACATATGCAAAGATTTAGCAAATATGCACTTCAACCATGAGCAATTTGTTGTGTGTCAACATACCTCCTTAAAGCTGTTAACATTTTCTTAGCCAAACATTCAATGACATGAACGTTTACAGCATCTTTATTTGTAAAAGACAAAAACTGGAAACCACCCAGATGTCCTTCCCAGGGTGAGTGGTTAAACAAGCTGGTGCGTCTACACCGTGGGACACTACTCAGTGATAAAAGAACAGGGTACAGATGAGTGCAGCACATGGACAAAGCCAGACAGTTATGCTCAGTGAAAACCTCAGTCCCAAAAGGTTGCATGCCGTGTGACTCCATTTATTTAACCTTCTTTAAATGACATATTCTAGACTTGCAGAGCAGATTCGCTATTGTCAGGGGTTAAGGAGGGATGAGGGCAGGAGGCTGTGGGTGTGGCAATTAAAGCGCAACAAGAGGGATCCTAACAGAGCTGAAAATGTTTTGAATCTTGGTTGTATGGATGTCAGTGTCCCAGCTGTGATATCACACTGTAGTTTTGCAAAACGTTACCACTGGGTAAAGCGTATGTGGGATCTCTCTGCATTATTCGTTATAATTTCACGTGAATCTACAATTACCTTAAAATAAAAACTTTAATTTAAAAAAAAAAAAAAAACTGCACCTACAGTAATAACATGACCTGGAAAGCAAGTGAAAGCCCTTGCCTGAAAGAAAAATATGGGGGAGGGAGGTCACTGTGCGCCCTATTATGGCACACAGTAGGGTTTGACAATTCCTGAGGTTATACACATTGTCACAGAAACACAATAACAGTGTTGGCAGAAGGTGATCATTAAATAATTTTAAATTTGTGTCTCTTTCCCAATCTACACTGCCTGAAGCAAAGTATGATTTAACCTTTTTAAAATAAATTTTGTAATTATCTTGAAAACAGAAGAATCTTATTACTTTTCTTTATGTTAAAATATTATTTAATGTCAACATATAAAATATTCCACAAATTCATGATTCTCTTTTGGAGATCTTCATGTTTTAATAATCCAAGAGCCTCAAAAAATAAAAGAAGGGAAGAAAAAGGAATATAGTTCTAAATATAAATGCCAGAGTTACAAAACTGCTAAGAAAAATTCTAGAAGAAAATCTTTGAGTCTTTGGGAAAGGCATAGTTTTCTTAGATAGGACCCAAAAAGCATGAATCCAAAAAAAGAAAAGAAAATGGAACTTCATTAGAAATAAACTAATTTTTAGAAATATTCCTAAGAAAATGAAAGGCAAGCCACAGATTGGAAAAAAAGACTCGCCATACATGTATTTGGCAAAAGGACTTGATCCAGACTATATCAAGAATTCTTTCAATCTAGTAAGACAATATTTTAAAAAATTAACCCAAGATCTGAACGAATTCTTTACAAAATAAGATAAATGAAGGATCAAGAAGCACTTGCAGAACACTCAGCATCATTGGTCCTGGGGAAAGACATACCACAACCACAATGAGACGCTGCCACAGACATATTAGTGTGACTAACATTAAAAAGACTGCCGATTCCAAGTTTTAATAAGGACCTGGAGAAACCAACTAACTCTCATCTATTATTGGCAGAGCATGAAATGGTACAACCACTTTGAAAAATAGTTTGGCTGTTCCCTACCTGCACTTACCAAGTATTTCCCCTCCCAGGTAGTATCCAAGAGATTGAAAAATTAGTTTCACACACACACACAAATGTGTCCATGATTGTTTATAACACTTCATTCACAGGAGCTAAATCTGGGTACAGAAGTTCCATCAACAGATGGGTGAAAGAACAATGTTGGCATAGCCTAACACTGGAACACTACTTCCCAGCAAGAAAGACTTTATCTACCTATACGCACAACACGAACGAATCTCCAAGTCCTTATGCTGAGCAAAAGAAGCCAGACACAAAAGAGGATAAATTGTGTGATTCTATTTGTATGAAATTCATCACACGAATAGAACACAAAGCAGATCAATATTCACCTAGGGCTAAAAGTGGGGAAGACAAAGAAACAGGGAAGAACCCTTTGGGGTGAAGAAATCATAACATATCCTGATTATGGGGGCAATTACCCAGGTGACTTGTCAAACACATCTACAGATTATTAAAATAGGTGCATGCTGTTCTCTGTAACTCCACTTCAATACAACTGATTTTCAAACAGAATAGAGAGTGTAAATCCATATCTCATGTAGCCTTCTTAATAAGGCTGACTCTTTTTGCCCACTTCTTGGCAAACCCAGTTAGAATCTCTTTGATGTGTCTGGCTGTTTTTACTATTTAATGTAGCTGGTGAAGAGCCTATCCTGGTCATGGAAGTTCTGTTGGTTTTCTAGTTGCTAGCACCTGTTTGCATTATGCGTAACATCTTCAATCCACAATCTTCTCGGGACTCTTTGCAACCCACTTTTTGAAGGGAATGATTTCCTTAGACCCGGATGAGGTGATCCATAAACCCATCCTCCTGGCACATGTAAGAAGCAATGCTCTGCAGGCCACTGGGAGCAAGTCACACCTGATGTTCCTCTTTTACATTCTCTACATGGGGAACTCCTGCCCGGAAACTCCAGATGAAATGTGATTGTCTAAAATAGAGACTAAGGGACGACATACCTCTCCATTCTTGTTGGTTAAAATTAATTTATTTTAAATGAAGAACAATTAGAAGGATATTCCATATAACAATCTAAAATAATCACCTACCATGAGATTCCCACATCCCACTCTGCAGAGTCCAGTCTTGAAGGCTAGAGAAATTAGGGAGGCAGCGGGATGGAAAGAGGGGAGACAGCGTGGCCATGCCATGGCAGGAGGGAGCTCCACTGCTCAGCTCTACAGCCTGTCCACCTCGTCTGTTTCATTGCACTAACTTGAACTTGATGCTATTTAGAAACATTCAAGATATCTGCTGAGACCACGACACTCTGAGGTGTCCCCAGATGGTCCAGCTAGGAATGGAGAGCATCAGAAAATCTCTACTCAGAGTCACCTTGCAATCTTACAGTTTCCACCTTCCCAAGTATTTCACCTTCATAATTTTATATATTCACCTTCTTGTCTAATGTTTACAACAGCCATGGGAGGCAAGTAGGGAAACAAATACAATTTCCATTCACAGATGAGCCCGCCGAGCCAGGAAGGAGTCAGGTGAGCATGGAGGGCACCTTCTTTGACAGAGCTCTGGGATTTGTGAAGTTCTTTGCTAGTTCTGTCTGTGTCTCGCTGTTTTCAGGGAGACAAACATACACAGGCACACGTACGTACATACACATATATGCATGCGTGCATATGTGCACACACTAACACACATCCCCCACAGTCACATCTGGTACTACCTCCTAGCCTGGACTCATCTGGGCTTCTCTACCAGAATTCCTCAGCCCCAACTCCTGTCTCCTTGCAGCTTCACACCTAGATGCTCCTTCTTCTTGCTACAGTAGCAGCTGGCAGCCAGCCTAGACCTCCATTTCATTCCCTATACACCCCACTGCAAGTTGGGGGACACTGAGGGTGGGTGGGGTTAGGCAGAGGTTTGCCTCCTTGAAAGGATGCATGTACCTCCTGGTATTGTCCGTCTTCCTATTCCAACAGAACTCCATTCTTGTAGCCAGAGGGGTGTGGACTTTGGGGAAGAACAGAAAATCCCTTAGGGAACAACAACCTTTCAGCAGAGAAGCCCACATTTTCCTGGGAATGCCTTGGCTCAGCCCCTTCTTATAGGAGGCTGTGATTAGTGTTTGACCCCAAGATGGCCAAGACACTGATGCTCCATTCATTGCCACAGCCCCCAGCAACCTGGAGATGGTGTTAGAGAAAAGGAAACTCCTAGCAAATGACTGCATTTGGTTTCATCACGAGCTCCGTTTTGTGTCTGACAAGGGCAAGCTTTGAACTGGAATCCCTCCACCTCCAGCTTTCCATTGTGTGCCCAAGAAAACACAGCAGAAAGTCCTTGGAGACGACTGTGTGCTCAAATTGTATTCAGGGCTGACTCCCAAGGACCGGGACTGTGGACTGTTAGCAAAGCCAGAGGGCCTCCTAGCGGCAGGAAGCGGCATTTTCTGCTGGCTGAAGTATTTTGCACACAGAGGACCCGGTCCTTCTGTCTACAGAGCTGAGAGAGCCTCTCTCCGCTTCAGTGCAGAGCTAATCCATCATTTCCAACCCTGGAGACACAGACGGGAATGTCACCCCTCTCCTTCCAACTCAGGGTATAGTTTAACTTTCTTACTTTTTCTAATGTCACATTCAGAAAGAGAGAAAGAAGTCCCCATCACAGTTGTTGCCTGTTTGCCTCTGTCCCTGGCCGTAGAAAAGGATCCCTGATGGTGAACCTAGTCAGGGAGAACTCCAAAGAGCAGCCTGGGCCACAGCCCATTGGAAGGGCTCAATGGAAAGGGTGGCCAGGGGCTTCTTTGACCTGGAGCCAGAGCTTGCCCTGGAGCCAGTCTCAGGGAGCTAGTCAGGGCCCACAGCCATCCCCCAACCCCCACAGGGGGTACCGGAGACAAATGAAGCTCAGAGCCAGCCCACCCGTGAGGCCCCCTCCCCAGGACATGTCATGCTTGGGGTTACCTCTCAGCCAGGCTACGACTCAACCTCTCAGTTTGGAATTTGAACAATTCAAGGGAAGATGTAGAAGCAGAGGGCAGTGGGCTAAATGGTGGACCCCAAAAGACATGTCCACATCCGAACCCCCATACCTGTGAATGTGGCTGAGTTAGCGATAAGGACTTGGCAGATATAATCATGTTAAGGAATCACAATGAGATCCTTCTGCATCTAGGGCGGGCCCTAAATCCAATGACTGGGTTAGAAGAGAAAGGAGAGGGAGTGGAGACACAGACAGGAGGGGAGAAGGCCCTGGGAGGATGGAGGCAGAGGCTGGAGGGAGGCAGCTACGAGCCAGGGAACGCCAAGGCCTGGGCTGACCTCCAGGAGCAGGCGAGAGCCGTGGATTAGCTCCTCCCACAGAATCCCCAGAAGGAACCAACCCTGCCAACACCTTGATCTTGGACTTCCAGCTTCTGGAGCTGTGAGACAGACAATAAACTTGGGCTGTGGAAGCCACCACTCTGTGGTATCTGTTACTGTAGCCCTAAGAAGCCCCAAGAAGCCATTTGAGAAGTGAAGTCCGATCGGGAACCTGCCCTCTGGAAAGGTCTGTGCCAGCACTACCATGACTGGAGGATACGGCAGCCCATTTCTCAGCAGGGAACGTGACCTTTGACCGGCCACTTCATTTCTAGAAGGTCTAAGGAAGTGATTGGGCATGTTTGCAATGCCCTATGAACAAGGTGTCGCTACACCCCTTGTGTATGGAGGCAAAACAGTGGGAGGGCCACAGCCTCCTCCCCACCAGCTCAAGCAGAAACCTGACAGCCCCTGGTCCTTCCAGGACCCTCTCCTCAAAGTCTGTAGGTCCCCAGCCAGTTCCAGCTGCTGCGGGCAGTGACTCCCAGACCCACTGCATGTACGAGCCTGGTCTCTGGGGGAGCACAGGGGCCCCACCTGTATCCCACTTAACCTGAGACAGTCCAGCTGGCACCTGCTGACCGACTATCTCATCCAGTTTAGCTTTTGTCCCAGAATTTTTAAATTTTAATTAAGTAGTATTAAGAAGGGCTGCTCAAGAGAAGTCTAGATGGGCTGGGTAGGCCCTGTCTCTGCTCCCAGCCTCTGCTGGGGCCACGCCTCATGGTTCGGGAGACGTTCGTATGCTGGTCAGAGCTCCTTCTCAACATATGATTCAGTCTGAAAGGCCCCAGCAGCAGCCTGCCCGTCTCTCCTGGTCCCTGCCATCCTGAAACATGGAAATACCTCATGGTGACAAAAAAGTTAACATAACCTGCATTTAGATGAATTTCCTCTGAATCTCCTAGGTTAATTAAGATAGGATGGTCTACGGAAAAGAAAGCGATAACTCAAGATATGAGCATTTTCAATTTATCCGTAATAAAATGCAACTTTGAAAAAGAATTCAGGCAATCTGTTGAAAACTAAATATAACACCACATTTTGAAAAATATATTTTTTAGAAAAATAACAGTGCTGCTCAATTAAACAACAAGCCTCCCTTCCTAAAGGAATACTCCAACATTAAAATGCAAGGCGACTCCTGACCAAGTCAGCACAGAGAGATGACGCACGCTCGTGAAGGCACCGGAAGGCTCTACGTGTGGGCAGAGCCCCCAGCAGATGGCAGTCACCGGGGAACTTCCATCATCAGAACCAGTGGAAAGACTGGGCCCCTGTCCCACGGCCTCCGGTGCTTCTCCCCAGAGTGGCAGCCAGGAGCCCAACTCCTTGGAAATCCTCAGGGCAGGAGATGTGCCTTCATTCCCCTCAGTCCCTCATTAGTGCATCTGACATCCACAGAGGGAATTTCCACAGTGATCCCAACACTACCCTTCTGAGATCCCCCCAGTGCTCCCACCACCATTCCATGACTCTCGATCTACCTCTTTCCTGGGATCCTGTGCTGGGAAGCCTGGCCCTACCGTGGGTGTCTCCATGGGGCTGGGGACTCTCAGAGCAGCAGCCAGCCAGGCCCGGCAAGGTACAGGGCTCCAGCCAGGTAAAAGGGCCAGCCCCTGGATTCTGGTCCCACCCCCAGGTCTGGGACGCCCTCCTGTAGCCAGGCCCTCAACCGTCAGTCCTCCTCTGATGCTGGGCTGCTCTGGGACACTCATGTCCACCCACCCCAGCTGGGGCACCTCATCTGCTTTGGGTCTCGGGTGTTTCTTCTTCCAGAGCCGCAGACAGGTTTCTTAGGTGGGGTCAGAACCTGGACATGCCTGGACCACCAGGAACCAAGAAGTTTCCAACCCCAGCCCGATCTGGCTCCACCCGGTGCAAGACAGCAGGGTGTCCCCGTCACCAACCAGGTCAAGAAAAGAGCTGAGGTGGTCAGTTGTAGAACACAAAACCTACAGCAAACCACCCCCCCATACACACACACATACTCACATGTAGTCACACACACTCACACATGAACTCATTCACACGCTCACACACATTTGTAAAGTCACATTCACACACACACACACACACCCCCCAAGGGCAGGTGCTGGAGCACTGTCTAACACAGAGAGAAACTCACAGACCAGAGCCCTTCCCAAGTAGCCTGGAGGAGTACTTCCCAAGTAGCCTGCATGGAGGGGCTGCAGGTAGGAGCTCCGTTGGGATCTGCCAGAGCCCCACGTGGCTGGGCCAGATGCCAAGCCCTGGCACCTGGACAGGCCAAAGGGTGCATCCCGGGGTGCCAGGCCCAGCTCAAGGCTTCTCTGGTGTCAGGGCACCTACCTGGGAGACAGGAAGCCTCTGTGCTTACTTTGTTCATCTAGAAAATAGACCCCAGCCAGTCCCCGGCAGCCTGAGAGCAGTGAGTGTAGAACATCATGCCAGGATGCTCTGAAGAAGGGGTGAGCTTTGGGACTTGTGTGGGGAGGTCAAGGCCAGCAGCTGCACCTGCTTCATGACCTCTGCTAGCTCCCGTGACTCTGCTGGGCCGATTGATTGTTAAAAGCAGATGCGATGGGCAAAATGCCAGCTGCCCCAGCCCATTCCCTTCTCAATTTGTCAGATCAGAACCTCAGCACCACGGAAGATTCTGGATCAGGTGCTGGGGCAGCAGCTTATGTTTCCAGGTGGCGATTGTGCAAGGAGGCCTAGAGCCTGGAGTGGCCGGCACCTGTGACCCGGTCATTCAACTCCTGTGACTTTCTCCTGGGGAGCTGTTGAGGACAGGCTGCGGTGTATCGTTGTAAAGGCCAAAGCCCCGGAAACAGATCAAATATCCAAAATCAAAAGGAAATGCTGGAACCCATCACAGTACATCCATAGGCAGATGTTATGCCACCACTGAAAATGACATCAAGGAGGAATTTGTAAATTTGTGGGAAAACGCCTATGAGGGAATATGAAAGGAAAAGATTACACTGCAAACCTGTTGGCCTGCCAGCATGGTGGGAAGTCACAGCCCCTGCCTAAGCAGGAGGCGCGGCTGTTGGAGCACTCACTGGACAGCAAGCGACAATTGCAGGCTGGGGACCAGGGCCAGGACGAGTCTTGGAGCTGACCTCACAGCAACGGATGCCTGTGCTAATGCCCGTGACCAAGGAAGTGGTGCACGTTACTCGGGGCCATGCTTCAGGCGTGAATTACACAGTTAGGAGCTCCATGCACTTAATACACAAACCCATCTAGAGAAGAGAAAATAGGAAATGAGCATCAAACACACACAAGAAACCCTGCCAGGTGGAGCCAGGAAGGTGGGACAAGATGAACTTGAAGCTGGTCCACCCCGAGTCTGTGGAGCAGATGAACATCTTTCAGAGCCTCCACTAGCCTGGTGCATGGCAACCCGGGAGGACAGCATGGAGGAGGTGTTCTTTGAGCCAACCCTGAAGGAAGGAAGGGGCGGGGGGAGATGAGAGATGGAACTGAGTATGGAGGGAACAACGGGACGCCCAAGGCAACAGAAACCACTCAATGAGACTGAGAGAGGAGACTCTTTGCAGGCCATGGGGAGCAGCGCTTGGTTTTGTACAAGGACAGAGAGTGCTCCTCCAAGAACAAGGCCTGGCGTATCAGTGGTCTCACGACAATCATCGGGCAAAGATGCACCCTCAGTATTGCAGTGGGAATGCATTAGGCTACCGAACCCACCTCCTGAAATCCATCAATCAATGGGCTGAAAAGCAACAGCTGTAGTTCAGCTCAGCTTTCACATTGCCCATGTAGACAAATCCAGCATCCCGGCACCTCCTCCTGGGGAAAATGCAGGCAGCATGGCATCTTCCCGTATGGAAGTCCTGCACTGGACTGCCCAAGCCAACCTCAGAGTTGAGGGAGAGAAAGAGAGAGAGAGATGGGTTTGGGGCGAGAGCTACATTTCCTGGGCCACCAAGTTCATTCGACAAGCATTTGCTGAGCTCCTGCTACACTCCAGGGCACTTTAAACAATTATTCCAATAAAAACTGATATTCATTTCCCAGGGCTGCCGTCACAAAGTACCACAAACCAGGTGACTGAAACACGGCAACGGATTGTCTCAGGGCCCTGGAGGCCAGAAGGTTTCAGCAAGGTTGGTTCCTCCCGAGGGCTGCAAGGGATGGATCTATTCCAGGGCTCGCTCCGCGGCTTGTAGGGTTGTGGTGTTCCCATGGCATTTTCCCTCTATGCGTGCATGTCTCCACATTTCCCCCACCCTGATGGACTCGCTTTAACTTGATTACCTTTTTAAGGACCCTATCTCCAAATAAAGTCAGAGACTGAAGTACTAGGGGTTGGGGCTTCAACACACAAGCTTGGGGAGGACACAGTTCAACCCACAATAACACTGATTGCAAATCTACACAACACTGTCCTCATTTCACAGATCCACAAAACTGAGGCTTGGAGAGAATGGCTAACTTGCCCAAATTATATCCTTCCATCCTGACCTGGCAGAGCCAGAATTTGAATCCCCGTCTGAACTCCAAAGCCTTTGACATTCCCAGCGGGTAAAGGCAACAAATGTGACAAGTGCTGCCGGAAGGCAACAGAAGATGCAGAGTGCTGGCTACGAGAACCCGAAGCTGGACCTTTGGAAGTGGGGAAAATGCAATAGAAGGGAGCTCTCCAAGTCTGGCACCCGATGCCAACGTGCCCCCGAACAAAGCACTTACCAGCTCTGACCCTTGGAGGAGGGGGCACCTTTCCCATCTCCCTCCCTACCCACCTTGGTGGCTGCTCATCGGAGAAACCTGCTGGCCTTCACTTCCAATGTTAAAAGGAAACATTCCCTTCCATGGCGATCTTCTTGGCTATTTGGGTCTTAATGATTACTCCATAATTGTATTGGATACTGAACTATGAAGGAAATATGCATTCTCCTCCCTCCGTGCCTATGGTCTGCAAAACAGAGAGATGATACCATGCTCTGACAGCTGGAGACCAGAGGGCACTTCTCCCCACAAGGCAAGGTTGCAAGGTCCGCAGGGTCCGCCTCCTGGAGAGCCAATGTCCGGCACTGGGCATAGGCTCCACGTGGCTCTGCCGGGACCCTCACCAGCAGGGAAGCCCACTGTTAGTTATTCAACCAACAAATGCCCCAATGGCAGGGAGATATGTAATTCATCACCCTAACTGAACCAGTAGTGAGAGTAAAAGAAAGTGCCGTTGATAATGACAGAGGACAGTGGGCACCCACCACCCAGTCCTGACCGACCAGGATTCATGCCCACCCTACCCAGTGCGCACCCTGCTGATGAATCTCCTTGGAAACTCCTCCTAATCTAATCCGATTGTTGCTCCCTTCCCAGCTCAGCCAAAGACAGAGGGACCGGGAGAAGAGAGTCCCCCGAGTGTGCCCCTGAAGGGAGGCGGCAGGCCTGTGTTCCGGGGATGCCCTCTCGGTTTATCCTTTGGAGTTTCTGGGGATTCTAAGCTTAGATGTAAAAAGATGCTGACCGTTCTGTTGACCTTCTCCCCTTGGGGTCCTGCCCACACAGAGGAGAAGCCTCCAGGGCCAGGCATGTGTACATGGAGCCTTGTCAAGTAGCAAGCCCCTCCCATCTCTGAGAACTTTGGACTGACATCGTCTGCCTTTGCAGGGCACCTGAGGCCCACCTGGCTCTAGAGCAGTGAGGACCAGGCTCACGTGCAAGCTGAATGGACATTTGCTCAGCCTCATCTCCAGTCATGAGAGCGGAACACCCCTCTGAGAGGGAAATGGGGTTCAGGGAACTCTTGATGGGGGTCTCCTGCAGCCCCAGCTCTGCTGACTGTGGGCTCTAGGGGGTGTAGCTTGCCAGGAGGAGAGGGTGGGGCTGAGAGACACAGAGCAGAGAGGGCAGGGCTGAGAAGGCCTCGGGGTTCTGCAAGGGTGAAGAAGTTATCAGGGTGACCTCCCTGTTCATCTCCGCTGCCCACTGCCAGCCACTCTCCACACACCCCAGTGCCATGTTGCTGCCACTTATTGATTGAAAGGGAATTGCTTGTCATCCGCTTTTTATTTCTCCAATGAGTCCCAACATCTTGGTGTCAACGATTAAAAATCCCGTCCTTGTGGTCCTCTCCACATCTTCCTTCCAGGGGCCCAAGGCACCACTCAGGGAGGTCCATGCTTCTGAGGGTATAAAACAATAGATCCATAATGAGATGGCCTTTCCTTTATTCTGATATAGTGAGCAGGATGGAGGAGTGGGTGGAGGGGTGACAGACATGTTTTAAGGATTCTAGGTAGAAATTACAATGGATATCACATCCCACATGCCCACATGTCAGACTAGCAAAGGTTTCAAAGTATGACATTAATGAGACTATAAATTGAGACACCACACCACAGGCCGTGGAGCAAAAGGAATCAAAATCTAAAATGCATACACCCTTGAGCTCAGCCATTCCCTCCCTGGGAACTTGTCCCAAGCAGATCATTAGACAGCTGTGCAAAAAGTAACTATTCAAATCACAGTGGAACAAGCTAAATGCCCATGATTATGTGGTTGGTTACATAAATGATGATGTTGAATCAATGGAACCTACTGCAGACATTAATAAGAATGATATGTACCAACATTCACTCACAAAGGTTAATGGTGTGCCAAGTGAAAGCAGAAGACTACAACTCGTACAACATCCTCTTGTTTCTATAAAGTTGCGTGTGTGTGTGTGTGCGCATGTGTGTGTGTGTGCACGCGCGCCTATTTGCTTAGAAGAGATTTGAATAATGGCTCCTCTGGAAAGAGGCAAGAGGGATGTGAGGATAAATTTTTAATTCTCTATTATTTAGTATGTTTCATGGTTAAATATATAAATGTGCATTATCTATATTATCAGAAGAAAAGGGTTTTTCATTTCAAAAAATATGCAAAGGTAACTTCCCTACTTTTCTGAACTCTCAACATAACTTGAGGTGACGCTATATTTGTAGACTGCCGGAATTTTATGGTTAATTTCATATGTCAACTGGACTAGGCTATGGTACCCAGAAATTTGGTCAAACATCAGTCCAGATCACTGTGAAGGTATTTTTAGATGAGACTAATATTGAAATCGGAGGACATTGAGTAAAGCGGATTACTGCTTGTAATGTGGTTGGATCTCATGCACTCACTTGAAAGCCTTAAGGGAAAAAAATTGAAGTCGCTGAGGAAGAAAGAATTTGCCTCCAGATGGCCTCAGAGGCCCGAGACTGCATCATCAACCCTTCCCTGGGTCTCCAGCCTGTTGGCCTCCCCTGCAGATTTCAGACTTGTGGCCTCCACAAACTAATGAGCCAATTCCTCAAGATAGATAGATAGATAGATAGATAGATAGATAGATAGATAGATAGATAGATAGATAGAGATAGCTAGATGATAGACAGATAATAGACAGCAAGATGATAGATGATAGATTGATAGATAATAGATAATCGGTAGATAGCTAGAGAGAGAGATAATAGGTGGGTAGGTAGATAGATCATAGGTAGGTAGGTAGATAGCTAGATGATTGATTGAGAGATAGATAGATAGATAGATAGATAGATAATAGATAATTGGTAGATAGCTAGAGAGAGAGAGATAATAAGTGGGTAGGTAGATAGATCATAGGTAGGTAGGTAGATAGTTACATGATTGATTGATTGATAGATAGATAGATAGATAGATGATAGAGAGATATATATAGATGATAGACAGATAATAGACAGCGAGATGATAGATAGATAGATAGATAGATAGATAGATAGATAGATAGATAGATAGATAATAGATAATTGGTAGATAGCTAGAGAGAGAGAGAGAGATAATAGGTGGGTAGGTAGATAGATCATAGGTAGGTAGGTAGATAGATGATTGACAGAGAGAGAGAGAGAGAGAGAGAGATAGACAAACAGACAGATAGACAGAGACATCCCACTGGTCCTGTTTCTCTGGAGTATCCTAACTAGTACAACTGCTTTTGATCCTCTTCATAGACTTTATTTTTTAGAGCAGTTCTAGGTTCACAACAAAATTGAACAGGAGGTACAGAAATTTCCCACATATCCTAGCCCCACATACGCACAGCCTCCCCGCCTATCAACATCCCCCACCAGGGGGGGTACTTTGTTACAGTCACTCTTTCTCTGATCTTTTCACTGTCTCCATTGTTTTGCCTTTTCCAGGATTGGAACCACAGTTGGAATCACACACTATGTGGCCTTTTCAGGTTGGCTTCCCTTCGTTAGTAATATGCATTTAAGGTTCTTTCATGTCTTTCCATAATTTGATAGCTCATTTCTTTATACCGCTGAATAATATTCCATCGTCTGGATGTACCATCGTTCATCCCTTCATCCACTGAAAAACGTCTTGGTTGCTTCCAAGTTTGGGCAATTCTGAATAAAACTGCTGTAAGCATGTGTGTGCAGGTTTCTGTGTAAATGCAGGCTTTTTACTCCTTTGGGCAAACACCAAGGGGCACACTTGTATCATATGGAAAGAGCATTTTAGTTTTGTAGGAAGCTGCCAAACTGTCCTCCAATGTGGCTGTTCCGTTTTGCGTTCCTTCCGGTAGTGGATGAGCATTCCTGCTGCTCCACAGCCTCACCAGCATTTAGTGTTGTTGGTGTTCCAGATGTTGGTCATTGTGACAGGTGTGCAGTAGTCTCTCGTTGTTGTTTGCTTTGATTTTTCCACACGAATTACAAGGCAGAATGTTTTCTGGCTCCCATTTTACACAGCAGGATGCCGTGACCCCTGAAGGCTAAATGACTTGCCAATGGGATCAGTCAACTGGAGGCAAGGCCAGGGCAGCACCCAGCCTCCCTGCCTCTCTGGCCAGAAACTTTCTTCTAGATACTTTATTCAGAGCCAATGAGAATCAGCAGTTGGGAGCAAATAGGGGGAAGGCAAAGTAATTGCCTGGACCAGGCCAGGGCTCTCTGCAAGATGGCGGAGCAGGGAGCCACAGAGTAGAACAGGGCCTGCCTAAGGACCAGCCCTCCAGTCTGATGCACCTGCACACCGCTTCTGTCTCCCAGATCTTGGTTTTCCAGATTGTCCTGTGCCCATTCTAGCTTCAGCCTCCCAGGACAAAAGTTCCTCTTATGGGGCCTGGCAACCCCACAAGCAGGGACAGCCCCAGCTCTCTACAAAGGATGGAACTGAGTGTCTCACTCATGCCAACAGAGCCCCATCCCAGATGTGCGACAGAGGGAGGGAAGTTCCCATCCTCCTGGAACCCTAGTCTTAGCTTGAGGAGTGTCTCTCACAGACCCCTCATTCTCTTTCCACATATCCTGGGGCTTCCACAGACACCAGGACGTCAGGAACTGGTCTAGCAGAAAGGGCCTGAGAGTGGGGTTACAGATAAAATACGAGACGCTATGTTGAATTGGAATTTTAGATGAGCAACAAATAATTATTTAGTGTAAGCGTGTCCCATGTAAATATTCCTTCCTCAATTTGTATTTGCTATGTCTGCAGCTCTGCCAGAGATGACTCAACTCAGGGCTCCCATCTAGGGTCCTCAGCTCCCAAAGAATCAGGGCCTACGAGTTCCTTGCAGAATTGCAGAAAGCCTGTGGCATTTCTGTGGGTGCAGGAACTCCCAAGCCTCTTTGACTAAATCCTATTAGCTGGTGTGCCAGTTCTGGCTGGCAGTGCCTGGTGACCGAGGCTATGGCTGGAAGTGAGTGGGGTCTCTGACAGGGACAGGGAATTAGGAGGCACTCTAACCTGGTGGATCCCTCCTATGGTGGGGGAGGGGTGGGAGTTGGGGAGGGAGCCGGGGGTGGCTAGCAAAACTATTTCAGGGTGTGGATTCCACCGGATGAATAATAAACAGGATCCTTTCTTATGAAAAGGTCAGGGACCCCCCATTTTACAACCAGGGGACCAACGTCCACAGCATAATTCTCCTTGGACGAACTTTTCACTGCATCTGGGTTTCTCCATCCATTTTACTCGAGTCCCAGTGTTCCCAGCCAACCCCTCGCCGTGAGTGGGGACTAGCCCCTCCCCAGCAGCTGTGTAAGGAGCCAGTGTTTGATGTCTGGGGTCAGAACTGCTGCTCCTGCAAATCATCGGTCTCAGCGGAAACCAATGTCTCAACCCCTCCATCTGTCAAGCGGGGCCAGCCCAGAGAGCAGCTGCTTTGGTGGGTACTAAAAGGACACGGCAGCAAATTCTAGAACCAAAGGTCAAATCGCTTGATTACAAGGTTTTTTAAAACCCAAAGTTAAAGATCCATTTGCCTTCAGCACAGACCAGCTGGCCGGCTCTGTCCACCCACTCATCTGCCCAGCCCATGAAGGGCCCACCCCCTCCATCACTTGGGTCTGCAGGGCATGTGTGAGACCTTGTGTGGGAAAACAGCTTTGTCTCCATCCCCCGCAGGTGGGGATCAGCAATCTGGTGACCCGGGAAAAGGTAAGAAAAGCCCCTTGGACTGAGGGCACAGTGGACACCGTGCATTCCCCTGTGCTTGGAGGGAAGTGCTGGGCGTCGTCACAGGGACAGCCACTGCTTCGGGAGGGAGACGGGCCACTAGCAACACGCACCCTCTAGGGCACTTCTCGTTTGCACACCTCCACCTTATGCATACATTTCCCAAGTCGTGCGCTGAGCTCCTACTGTATGCAAACCTATAGGAGAGAGTAACTTAATTCCCACACTGTCTGAGAGAGAAATTCTCTCCATGGCTGCACTTCCCAGGGAACAAGACAGGCACAGAGAAGCTAAGTGAGAGTTGGTGGGGGACAGAGACTACAGGGAGCGACCCCAGTGAGTGGCTCCCGTGCTGGCTCCTGAGCCCAGGCCCTTGCCTCACAGCTGTTCCTGGCGGCACCTGCAGCCCAGATAACTTGGGATAACGATCAGACATTATTATGTCTGGTACTAATAAAAGTGTGGGTTCTCCCACTATCAACCGCACAAATGTCCTTTGGCAGACAAATGATTTTTAGCCTCTTAGCCTAAAAAGATGCCTTAGGGAGTGGGGAGCTCGTGTTTCAGGGAGACAGAGTTTCCGTCTGGGAAGATGAAAGGGCTGTGGGGTGGATGGTGCTGCACCACAGCGCGAGTGTGCTTCATGCCACAGAACTGTGTGCTTAAAAAAAGTTAAGGGGCGAAATTCTGTTACATGTATTTTACCACAATAAAATAAAAAAGAAATTAAAGATGAATTACTCTGAATCCTGGATCCCAGGACTAGTGAACTGAAATCTCCCCAGTCATGCTGGGGAGAGCTGCTTAGCCCTCACTCCAAGCAAGTCCAGTGCCGCAGGGCCTCTGCGGTCTCTTCTGGAAGCCTCCCGGAATGAACAGATGGCCGTGCAGAGTGGCTCGGGGTGGCCATGCATGCAGCAACGCTCAGCGACCCTGGCCTCTGTGCCTGTGGCCTGCCTGCCCCAACCAAGCCCCCACCCCCACCAAAGCACAGGCGTCTGGGAGGGGCATTCTGCCCTTTTGAGGCTCACCTGGGTAGCAGAGGGAGAGGAGAGCAAACAAGGTGGCCAAGCCCAACAGCAGGTCATCTGCACACCCTCCTGGGCACCTGTCAGCACATATGGGGCAAGTCCACCCTCCAAGACATCATCCTTCAGCCTACAGGTCAGAGCTGAGAGAGGTGCGTCTGCTGGGAGGGTTGACTGTCAGAGAGCCACTGGCCTCGTAGGGAGGCTAATCACCCATCATACAGAGACAGTGGCTGACTGGGGCTGCTGACCAGGGCCATTCCAACTCCCCCTTATTCTGGATGAGGCGGTAGTGCCATCATCCACTAATCAGGGTTGCTTTAAGCACGATGGTGTTCCCATAAGCTCTGCTGATGGCCTTCCTATTATTGCTTTTCAGACGGAATATTTAGGATAGCAGAAAATACTATGAAAAAAGGGATATTAGGTTTAGATTGACCATAACAAAATTATTATAAGACCAAGCTATGTAGTTTATACTGTATCATTAACTACACACTCTCCCAGTGTGCTGCTCAGCAGACCAGCAAAGCCAGCATTCACTGAAGATTTCAATCTTGGTGAGCAATAAACTCAGCGTTTTGCATAAATAGATTTGCACAAACTCTGTTTACTGTGATTCCCACATATAGCGGATGGGAAAGCATGTCCGCAGAGGAGCCCTTCTTCTCTGGGAGGTTTGAGCAGCACAGAGGCAAACCCGGTAAGTCAGTGCAGGTGGGTTGAGCAAAAGGCAGCACCATGGAATTTTATAGCAGGAAGGCTAGGATCCCCCCTCTGTGCTTCAACTGCATGTCAAGATTCTGCATCTGACTTTTTCATCTGCTCCAGAGAGCTCTTAGATTGCAAGTATAACATCCAAACCAATAACACCTCCTTGAGCATCAGAGACCAGAGATGGAGACGCAGCCAGTGTGGACACCTCCAAGCCAGATGCTGAGTGAGAAGGAGCTGGGTCTTGAGCCTTCCTCCCTCCAACCCGCCAGCCCTTTCTGTAGGTCATCCACAGCAGCCTTCGGAGGTCAGACCTGTGGCCAGGGGCATCCCTCGTTGTCCCTTAGTGCTCATGGGTACATTTACCAAGCACACTGCTGATTCATTATTCATCAGCGTGAGCAAATGAGCCAGCTTCCCATGGCTGCTGTAACACATTTTCACATACTCAGTGGCTTGAAGCAACACAGATTCCTCCTTTTACAGCTCTTGAGATCAGAAGTCCTTAAATTAAGCTGGTGGCAGGGCCCACAGATTCTGGGTGGGAACCACTGCCTTGACCCTTCCAGTTTCCAGAAGCCACTCGCACTCCTTGGCTTGTGGGCTCTGATAGAATTTGACTGTGTTCCCACCCAGATCTCATCTTGAATTGTAGTTCCCATAATGCCCACACGTCCTGGTGGGGACCCAGTGGGAGATAACTGAGTCATGGGGATGGTTACCCTCATGCTGTTCTCATGATGGTGAATGAGTTCTCACAAGATCTGATGGTGAAGAAGGACGTGTTTGCATCCTCTTCTGCCATGATTGTTAAGTTTCCTGAGGCCTCCCCAGCCATGCTGAACTGTGAGTCAATTAAACCTCTTTCCTTTATAAACTACCCAGCTTCAGCTATGTCTTTATAGCAGTGTGAGAACGAACTAATACAGGCTCTTTCCTCACATCATTGTGACCTCTACTTGTCACCAGATGAATCTGCAAAGTTCCTTTTGCTATGTCAGGTGACAGACGCACAGGTTCAGAGATCAGGACATGGACATCTTTGGGAGTCATCATTGCGTCTAGCACAGTAAATCCTGTTGTTCTCTGTAATTGTATGGTACAGGATGGTTTATGAACGTTCTTGCTTGTTTAACAGAACAGAACCTTTTATTTGAAGTATATTGGCTGTGAGCACAAAAGTAAGCCTGTCTGCAGGGGAGGAGGAGTTGGGAGGTAGTGAACAAAATATGGAAAATGCTCTCCCCAAAAGCCACCCCAGTCTTGGCATGCTCCGGGGACAGACAGTAGCCCTCACACTCAGAGGGTCACAGCACAGGAAGGCAGTGCAGGCAGGTGCAGAGAGGACCCAGCTCTGTCTTCTCAGTTCTTGCCTTAAAAGCCCATGAGTATTTATGAGGTTGTGTGCCTAAGAGCCTCATCAGCTTTCGGAAACCTTAATTTCACTTCATAATCATGAAAGCTCTGCTCTTCCAGGGTGTGAGATCATCACGCATGTCTTTCTAACAATAACCTGTCATCACTCTCTGCTACACCCTCTGAAACTAACGCACACTTCTCGGCCTGATGCTGCCTCTCAGGGATCTCCTGGCTCTTTATGCTGCCTGCTGGTGGTGGGTGAGGGTCCCAGGATAAGCCCAGCTTGCAGGACAGTTCCACCTTGGGGATTTATGGATTTCAAAGGCAAGCAGAATTTCTATTTGCACCAGGATGCAGTAGTCCCCTTGGGAGAACAATATAGAGATCTTAGAGATGGGTGCTCTGGCATTGGGGCACCCAGACTAAGATTATCAGGCAAAGAGTCTGGGGAGAGGTTCAGAGTCTCCTCCTAGCCCTAGTAACACACAGTAAAAATGTACAGGCTCACACACCCAATAATTCAGGGGTCAACAGGTTTCAGGTATAGCTGGATCCAGGGGCTTAGGCAACATCATCAGGAACTGTTTTAATTCTCCGTCTCAGTCCAGGGCCCACCCCCCCAATCCTGCACTCACACAATCCTGAGTAATAGAGCCTTAAATTTTCTGCTTCCCAGGTCCCTCACTTGCCTCACTACAGTCCCGGCCCTGCTGTCATGTCCATTCTTAAGCAGGCTCTTCCCTTCATGGTAACAGAATGGCTACAGAGCTCCGGCTCTCCATACATACAGATCTGGTTCTATGGGAAGAGGGGTCCCCTTCCCCAATAGCTCAGAATGTCAGAATTTGGTCTACTTGGCTGGTTGTCACACCCCTCCTGGGTTCCCAGGGACCTGCTATGTAAAAAGATCATGGGATGAGGGTTGGGAAGGGGTCATTTTCTTAAAGAAAAGCTGTGGACTGGATTCGGGGCAGCAAAAGCCACAAGTTTTCTCCTTGGCCAGTAATTCGCCATGAGGTAAAGGCAAGTCCATGTCTGGGGCCACTGCGACATTCGATCATCCACAGAGGAAGGGTGGATCTTTGAGAGTGGATGCTGGTCTCTTGCTGATCCAAACTGCAGGGAGTGATTTTTTTCTAGTTCTTTAAGAGTTCATTGCTCTTGAATTCTACCATCCATAAAGCCTCAGGGCATGAACACAACTCCCTCAAGTTCTTTGCAAATGTATAACAAGGATGGCCTTTGCTCCAGTTTCCAATACCTTATTCCTCATTTCCCCTGAGACTTCATCAGAATGATCATTACCATACATATTTCTGTCAGCATTCTAGTCATGACCACTTAAGTTAACTCTAAGATGTCCCAGACTTTCCCTAGTCTCTCTTCTTCTGGGACCTCACCAGAATTGCCCTTAATGTTTCATCTATGGCAATACAACCTTTTTTCAGCATTCATTTCAAAACTGTTCCAGCCTCTACTCAAGATCCAGTTTCAAAGCCACTTCCATGTTTTCAAGCATTTGTTATAGCAACAGCCCCACTTCCCAGCACCAACTTTCTGTCTCTGTTTTGTGTTGCAGTATCAGAATTCCACAGTGTGAAATGTATATTGAACAGAAATTTACTTTGCTCATGATTCCAGAGGCTGGGAAGTACAAGAGCATGGCACCAGCATCTTACGAGGGCCCTAGTGCTGCATCATCCAATGGCAGAAGTCAACAAGTGGCAAGGGAGGGCACAGGTGGAGAAAAGAAAGGACCAAATCTGCTTTCATGACAATTCACTCTTGGGAGAACAAACCTACTCCCACAAGAACAACATTAATTCATTTTAATCACTTCTGAAAAGTCCCGTCTCTCAATACTCTTGCATTGGAGATTAAGTTTCCAATGAACGCTCGGGGACACATTCAAACCATAGCCCATATGACACCTATATAAAACTTATGTCGTTTTATACTATTTATTAAAGTGGACATACCTGAATCGACCTCCTCTTGTCTTCTCTCCGCAGGTTTCAACAGCTTGGCCTAATAATGTGAGTATCTTCATATGTTATCATAGTACATATGTGTGGCCATTTCTCTAAATCTATGCCCATGGTAGGGGATTTTTGTGTATCCTCCTTAGCCAAACAGTTTCCCCAAATGGATATAACAACTTACATCCCAACTTCAGTTTATGAGAGTTCAATTGTTCCATATCTTCACTGGTATTTGATATGGTTTGCATGTTTGTCCCCTCCAAATCTCATGTTGAAATGTGATCCCCAATGTTGGAGGTGTGGCCTGGTGGGAGGTGTTTGGGTCATGGGGTTGATCCCTCATGAATGGCTTAGTGCCATTCCCTTGGTGATGAGTGAATTCTTCTCTGGTGGTTCACATGAGATCTGATTGCTTAAAGGAGTGTGGCACCTCCCCTCTCTTTCCTTCTCCTGCTCTCACCTGGCTCCCCTTCCCTTCAGCTGTGACTATAAGCTTCCTAAGAGCCTCACCAGAAGCAAATGGTGGAGCCATGCTTGTACAGCTTGCAAAACTGTGAGCCAATGAAACCTCTTTTCTTTATAAATTATGCTGCCTTGGGTATTCCTTTATAGCAATGCAAAAACGAACACAGTACTGTTTAATTTTGCATATCTGATGTGGCCTTAGTTTGCATTTCTCTCATTTCTAAAGATGTCGAGCATGCTTCATGTGATTATTGAATGCTTAGGAATCTCCTATGTGAAGTGGTTATTCAAGTATCTTGCCTGCATTTCTATCGGGGTCTCTGTCTTTTCTTATTAAAACTGTTTGGTTTTCTCTGAGGCAATTATTTTCTCCCGCTCTGTGGTTTCCCTTTGCACTCTTGAATGGTGTCATTTGACAAATAGAATGTTTATTTTAATGTAGCCCAATTTACAAATATTTTCTTTTAAAATATTGTCTTGTGTAACTTTTAAAAGAAGTAATTCCCATTCCTATAACAACTTCTGAATGTTTTATACTTTACTTTTTATACTTAGGTTTTATTACCTCCAAAAATGATTTCTTATATGGCGTGAGAAAAAGGAAACCATATTTTTTTGGATGATGCACCATTATCCTAGCAGCATTTATTGGGAAGAGCATCTTTTTTCTACTTCTCTACAATACAATCCTTGTCATTTATAAGCATCCAAAAGGCCAGACTCTTCTTTTTGAAGGTTCTGTCTTTAACTCCATGGGTCTACGGTCATCTTAATACCAGGTCTACACTATCTGATTACTACAACTTTTACACTTATATGTAAATATATGACACATATATTATTATAAATATAATGTTATAATTCTATAATATATAATTTTTCATTATCAAATTCACCAGAGGTCTTTCAATTTTACAAATCTTTTAAAGAAACCAACATTTGACATTGCTGATCCTCTCTAGAGTATGTTTATTTTCAATATCTTTAAATTTTATTATTTTCCTTATGATTTTCCTTTTTTGACTCTTTTTAATAAAATTTGGCTTTTCTGAACTATTGAAGTTGATGATTACCTAATAAATTCTTAGTCTTCTTTTTTTATTTTATCTATTTAAGATTGCATGGTTAAATGTCAGACCTCAAACTATAAAAATGCTAGACAACAACCTAGAAAATACTCTTCTGGACATCGGCCTTGGCAAAGAATTTTTGGCTAAGTCCTCAAAAGGAATCGCAGGAAAAACAAAAATAGACAAGTGGTACCTAATTAAACTAAAGAGCTTCTGTACAGCAAAAGAAACTATCTACAGAGTAAACGGACACCCTACAGAATTGGAAAAAATATTCACAAACTATGCCTCCAACAAAGGCCTGATATCCAGAATCTATAGGAAACTGAAAGAAATCAACAAGCAGAAAACAAACAACCCCATGAAAACAAAATGGGCAAAGGACATGAACAGACACTTCTCAAAAGAAGACATACAAGCAGACAACAAACATATGAGAAAATGCTCAGCATCACTAACCATCAGAGGAATGCAAATCAAAACTACGATGAGACACCATCTCACACCAGTCAGAATGGCTATTATTAAAAAGTCACAAAACAACAGGCACTGGTGAGGCTGTGGAGAAAGGGAATGCCTGTACACTGTTGGTGGGAATGTGAATTGGCCCAGCCACTTTGAAAGGCGGCCTGGAGATTTCTCAAAGAACTTAAAAGAGAGCTACCATTTGACCCAGTAATCCCATTACTGGGTGTATACTCAAAGGAAAATAAATTGTTCTACCAAAAAGACACATGCACTTGTAAGTTCATTGCTGCATTATTCACAATAGTAAAGACATGGAATCAACGCAGGTGCCCATTCATGGTAGACTGGATAAAGAAAATGTAGGCTGGGCGTGGTGGCTCAAATCTGTAATCCCAGCAATTTGGGAGGCCAAGGCAGGTGGATCACTTGAGGTCAGGAGTTAGAGACCAGCCTGGCCAACATGGTGAAACCCCTTCTCTACTAAAAATACAAAAATTAGCCAGGTGTGGTGGTGGGTGCCTATAATCCCAGCTCCTTGGGAGGCTGAGGCAGGAGAATCACTTGAGTCTGGGAGGTGGAGGTTGCAATGAGCCAAGATTGCACTACTGCACTCCAGCCTGGGTGACAAGAGTGAGACTCTGTCTCAAAAGAAAAAAAAATGTAGTATATATACACCATGGAGTACTACACAGTCATAAAAAAGAATGAAATCATGTCCTTTGAAGCAATATGGATGCAGTTGGAGGCCATAATCCCAAGTGAATTAACACAGGAATAGAAAACCAAATACCTCATTTTCTCATTTATAAGTGGGAGCTAAACACTGAGCATCCATGGACATAAATATGGGAATAATAGACAATGTGGACTACTAGAGCAGGGAGGCAAGGAGAGGAGCATGGGTAGAAAAACTACCTGTCAGGTACTATGCTTGCTACCTGGGTGATGGAATCTGTACCCTAAACCTCAGCATCATGCAATATCCCCATGTAACAAATCTGCACATGTATCCCCCGTATCTAAAATAAAAGTTGAAAAGACTGCCTGTTTCCTTTTAACACTAGCTTTAAATGTACCCTACAATTTTTAACAGCTTTATCAAGCTATAATGACATACAATAAAATACATATATTAATGTATATAATTTTTATGTTTTGACATAGGTACACACCCAAGAAACCATCACCGCAATCAACATAATGAACACACACACTATGCCAAAGAGTTCCTTCATCTCCCTTTATAATCCCTCCTTTCTGCTTCTCCCTAGCACCCTCGATTTAGTAGATTTGATTTTATTGAGCAAAACAAAAAACATAACACACATCAAAACTATACAGGTCAGTGAATGGTCACAAAGGGAACACACACGAAACCACGACCCAGGTCAAGAGACAGAACATCAGCAACACCCCCAAAGGCCTTTTCGGCCTCTTGCTGTCACCATCCCCTCCATTCTTCCAAGTGGTTGCTCCTGGTTTTCTACTCCACTGACCACTGTTAGAGTTTTCTTGTAAAATCTTTGGTGCATTTATGTTCCACCTACGAGTGGAACTGCTGGTTCATAGAGTGTGCCTGAGTAGCTTCTACTAAACCATTTCCAAAGTGGTTCCACCAATGCGCATGGCCACCAGCACCTCTGCCAACTCTTGGACTGTTTGTCTGTTTTTCCCTTTTGTTGTCATTGTTTTGGCCATTCTGGGGAGTATACAGTAGTATCTGCTTGTCTTAATTTCCACGGCTCTAATTACTATTGGATTTGTATACATTTTCATATACTTATTTGCTATTTGAATGTCTCCTCCTTTGTGAAGTGCTTGTCTCAATCCCTTGGCTGTTTTTTCTATTAGGATCTCTGGTTTCTCCTTAGAAATATACAGCTCTTCCTACATTCTGTACTGTAAGTCCATTGTTAAAAATGAGCACTGCAAATCTCTTCTCCCACTCTGTGTCTTATCTTTGCACATGCTTCATAATATTTTTTGATGAATAGAAATTCCCAATTCTAGTGCAGTTGCATGTAAGTCCATCAAACTTTTTCTTTAGAATTTATGCTTTTAAAAAATCCAATGTAAGAACACTTTCCTAATAACAAAGTTTGAAGTTTTCTCCAAAACTACTTTTTACACTTAAATCTATGAATCTTTTAGTATGATATGACAGAGGAGTCCAATGAAATTAGTTTTTTGTCTAATAGCTAGCCATCGGACCCAGCAACACTGATGGAAAATTTGAACACAGCATGCAGGGCAAACTTTGCCATCCATCAGACTCACAGCATGCACCAGCCTCTTCCTAGACTCTCACTTTGTGCCACTTGTCTCACCAGCAATACCACAAGGTCCTGTTCACTGTGCTTTCAAAAAATGTTCTGAAACCCTGTAGGAACATCACCCATCTTGTTCATGTTCAACAGCATGTTGAAGATGCTTAGATCTTTGCATTTCCATATCCATTTTAGAATTGCCTTGTGCACTTACGCAAAAAGATATGTAAATTTGCATTGAGATTATAATGGATTTTTGTTTCATCGTGGGCAGAAATGACATTTTTACAATAATGACTTCCTATTTCATGAGTATGAACTCTCTATTTATTCAGGTTTTTTAAAATGTCTCTAAACTGTATAGCTTCGGGGGGCGGAGATTGTATACTTCTATCATTATATTAATTCTATGTAGATGATATTTTAAGACATTGTAACTATCTACTTTTTAATTTATTTTTGCTATTTGTTACTGGCTGTGTTAATTCCAGCAGGCATGAAATGAGGAGCTGTTTTGCTGGGGTAACACCTAGCTGCATGGCTCCAACCCCCTCCCACCTACTCCACCTCAGCAGGTGTGAAATGGACTGATTCACAGCGAGTCCAAGCTAAGCTTGGGTGTGGCTTGTGCTGTCTTGTCACCATCGTTTATTGATAACAGTGAAAGTAATGATTGTTCAGGTTCTCACCTGGTCTTGGTGGCAACGCGGAGGGCTCTTCTATTGGGGGCTAGTCCATAGAAAAGACATACCCACGTGGCCAGCAGGATATAAAAAACCCAGCTGACACTTCATCTGGCGCTCCCTGGTTCTGAGGGGTTCTGTGCACACAGGCTGGCTTCTGAGACAATGCATCCTGGCACTACCCTGCAGAGAGGAAAGTTGGAGCTGGGGCCCATTCCTTCCTGACCCTTCACTGAGGCAGCCTTTGGCTGAGGCGCTTTTACCACACCTGATGCACCTCTTCAGAGTCTTTGCTGTATCAAATCCTTTTCCTAAAATAAACTGTACATTTCTAAGCTTTGTCATTTGGGGTCCCGTGCCCTGGTGTCCAGACATATAGTTGATTTGTATGTATTGACCTGCATTTACTAAGCTTTTATACTCATTTAGCTGTTCTGCAATTTACCTGTAGATTATTCTAGGTTTGTAAAGCACATAATCATAAATTCTTAAGCCTTCATTTCTCACCTATTTCACTGTCTAGAACTTCCAGTATGAGGGTCGATTGTATTTGAATGTACCAGGCATAATTCAATTGGCCCCAACATGGACTGCTTAGACATTTCATCAGTAAGCATAAAAGAAGTTACCTTCTATTTCTAGTTTTTTTAATGAGCTCTTTAAATGATGGATAGGGGCTGAATTTTCTGAAAGGCCTTTTATTCATAAATGGAATGAACCATTTGTTGTTGTTTTTATTGTGGTGAACAAAACAAGGCTAGAAAGATCCTTCTAATCATGGGCTTGACTGAATTGCAGGGGTTTTTAAAATGTATGTATGTATGTATGTATGTATGTATGTATGTATGTGTTTATTTATTTATTTGTTTTTGAGACAGAGTCTCCCTCTGTCATCAGGCTGGAGTGCAGTGGCACTATCTCAGCTCACTTCAACCTCCGCCTCCTGGGTTCAAGCGATTCTGCTGCCTCAGCCTCCCAAGTAGCTGGGATTACAGACACACGCCACCATGCCTGGCTAATTTTTGTATTTTTAGTAGAGATGGGGTTTTTCCATGTTGGCCAGGCTGGTCTTGAACTCTTGACCTCAGGTGATCTGCCTGCCTCAGCCTTCCAAAGCGCTGGGATTACAGGAATGAGTCACCACGTCCAGCTGAACTGCAGTTTTTAAAAGTGAGGTCTTCATTGCCATTTAGTTCAATAGACTTTCTAATCTCCACTCGATGTATTAATAGTTGTTTTGATAGGGTATTCCCAGTTCATTTGTAAGACAGATATGATTCATCTCATCTCATGGTTAGAAAACTGAGAGGTTGAGTTTCAAGTTTGTTGCCAAAGGTCCTAGACCGACTGAAAAATTTCCCCTCCTTGCCAAGTTCTTCCCTTCCTCTGTAAAAACAGTGCTCTCCAGTTCAGGAGCCTGGACGGACCTCTCTCTCCAGCCCGTCATGTCACTGGCCTACTTGTGAGGAACACTGTCAAGAGAAGGAATCTCTCGTTCATTAATTCAAGGTGTTTTGATGCAGAAGATGCAGACTTTGACTCCCAGTATTGCCCTTAATAGGGGGATGCATTTCTGTGAATTTGAATATATTTTTAAATCTCTTTCTAAAACTATTGTAATTATTTTCCTTTATCCCTCATACTACATGGCAATCTAAAATCATAATGCAGGCCAAGTGCGGTGGCTCACACCAATAATCCCAGCACTTGGGACCAAGGCGATTGGATCACCTGAGGTCAGCATTTCGAGACCAGCTGGACCAACATGGTGAAACCCTGTCTCTACTAAAAATACAAAAATTAGCCAGGCATGGTGGTGCATGCCTGTAATCCCAGCTACTTGAAAGGCTGAGGCAGGAGAATCACTTGAACCTAGGAGAGGGAGATTTCAGTGAGCCGAGACCACACCACAGCACTCCAGCCTGGGCAACAAGAGCAAAACTCCATCTCAAAATAAATAAATAAGTAAATAAATTTTTTTTAATGAAGTAAAATAAAATCACAATGCAAAGATCGCCTTGTTCCTGCACACACAGGACATTCAGCTCTAGATCCTGAGGAGGCAGCCCCTTGAGCATTGCCCCTTTCCTTGCACCTGCTTAGTGTGAACTTCTCTGAAAACATTTATCTGAGTCCCTCTGGGACCTGCAGATGATCCCCGGTTTGCATCCTGCTCTGCTGGACCACAGTCAACCACCTAAGTGTCACTTTGATGAGTGTCCTGAAAACAGTAGGCTCCAGATCTCAGCCATCCTTGGAGGCCAAAGACCAGAACTCTGTGTCTTAATGCATTTTATTTTCCTTTATCATTTTTATTTTAAAATAATTAATAATGTTTATCTTCAAGAGAAACAGGCATGTCTTTGAGAACATCTTGCTTGAATGCAGATGTTTTAATTCCTGAATACCATCCTGCAGAATTCACCATACAGCCTATCATTGAGCCAAGGGAACTGAACACTGGCCCAGTGTTAAGTGGATTTTTAAAAATTCTTTGGCCTTTCAATCTCTACTTTATACCCCGAAGCTATGGTTCAAATGTTTGTCCCCTCCAAAACTCCTTTGAAACTTAGTCCCCATTGTAACAGTATTGAAAGAGTGAGAAATTTGAATATGATATTGCAGAGGTGGGACTGACCTTTGGGAGGTAATTAGAATTAGATGAGGTCGTGAAGGAGGAGTATCAGGGGCTTATAAGAGGAGAAAGAGGGTTCTGAACTGGCACTCTCAGCCCCTCTCACCTTGTAATGCGTCTGTCATGTTATAACACAGCACGAGTCCCTCACCAGAAGCCAAACAAATGTGGCCCCTAGATACTGGACTTTCTGCCTCCAAATTTCTTTTCTTTATAAATTACCTAGTCTCAGAGATTCATTTATAGCAACAGAAAATGAGCTAATGTGGCAGATAAAAACAGAAAAGAAGACAGCAAAACAATCACTTTAAAAAAGATTCTACCCTGAGAGTAAGCACAAATGGTTAAAAAAGTAAATTATATTTCCTCAATTAATCAGAGCTAGCACAGAGAAGATGTTCATTTGTAAACAATTTCAATTTTACTTAAGACAAGATGGCATGAACCATGTTCATGAATATCTTTATAACATGGAAAACACTTTCAGGCATGAGTAAACTTCACCAAGGGAAACTATTAGGAAATGACGATGCTCACTTCTGCCAGGGATAGAGAAAGCGGAAAATAGTGTTGTCTTAACCACGAGAAAAAGCCAGCTACACCACAAGCTGAAATTTCCTTGGACCCAGCAAAATGTTTAGGTCACAGGGAAACCAAGAAGCCTGAAATCCCAGGAGGGGCAGACCCCTCTAAGGAGAAACTAGACAGGAACCAGGTTCACTTATGGCAAAGATGTGCAGATGGGAAGGGGTCTGAATTCACTCACCAGGCACTTACAAGAATGCTGGCGGCTGGGCAAGAGAAGGGGATGAGCCCCATCGGTAATACAGTCACGCAGGGTGGACTGAGCTATGTGCACCAGACACGAACCCACCACCCCACCTAGAACCTTCTCCCTCAAAATGCATAAGTCTTAACCCCACGAGCAAGGAAAGACCCACTGCAGGAGGGAAAGGGTAGAAGCAAAAGCCCTGGATACTCAGGGGAGGACAAGAAGTCATGCTGGGCCCAGGATCCTTTGCTGAAACCAAGGAGAAGTCCGCTGCCCTGGGGGAGTGTGGGGGTGAAGCAGGAATCCCCCACTCAGGTAGACTTTGAGCACCATATGGAAGAGAGGCAGGAATGACACAGGCCCAGGCACACAGAGCATTTACAAGAAAAAAGCTGGAGCAGGACAACAGCAAGTTTCCCCTGACCTGGATCCTAGAACCAAATTTCACCCAGCACCAACTACCACTGGGAGCTGCAGAGTATGGAGAAGACCTGATACAGTGACAGCCAAAAGCCAAGCATGGAGCACTAAATCTGAGGAAGACTTCCCAACACACCAGCCAGACCCCACCCTACGCACAAGGTGAAAGGAGGAACGGAAAGCCTGTAGACAGCAAGAGCCGTGACAACAACAAATCTCAAATTCAGCTCATCGTTTGTCCAAACTTTATCAACCCTCCACATTAATGGCTTCACAGCATAAGAGGCATGCCCATTTCCGGGGGTAATTACTATATACCTCAGTCATCCCTGGTTTCCAAATGATGTTCAGCATTGAATAAAAAAGATCATGCACACAAAAAAAGCAAAATAGTAATAATAACCCACAATCAAGAGACAAGTAAATCAATAGAATCAGATACAGAGATGGCCCAAATGATGAAAACCTCAGCCAAGGACTTTAAGATAATGATGATTAATATGTGTGTAGTGGAAGGGGTGGCCAGCATCCATGAGCACAGAGACCCTTGCAACACAGCAATAAAATCCACACCATCTGCATCAGCCTCGGCTACAGCAGGTCCTGGTGTAGCACTGCTCATGTTCCGACATGCGAAGGCCCAGTGCTTCTGGCCCATAGCTCCTGTAAAAGCCAGACATATTCCTCAAGATGAGAATGTCTTGCCTTCTGCTGTCCTTATGTCTCTGCTCCATTCTGATGTCCCTGACATACAAACAATGCCAGTCTTCTTTACTCATGATCTTACAGGGGAATGAAATATCTCATCTAGGAAGAAGAAGAGGAAGTGTCAACAACAACAATCAAGTCACTTTTTCAAGGACAGAAGGCAATCTCGGATCACTGAGGGCAGAATGATCCCAAGGAAAGTATTAGATGCAGCAAAGGAGTCAAATCAGTAGGGACGAGAGCATGCGGCCTCCGCAGTGTGGTGGAACTTAGTGATCTCTGCCAGAGCAGGTTTAATGAAGTAAAGGAGGTGAAAGACTGCAGTAGACTGAGGAATACATGCACGTGAGGAAGGAGAAGCAAGTTCAGACAGCTCTTTCACCCAGTTCTGAGAAGGAAATGAACACCCAGGGAATATATTTAACTGTTTCAACAGGACAGACAATAGGTAGAACAGCTACCTATGCCCTTATCTATATGCATGTGATTTAGTTTGGATATTTGTCCTCTCTCAAATCTCACATTGAATTGTCAATTGTAATCCCCAGTGCTGGAGGCGGGGCCTGGTGGGAAGTGTTTGGATCATGGGGGCAGATCCCTCATGACTTGCTACTGTCTTTGCAATGGCTGGTGAGTTCTTGCAAGATCCGGTCATTTAAAACTGTGTGGCACACCCCCTGTGCTTGCTCCTGCTCTGGCCATGTGACGGGCCTGCTCCCCCTTCACCTTCTGCCATGACTGGAAGCTTCCTGAGGCCTCCCCAGAAGCCGATGCCACCATGCTTTCTGTACAGCTTCAGAACTGTGAGCCAATTAAATCTCTTATAAATTATCCCGTCTCAGATATTTCTTTATAGCAGTGCAAGGATGGCCTAATACAGCATAGAAAGACAGAACTCCTTTCCGCGTGTAATAAAAACACTCACCACCTCCCCACACAAAGAGAATGATCATGTAAGAAAGGGAAAGAACATACACATATATGCGTCCCCCAACACATGACAGGAGCTCTCTGGACACATCTCATTCTATCTTCAGAATGCTGTAAAGTACAAGTGCTCATTTCTGATTTAGAAATGAAGGAAATGAGACTCCAAGAGCTACGTGTGCTGCTCAACATTGACAGTTCCACGGGAGCCTGTACACAGTGACAGACACTGAGGTCAGCTTTCTTCCCCTGGGGGTTTTGCCTCAATTGTGAAGGTTAATGTTTAGTGAGCATGTGTTACACAATAAGTACAAGCACCTAATAAGTGCTAAGAAAAAGTAAGCTCAGCAGCACATGTTAATACACTATTAATAGAATAAAATGAGGCATAGCAGAGAGATACCTCTTTGGACCTCAGGAATAAGATTGGCCTCAGAATGAAATTAGCAAAAGGATCAAAGACAAATTCACTGTGAAGTGGAAGAGTCCCTCCCAGGCTGGCCAGCTTAAACCACCACAGGCTTCAAGGAATCTGTTTTGAAAACAAAGCATGAGATACAGAATTGCTGAAGTGTCTCAGAGGAACGTGTCACAGTGCTCATTGCAAGGGCACAGGGAAGGTCACGGTGCAAGGACACAGACGGCCTGGCTCAGTGAGTTCACCATCGAGCACTGCATCAGGCGGAGGTGGGGGAAGCGGTGCCCAAGCATGAATACCTTGTTCCTCTGACTCAGTTTTGAAATTGCAGGCACCGTCAATTCTGATGAGCTTGATGAATTTATTTTTTAATTGAACTAGAATATGATGTAAAATAAAACATCAGAGAGTATCACACCTTGTGAAATTAAGTTTTCTTCAGTGAAACTCTTCTTTCAATTTTTCAAGAGTGTATAGGTATATACAGGGTTGGAATATGAAATATATTTTATACCATGAACTGAATTATAAAATAGATGAAAACCACAAGTCACTGTTATTCACTCATCTTGCCTTTGAAATGTGTTCACAAGGTTCCTCTTATTTGTAATGTATGTATCATGCACATCTGCCTACTGGAGGGGAAAATACTTTATAGGTCTCATAACTACCCATGTCTGTGCCTCTGTGACGTTGTGTGTGTGTGTGTGTGTGTGTGTGTGTGTGTCTGATCACAGGGGCACGAACTTAATGCTCTCTTCTCTGTCCCGTGTTGCAATTGTCTACTGCTCCACCGCCCCAGGCCTAGAATAAAGATCTCAGTGCAAATGCACCTGCACATGTCATTCAAATGAAATTTGGGGGCGGGAGTTGTCACCATGAGTAAATGTGGACAGTAAGGCAAAGAGGGTGGAGTCTCAGGTAGTGGAGAGTACAGGGGCCACCTGGGCCAATTCAGGTGTCCAACAAACAGTGCTGCCTCCACCCTTGCCAGGAGCTTTCTATTCCTTTCATTCCACAACCCTTTCTTCCATCACCTTCACCCCCACACTACTGATAGCCCTTCTCTGGAAGATGAAACCTTTCTTCCTCAATCCTGCCTTGTCCATTCCCAAATGCTGTGAATGAGGCACTGGGGCTCCAGGAACTGCAGGATGGCGTCAGGAATCCTCCAAGGCTATTCATGCCCCCGTACTGTCTCCTCCTCCGTGCTTTTGGGTTCTTGGATGGACTCTGTCCCATCTGCTTCATTCCCACACTCAGTTCTTCCCACCACTCACCCTAACCCTGTGAGGCAGCAGCTATATGAAGAGCTGGAATCACCTGAGGGCACAGTAAAGGTGTTACCACCCTCACCAGGAGGAAATGGTGATAATGCAGAGGCTGGAATTGCCCTGTCTACCTTTACGAGCTTGGAACAGGCTCTTTTCTGAAAAGCGTGTATTGACATCTAACATGGGTGCTTAGGATTCCAAATCATAGAATTACCATTATCCAATCTGGAACCTTCTCCAGATGGAGCAGCTGTAAGATGCCAGTGCCACCACCAGCACAGGTTCCTAAATCATTGTGTGGAATACTAAGCACCTCTTGTTGACCTGCACAGGAAGCGGGGGGTGGGCAAAACAAATTCTCCTCTCTTGACATTAAGATCGTTATTATTTAATGCAGAATAATGAATATTATTTAATGCAAATTAGGTGGGAATTACAATCTGCTCCAGGTTTCAGACCACACATGGGGAGAATGGAGACACACAAAGTTGAAATGACAGAAGCGGGGGTTCAGAGAGATGAGGCCACAGGAGTTTTCAGGGCAGAGTCCTGGAAATGCAGAGAGAGACAGAGGAGAAAGAAAGACAAAAGTCCCAACAATAAGTGCACATACCCCAAAGTATGTGGACAAATACAGCTTCCCACAGTCATTGCTGCAGTAGAAAGCTGTGAACAGGTGCAAAGGATGAAGAGAGCAATAATGTGCACAATCCAGGGCTCCATGAGGCTGGGAAATGTGCCAAGGGCCTAGTCAAAAATGCAGGAGAGGTGCTCCACCTGGAATGGGTTCTGTCGTCTCCTTTCTTTTTGGACTCAGCTCTCTCTGCTGGACTCTGTCTAGATTCAGTGATGTCCAAATCCCCTTTATTCAAGATTCCAGATAGAGTTGCATTCTGATATCCC
>NW_012110097.1:313690-320572 GCF_000951045.1 Mandrillus leucophaeus
CCATTTAAAGTCACTGATAATGGTCCCAAGGGCATACAATGAATGACATTTTACTCTCATCCAGGAACTCAGTGCAGTTCAAATAGAATAAATACAAAGAGATCTACAGACACATTATAGTGAAAATGCTGAAAGTTAATCCCAAGGAAAAAGTTCTGAAAGCAGGAAGAGACAGCAGAAAGTGAAAGCTTTGAACTTAAAAAGGATTCTCTTAAACTCTTCAATGGGAACCCCAGCAAGATTAACTGCTGATTCCTCATCAAAAACAATATAGGCCAGGAAGAAGTGGGATAACATGCGCAATGTCCAAATTTTAAAAATTCTCAACCAAGATTGCTATAACATAGCACAGCTGTTTCAAAAATGAAGGTATAATAAAAATATACCCAGATTAACAAAACTGAAAGGATATGTTGCTGTTATGCCTGCCTCATAAGAAATCGAAAGAGAAATTCATCAGGCTGGAAGCAAGTGATCCCAGACAGTAAATCAAAATCACACACAAAAAACATAGGGCACCAAAAAAGGTAAATATGCAACTACAAAAAGCAATATAAATGCACATTCTTCTATTTTCTTCTCTTAACCGAGGTAGAAAGCTGTTGTATACAACCGTACTTATACAATGCATTGTTCTTCCTGTACCATATATAAATGTAATGTGTTCACCAACAAGAGTATGAAGGAGGTCATGGGAGCAAAGCTGTATTGGGTTGAGAAAATGGCTCCAAATATTAACTCAACTTTATAAACCAAATGAAAAGAACCATAAATGATAACGAAGAAGTTTAATATAACAAAATATCTAAATAAATACTACTTCTCCTTTCTTTCAACTTCTTCAAAATATATAAAATCATATGTGATAATTATATCAAGTACCGTTGAAATTGTAATGCTTATAAATGTAATACCCAAAAAAGGTGTATAGAGAAAGGTAGAGAACTACATCTAAGACATACAGCTATACATGAAAGGGTGTAGAGCTACATGGGGGTAATATTACTATATCTAACTGGAATTAAGTTACATGAATCTGTAGCTGACTCTAATAATTTAAAATGTACATAGTAAGCCCAAGTCTACTCACTAGGGTGATATGTTACATGCAGTGTGCAAAAACATCAATAAAGAAATGTAAACACTACATTAGAAAACACTTCTTACAAAAGAAAACAGTAAAAAGAAATAGAGAAATAAAAATGCTATAAAAAATAGAAAACCAAAAGTAAAATGGCAATATAAATTCAACTGTATCAATAATAATATTAAATGTGAATTAATTAAACAATAAAATCAAAAGGTAGAGGTGGTGAGATTGAATAAAAAACAAGATCCAACTGTATACTGTTTAAAGAAGTCACCCTTTAAATTCAAAAACACAAGTAGATTGAAAGTAAAGGATATAAATAGATATATCATGCCAACAGAAAGCCCAAGAAAGCTATACTAAAGTAGCTATACTAATATCAGATGAAAAAGTTTTTTAAACAAAAAAAAAGTTAGTAGATATAATTAGGGCCATATTACAACAACAAAAGTATAGATTCATCAGTAAGAAAGGACCAGTATGACTATGTGTGCACCTAATAAAATATCACCAAAACGACTGAAGTAAAAACTAACAGAAAGAAAGGTAGAAATAAAAAATTCAAAAATAATGTTTAAAGACCTTATTTCTCCAAATCCAATAATGGATAGAACAACTATACAAAAAAGCAACAAGGAAACAGGAGACACAAGCAACATTTTGGTTCCGCTATACTTGAAAAACGTGGACAGAACATTCCACCCAACAACTGCAGAGTATATAGTACTTCTCAACTGTGCATGAACATTCTCCAGGATAGCTCCATGCTAAGCCATTATACAAACCACAATACATGTATGTAAAGGACAGGATAATATACAGTATGTAGATCATTCATAATGGAGTAGACCTGGAAATTAATAACTTAAAAGAAATTTGGGTAATTCAAATATGTGGAATTAAGCAACACTCTCCAAAATTATGGAAGAGTCAAAGAAAAAATCAAAAGAAATCTTAGAAAATACACCAAGATGATGGAAAATGAAGATGCAATATACACAATTTTTGGAAGGCAACTAAAAAAGTGCTTAGAGGAAAATTTATAGCTGTAAATATATTAAGAAAGAAAAATGATCTCAAGCCAATAACCTAGGCTTCTCATGTTAAGACAATTTTTTAAAAAAGCAAACATAATCTAAAGTAGGCATAAAGAAGAAAATAATAAAGACTACAGTAGAAATCAATGAAATAGGAAATACAAAAACACTAGAGAATAACAATGAAATAAAAAACACATCATAAAAGATCAACGAAATAGAAAAATCTTTAGCTAGACCAAGAAACAAATAGAGAAGACTCAAATAACTAAAATAAACAATGTTGAAAGGGGGACATTACTACCAAGTTTTAGGAAGTAAAAGGATATTTAGAGAATAATAATATGAACAATGGTATACACATACATTAGTTTATTTAGATGAAATGGAAAAATTGCTAGAAATACATAAACTGCCAAAATGGACTAAAGAAAAAGGTAAATTACCTGACTGGAACTACTGTAAGTGAAGAGATTATACTAAAAAAACCTACATACCTAGAAAAGTTCGTGTCTAGAAACATGACTGGTGAATTCTACCAAACATTTGGAGAACATTTAATATCAGACCTTCCCAAACTCTCCAAAAAATAGAAGCAATAGAGATACTTCCCAACTTATTCTATGAGGCAGTATTACCTTGGTGCCAAAACCTTACAAAGATATCACAAGAAAAGAAAAATTCAGAACAATGCATCTTGTGAATATAGATGCAGAATTATTCAAAAATACAGGCAAACAGAATCCAGCAACATATAGAAATAATTATACCACATGACCAAGTTGGATTAATCCCAAGAATATAAGATTGGTTAAAAACCAAAAATCATTTAATAACAATACACCATATCAATATAATAGTAGACAACACTGCATGACTATCTCAATAGATGCAGAGAGTAAATCTGACAAAATCCAAGAGCATTTCATGATGAAAGTATTCAACAAAGTAGAAATGTAGGAGAACATCCTCAAACTGAAAAAGGGCATGTGAAAAATTCACAACTAAGATCATGCTTAATGGTGAAGG
Organism: Mandrillus leucophaeus; assembly: GCF_000951045.1. NCBI lineage: Eukaryota > Metazoa > Chordata > Mammalia > Primates > Cercopithecidae > Mandrillus > Mandrillus leucophaeus. Next base: position 316,847 of record NW_012110097.1, read on the forward strand.
CCAGTATACTTATGTTCTAAGATCAGGAACAAGACAAATGTATCCAATCTCACCACATCTATTCATCGCTGTACTGACGGTCCTAACTAGGGCAATTTGGCAACAGAAATAAATAAAAGGTGTCTAGATTGGAGAGGAGGAAGTTCAACTAGCTTTATTCACAGGGGACATGATCCTGTATTTAAAAAACTGTAAGGAATTCACTAAAAACTATTATAACTAATAAATGAGTTCAGGTATATAATGGGATACAAGATGATGTACAAAAATCCATTGTATTTCTGTACACAAGAAATGAACAATCAAAATGAAATTAAGGAAAAAATTCTAGTTATAATAGAACCAAAAACAAAATACTTAGGAATATCTTTAAGAAAAGAGATATAAACTTGAACACTAGAAACTACAGTACATGGCTACTGTTGGCAACACCTAGGTATTATGCCTAGTCTCCCCTCCTTGACTCTGAGGAGTTTCCCTTCATAGGGGTAAGAGGGGGATTGTATTGTTGGCCTTTATATTATTACAGTTGGGCTTGGGGTGAGGTCTGTACAACCAAATGTGTATTACTGTTTCCATTTTTATGGATGGAAGACTGAGGCCCACAAAGAGAAAGATGACCATCCATATCCTGGATGGTAGACTATCAGGCACGGGTTCCCCTCACCAAACCCCTGCCAATCATCCTGTATTTAAAGGATCCCCAGATATCATACCAATAGGTGTTTAAGAGAGAGGCCTGGGATCCAGGAGTCTGAGAAACGAACACAGAAATTCCAAAACCTGAGGCAACAGGGTTCTAGGAGGATCAAGACTGAGTTCCATAGATCTGCACAATAGTCACTAAGGCAATTATAAGATCAGAGAAGATACAGAAATTTAAACAAAGCAGGACGTATCTTAGGAAAAGAGAAAATCAGGGATAGGTTTTGCAAGTGGCAAGCCTCTCATCCCTCCATGCCTCCACCCCCAGAACTTCACCTCCATTTCATCCCAACCTCTTTCCATCCCTCAACCCCATAGCAACCTTCATTACATAAGCCCACATCTACCTGCTTGAAGAGGAATTTTGATGGTAGCTGGAGCTCTGAGGAAGCCTACACAGAACTCCATGCCTAGTAGGTGGCAAAAGCCAGGACAGAAAGGCAAAGTTCGAGTCCATCTTACAAAATAATAAAAAACAAATAAAATAAAATAAGGATTGGATGGATGGACGGATGGATGGATGGATGGATGGATGGATGGATGGATGGATGGATGGGTGTTTGGTTGGTTGGAACTTGGATGGAACTTGGGAGATTCTTGGTAAATGATTATCAGACTCTGGAAGAGTACATTGGCACAAGGATTATGAAGTGTACCTACCCTATGACCCTGCTATTGTATTATGTATATACGATAGAGCATTTTCCCAACTGTGTAATATAACCCATTGAAGGCTAACAAGTAACTTGAGTGAGAACATCCTTTAATGGAAGAGGCTTAGCATTTTAATTTCTTACTAATTTGTTAACAAACTTGAAGTAAAATTAAGACTTTTTACCTACTTTAGAATGCATCTAACAAAAAACAGTCGTGGGTTATAACAGCAGTACCTACATCAGATTTTTTAAATGAGATTACTTAATACCATCGACTCATTGACCCACATTCGAATTTCCCCACAGTTCCCACAATGTTCCCCGTTGTCAGACTTGGATTAAGAAAGAACCAGAACTGCACGTCTCCATCAGATAGATAGATCTGTAGATGTTAGGCATCCCGACCTTTTGGCTAGTGTTACTCATTTTGCCACAAGTCAAAACAAGTGTTTACTTTTGAGATTATTTTTGCAACACTGAAGTCAACATAGAACAAACATTGCTTTAAAATATTTTGCCTTAAACATCTCTATCCTTTTTTATCCCCAACACTTTCTATGGATTATGTGACTTCAAAGAGTTTCCTTTGAGGAAACACAAGTGTTTCCCACTTAATGTCAGTAATATGTTCTTTAAAATCATAAATTCTGCATGAAAATAATGGGAGCTTATTTGACATTAATATGGGAAAATTAGACTGTGTCATACTGCTGCTCCAAACCTATTACTAAAAATTTAATAAAATGAAGTACAATGCTCCCTTGTGACAGATTCTTTTTATGTTTGTATTTTTTTAAGTAAACAAACTTTTTTATGATGTAAAAACTTTAAAACATAGATGACTTTCTGATGTGCAAACAGTTGCTTTGTATGATTCACATGGTCTCTATTAGCACCAGCCATCTACCTCACTGAATTCCATCCATTTGACATTCATTGTGATTTTCAAAATTTCTATGTGTGCTTCCAAAGTGCTGTTGATTGTATTTAACATACACATTAAGACTTTCTTCCCCACATAATTTTCTTAGATATATATCAAGTTTTGATGGCTCAGATGTATCAGTTAGCATTTTCTTTACAAGAAAGTAATCAGAGCTTAGTGGCTTAAAAAACAACCACCATTTTCTTTGTTCAAGCTTCTGTGGATCTGTATTTTGTGGTGGGTTCATTTGGGCAGTTCATATTCTATGTTAGTGTTGCTTGGATCATGAGTGACAGTTGAGTCACCTGGTGCCTGGCTGAGTCACCTGGCTGGTTGGCTTAAGATGCCTTTACTCACATGTCTTGTGGTTTGTGCTGGCTCTCTGCTAGGCACTGTGTCTCCAACAGGTAGCCCCAGGATTCTTCACAATATGACTGTGTCCAAGAAGGCAAGCACCATTAGCCAAATACTTTTTTAATCTATATTTGCATCACATTTGCCTGTGTCCCATTATTCAAGGCAAGTCAAAAGGCAAAGCCCAGTTCATCATCACAGCACTTTACATGAGGTCTTGGATACAGGGAGACTTGTCATTGGGAAACATTACTGGAACAGTGTACCATAAGAAATATACATTATGTACATTTGTTTCCGATACAGTCATGGGCAAAAAAATGTTCGTTTGCAAGATGCATACTTTGCATGATATCTAGATATATAAAAGCAAGATGTGTTAGAGATAGTGGAAATACCATATAGAGTCCTGCATGGAATCCATATATAGGAAAATAGTTAAAACAGCCAAGTATATGTCTATGATGTTAATTTTAGTGGAGATATAATGTCAATTTCTTTGGTTTAAATTATTACATTATGTCTTTAGGTAACATTCATTGGTGCTAAATTAGTAAAGTATATTATCATTAACCCAAAAATAAAATATATATCTAATGTCAACAAACTAATATACTGGCAGATGCATTTTTAATGGATCTTAGTTTCCCCTTATTTGAGGTGTGGAGGACTAATCTCTCCCAAGGATGTTCCTGTTTGTGGTTTTTGTTGATGTAGTTGTTTCTTTTTGAGGAGGGAAGTCATTTTCCAGCTAATTTGTATAGCGTTTTGGACACAAGAATGTAGGACCAAGCCACACCAGTTCTCTCCTTAATCCACTACATTTACCTTCTCTCTCAGCCATGTTTCCAGAGTCTGTCTTGCCAAGACCAGCTCGGTCAGGGAGACCCTAACCCAGCAGCGCTAGAGGAATTAAAGACACACACGCAGCAATATAGAGGTGTGGAATGGGAAACCAGGGGTCTCACAGCCTTCAGAGCTGAGAGCCTCGAACAGAGATTTACCCACATATTTACTGACAGCAAGCCCATGATAAACATTGTTTCTATAGATTATAGATTAACTTACAGGAAACAAGGGGATGGG
>NW_012110097.1:320622-361369 GCF_000951045.1 Mandrillus leucophaeus
TAATATACTGGCAGATGCATTTTTAATGGATCTTAGTTTCCCCTTATTTGAGGTGTGGAGGACTAATCTCTCCCAAGGATGTTCCTGTTTGTGGTTTTTGTTGATGTAGTTGTTTCTTTTTGAGGAGGGAAGTCATTTTCCAGCTAATTTGTATAGCGTTTTGGACACAAGAATGTAGGACCAAGCCACACCAGTTCTCTCCTTAATCCACTACATTTACCTTCTCTCTCAGCCATGTTTCCAGAGTCTGTCTTGCCAAGACCAGCTCGGTCAGGGAGACCCTAACCCAGCAGTGCTAGAGGAATTAAAGACACACACGCAGCAATATAGAGGTGTGGAATGGGAAATCAGGGGTCTCACAGCCTTCAGAGCTGAGAGCCTCGAACAGAGATTTACCCACATATTTACTGACAGCAAGCCCATGATAAACATTGTTTCTATAGATTATAGATTAACTTACAGGAAACAAGGGGATGGGCTGAAATAAAAGGATGAGTTTGGCTAGTTATCTGCAGCAGGAGCATGTCGTTAAGGCACAGATCGCTCATACTATTGTTTGTGGTTTAAGAATGCCTTTAAAGCAGTTTTCCACCCTAGGTGGGCCAGGTGTTCCTTGCCATCATTCCAGTAAACCCACAACCTTCCAGCATGGGTGTCATGGCCATCATAAACATGTCACAGTGCCCCAGATATTTTGTTTATGGACAGTTTTGGGGCCAATTTATGGCCAGATTTTGGGGGACCCCTTCTTTGATTTGCAAAGCGATAAAAGCAAAGGCAGCTTTGTCACAGTGAACTACATCTTGCAGGAGTCAGGATCCGCATCTGCAGACTATACAAAGACAAACAACACAGATTAAAAGCACAATCATCATTGAAATCACAGAGCTTCCAAGTGTTTTTGTCCATTTTAATGGGTTACTAGCTGCTAATCTGTCTGCAGCTCCTTCAAGCACTCCAGTTCCTGGCATTAAGGTGAGGTGTGCCTGGAATGCTTTAAATATTTCCTCTTTTAATTTTGTAATATCCAAAGACAAGTCTGCAGAGTGTCCTTCTAGATGCTTTTTTATCCTTTCCCAAATTTTGATCTTATTAAGAGCTATTAATAGTTTCCACAAATCCTTATGTTAAGCTCCTAGAGCAGGCCATATCATTTGAGGTTGAGGTGCCACTATACCGCCATGGTTCCAGATAATAGGAACTCTTGCCATACTTCTCATCATTTCTACCATCTGACCATTTTGTTCAGACCAGCTGAATACAGTGTGGCCATGGCACACAGACTGAGAGGTGCAATTTAATCTAAACATCCCCTTAAGGGACCAATCAATAATGATTCCACAGGAATGGTTGCGCAGCACCTCTGCCTGTTCTGCAATGCAATCTTCCCAAACAAGTATGTCCATTTTTTTCTGGCCAGGTCCAATTCTGTTTACAAATAGGTTTTTGAGAGTGGTATGCCTCAATTATAGGAGCAGATTTATTATGGTAAATACTGAGATCCAAAAGCATGTGTAACCGTGTCATAGAGTGATTACATCCAGGTATTATTGCCAGCCAAGATTGATAAATATGCCCAATAAGTATAATTGTTCTCTGTTTCAGCCCTTGTTGAAGGAATACTCATGGCAATGGTGATCACCACTATCATAGCTACCATTAAATTACTCATTGGGACTGGTTGTCCTGCTTTCCTCAGGTTTTCTTCCGCCATCTGTGACAGCTTCTTGATCTGTCCCCAGGTGGGTGGCTGTGTTCGACAGGTGTTGCCCATGATAGCTGGGGTCTTCCTCAGCATCAGCCTCAACATGGCTGCAACCAGGGGGGTCCTTGGGTTCCTCCCGGAATCTCTTCCTCGGCATCTGGCTCACGATAAGGTTTCAGGTGTCTTGATGGTATCAAATCGGCTGTTGATTTTGCCCCAGAGAAACACAAGCATAACCTCTACCCCAAGTTATTATTTTACCTATTTCCCAACTTTTTGTTATTGGATCTCTCCACCAAACCAGTTGTTCTGCTTCTGTCTTTGCAGCTGGTTTCTGTAGATGCTGTTCAGCTGCTGATACATCTGGCCTTTGGGCAGACTAAAAAAATTTAAAGTTAATAATACTAGATTCAGTTGCATCTGCAGTGTTCCATATTCTCTATTCCTCCCCTCCCCCCACCCCCCTCTGCTTTTGCAACTGCTGTTTCAGGGAGAGATTCATTCTTTCCACCGTGGCTTGTCCTTGAGAATTGTATGGGATACCAGTAACGTGTTTAGCATTGCACATAGAGAAAAATGTAGCTAGAGCTTGGCTAGTATAGCCTGGGGCATTATCTGTTTTAATAGATGCTGGAATGCCCATCACCACAAAACACTGCAAAAGGTGACGTTTAACACAGGTAGAAGACTCTCCTGATTGACATGTAGCCCAAAATGAGAAAAAGTGTCCACACTAGTCTCCCAAATGAGGGAAGATGTGTGACATCCATTTGCCAAAGAGAATTAGGTTCCAATACTTGAGGATTAACTCCTCCTGTAAAAGATGAGGAATGTACCATTTGACAAGTTGGACATTGCTGGATAATAGCTTTAGCTTCTTTCCAGGTAATGCTGTATCTGCGTTTGAGACCAGAGGCATTGACATGGGTTAAATTGTGGAAGTGTGTAGCATTAGATATTGCATTAGCAACTAAGTGATCAGCCATTTGATTCCCTTCAGTCAAAGGTCCTGGAAGAGGTGTATGAGCCCTAATGTGAGTGATGTAAAAAGGGTGCGTTCTACTCCTAACTGCTGTTTGCAATTGGGTAAATAAAGTCATCAGTTGTTCATCTGTATGAAATCGTAACTGAGCATTTTCAATTAACTGTGTGGAATGAACCATGTATGAAGAATCAGAAATCACATTAATAGGCATATCAAAAGCAGTCAATACCTCAATTACAGCTACAGGCTCCACTTTTTGAGCTGAAGTAGAGGGCGTCTGGAAAATTTTACTTTTCGAGCCAGAATAAGAAGCTTTATCATTACTAGACCCAACTGTAAAAACATTCTCAGCACCTTCAATTAGTTTAAATTTAGTTATTTTAGGGAGAATCCAATTAGTTAATTTCAAAAATTGAAACAGTTTCATTTTAGGAAAATAATTATCAAGAGTACCCACAAAGTCAGCTAAATGGGTTTGCCAAGTAAGACTATTTCTGAAAGTTTGCTGTATTTGTGCCTTCATGAGAGGGACAATAATTTTTCCAGGATCATATCCATGTAATTTAACAATCTGAGTTCTCCCATTTCCTATCATAGTAGCAATTTGATCTAAATAAGGAGTTAGAGTCCGTGAATTAGTATGTGGAAGAAAAAGCCACTCTACTAAGTCCTGTTCTTGGACAATAACACCGGTAGGTGAATGCTGAGTTGAAAAAATTAGTGAATCTAGAGCCTTCTCTGGATCTATTCTATTTATTTGAGCTTTATGGACTTGCTTTTCAATTAGCTGTAACTCTGCCTCAGCCTCCTTTGTTAATTGCTGAGGGCTAGTGAGACTAGGATTTCCTCTAAGGATAGAAAACAGATTACTCATGACATAGGTAGGAATGCCTAGAGCAGGTTGTATCCAATTATGTCCCCTAGTAATTTTTTTGAAGTCATTTAATGTTTTCAATTGATCCCTACATATGGCTACTTTCTGTGGCACAATGGTAGTGTCATTTACTAAGGTCCCCAAGTAGGAGTAAGGAGTAGTAGGCTGAATTTTGTCAGGAGCTATAGTTAAACCAGCACGAGAAATCAAATTTTGCAAGTGATCATAACATTGGAGTAATATTTTTCGAGTGGAGGCAGCACAAAGTATATCATCCATATAATGAATAAAGTAACACTGAAAATTTTTTACGAGTAGGTTCAATTGCTTGCCCTACATACGTCTGGCAAATTGTTGGACTGTTTAACATGCCTTGTGGCAGGCAATACTTTCCAGTGAAAACGCTTAGCAGGCTGCAGGCTGTTTACTGCAGGAATTGTAAATGCAAACCGTTCACAGTCTTGCTCAGCTAAGGAGATAGTAAAGAAACAGTCTTTTAAATCTATGACTATTAAAGGCCAACATTTTGGAATTATAGCAGGAGAAGGCAATCCTGGCTGTAATGCTCCCATAGTTTGTATAACTAAATTGATGACTCTTAAGTCAGTTAACGTTCTCCATTTACCTGATTTTTTCTTAATTATGAAAACTGGAGAATTCCAAGGGGAAAATGTTGGAGCTATGTGCCCATTTTCAAACTGTTCAGTAACTAATTCCCCTAAAGCCTCCAGTTTCTCTTTACTTAGCGGTCATTGTTCTATCCAAATTGGCTTATCTGTTAACCACTTTAAAGGTATAGGTTCTGGAGGCTTAACAATGGCCCCCATCAAAAATGATATCCTAATCTTTGGTGGGAACTTTGTCTTTCTGCTTGAAGCGGTTCTTTCAAACCTTGCAAATTTTTTTCTAGTCCCATACCAGAGACTTACCCCCATTTCATCCATCATATGTTGATTTTGAGGGCTATATAATTATTCTGGAATTAGAACTTGTGCTCCCCATTGTTGTAATAAATCTCTCTCCCATACATTTATAAGTACAGAAGTTATAATTGGTTGAATAGTCCCAGGTTGTCCACTGGGCCCCTCACAATGGAAAATATAACTACTTTGATACACTTCAGGGGCTTTACCAACTCCAACTATGTTAAATTGAGCAGGATGAACTGGCCACGTGAATGGCCAGTGCTGTAGAGAAATGACTGAAATGTCCACTCCTGTATCTACCAAACCTTTAAATTTCTTTCCCTGAATAGTTATTTCACAGGTAGGACATTTGTCAGTAATTTGATTTACCTTGTTTATTTGTGCTTCCAAATCCTCCTGTTTGTTTAATTTCACTTTTCCCCATTCCCACATATGGCACAATCAGGAGCTGTGCTATGCGCTCTCCTGGCTCTGCTTTCCAAGGAACTGAGGTAGATATAATAATTTGAATTTCCCCGTTGTAATCTGAATCAATGACTCCTGTATGTATTTGTACCCCTTTTAAATTTAAACTAGACCTACCTAGAAGTAATCCTATTGTCGCCGCTGGCAAGGGTCCACAGACTCCTGTTGGGACCTTTGGTGGGGGTTCCCCAGGCAGAAGGCTCACAGTTTTTGTGCAGCATAAATCTACTGTGGCACTACCAACTGTGGCGGGGGACAGACACTGTACAGGGGTGAGGGAATGGCCTGAGCCAGAAATATCCCTGTTTGAAATGGGGCCCAGGATGGGCCTCTCATGGCATTTCCCAAAATCAGGTTCCCTTCTTTATCAAACTTAGAGTGACACTGATTAGCCCAATGGTTTCCTTTTCTGCATTTTGGACATACTTCCAGCTCAGCAGTTTTCTTTTTTCCCCTATCTGGCAGCCTGACTCGCTGATTTTTTTCTACATTCTTTTTTAGTATGACCATGCTTCCCACAGTTAAAACAAGCTCCTTTATCCACTCTCAGTCCTGCCATTGCCTGTGCCAACAAAGTAGCTCTATGCAGATTACCTCCAATACCGTCACAGGCCTTGATACAATCAACTAAATGTGCTTTCCCTCTAATACGTCACAAAGCAGCCTGGCAATTGGGATTAGCATTGTCAAAAGCTAATAACCACAACACTATATCCTAAGCAGCCAAATCTGCAATCATCTTTTTAAGAGACTCCTGTAACCGAGCTATAAAATCCACATATGGTTCTTTTGGTCCCTGTTTTACAGCACTAAAGGAAGGGTATTGTTCTTCACCTGAAGTGATTTTTTTCCCCAAGCTCTAATACACACTCTTCTGTGCTGTTCTACGACATCATCCTGCGTGACCACTTGTACATCTAAACCAGCCCAGCCGCCAACCCCCAAAAGTTGGTCTGCAGTTATATTAATTTGAGGTTGGGCCTGGGCATTGTGAGCAGCCTGAATGGAAGCTTCATCTGCCCACCAAATTTTAAATTTTAAGTACTGAGCAGGAGCTAGACAAGCTCAAGGAAGAGCATCCCAGTCAGTAGAAATCATCTGACTGGGAACAGCAACATTCTTTAACAGTCCCATTACAAAAGGAGAACCTCATCCATACTGATTAATAGCTTAAATTCTTTGAGTAATTTAAAAGGAAAAGACTCAGATATAGCTATAATATTTCCCCATTGATCTGGGGGTTGTATTCTAACAGGGAACTGCCAAGCCTCTAATTTACCCTCTCATCTAGCTTGCTGAATTCCTGCCTGAATAGAAATGAGAGTGGTCACTCAAGGCGCTGCTCTAACAGTCACTGGGGCAACTACTTTTCACCCAGTGTCCTCCAGAAAAGAAAGATCTGGAGGGTCAGGCCACTCAGTCTTCAAAATAATAATGAGGGGGTGCAGAAGGGTAGGGATGAACCTCTCCCTCCTTTGCCACTTTAGCTTTAGCTGGCAAACAAACCTGCTCTGTAACCTCTTCTGTTACTTCATTATAGTCTCCTTCCTCCTCATCATTAGTGTGAAAAGGTTACAAGGTGGAATGAACCAGAACCCACAATTGTCCCATTGTTACCCTGATGCTTCCAAGCTCCCCTTCTTTCTCACCATGGGGATTGCTTAAGAGTACTCGGATGTCCTCCAGCTTAGTTCCACATTCTCCAACCATCACTCTGGCAACCCTTCAACCTGGACGCAAGCCCCCACGTATGGGCACCTCTTGCCGAGACCAGCTTGGTCAGGAAGACCCTAACCTAGCAGCGCTAGAGGAATTAAAGACACACACACACAGATACAGAGGTGTGGAGTTGGAAATCAGGGGTCTCACAGCCTTCAGAGCTGAGAGCCTCGAACACAGATTTACCCACATATCTATTGACAGCACGCCAGTGATAAGCTTTGTTTCTATAGATTATAGATTAACTAAAAGTATTCGTTAAAGGAAACAAAGGGATGGGCTGAAATAAAGGGATGGGTTTGGCTAGTTATCTGCAGCAAGAGCATGTCCTTAGGGCACAGATCACTCATGCTATTGTTTGTGGCTTAAGAACGCCTTTAAGCAATTTTCCACCCTAAGTGGGCCAGGTGTTCCTTGCCCTCATTCCAGTAAACCCACAACCTTCCAGCATGGGTGTCATGGCCATCATGAACATGTCACAGTGCTGCAGAGATTTTGTTTATGGACAGTTTTGGGACCAGTTTATGGCCAGATTTTGGGGGGCCTGTTTCCAACATGTCTACTATGTGTTTTCAAGAGCAACAAAAAATTAAACACCCAGTGAGTGGAGGTTTTTTTTTTTATTTATCCCTCACTTTCTTTTACATTGTATTATGAATTTCAGTGGAAAAGTAGAAAAAAGTAAAGCAAAACTTAAGGGAAATGGATATAATAAATAAGATAAAAATAACCTATAAACATGGGCAGATTGTGAAGACCTTAGAGTTTTTGTCTAAATTGAGTACAAATCTGTCTCTGATTTTTATGATGCCATGGCAAAAAGGCAGTCACGTTTGTTGCATGATTGGAATGGAACCTAAGAAGAGACCATGCTACATTCTCATGAGACATGAAGACTTGCTGGCACCAAAGTCTGAAACACTGACTTCATTAGTCACGTAGATGATGTTGTGGAAACTTTCTCACCACCAACCTGGAAGGTAAACGCTTTTCACATCCTGCAGTGGAAATGGTTCCCTGGCACTAAAACACAACTTCCAGAATAAGGTATTTCTGGAGTTACTAAAATATGTTGTCCTGGACAGGTTTGGAAGGTCAAACTTCATTCACAAGTAAAACCTGGAACATCTGGGGGAACTGAGTCAAGCACAGATCCTTAAATAATTATCCATACCTTTCTCTCAGTTCTTCTATATATACGAGGTATACAGCAGACTGGTCAAAGTTCTTTGTTTCTGGCACATATTCCCAGCACAATGTAGTCTTAATTCATTTTTTCTAAAACTCACCAATAACCTAAATTATAGTAAAATGCAATGACTATTATCTAGTCTTTGCCTAACTTGAAACTTTTGCCATATTTGAAACCACTGTTCATGATCTGCTGGAAATTCTTCTGTGTTCATTTCTATTATGGGATCACTGATTGTTCCTTCTCTTTTTCCCTGAATTCTTCTACTTTCTTCTCCTTAATGTACCTCGTACAAGTGTACTATCTTGATTTCCCACCCATCCCACTCTACAGTTCTCCTGTCTGACTCAGCCCTCTGTGATTTGGCAGTCCTGTTTCTCTCCAGCTTTGATGTCTTCCCCAGCCTTTAGAGCACACGGTCAACTCCCTATTAAATGCTTCTTTGTAGCTATCAAAAAGACACCTCAAGACCAACAAATCCAACATGAAAACCACCTCCATTATTCCCTTATCTGTGGTATTATGACCTTACAGTCAGTGACCCAAACCCCTATTCCTCCTGAAATCCTCTCTCTTAGGTCTTACCTCATCTAGTGTCAACTCCTGCTACTTATGTTTATTTGTTCTTTGCATTTTATTCTAATGTCTGTTTACAGTGCCAGTTTAGGGGGAAGAGCTGGTTTGTGATTTGGTGCTCACAACCATCAGTAAGTTTGTTACATCTGAAATGTGATTCTTGGCAAAACCTTAAGGGTGTGTTTTCTGGGTGATGAGGTTCAGTCCCTGGTGAACCTTGCTTTTAGCCAGCACATGTGACATCCTTCAGATTACACTGGGAAAACCATTCAGGAGTTACTGGGATGCATTTGGACAAGGGTCCGCACAAAGATATGCAAAGAATAAAATGCACCCCAGATTTTCATAATTTGTACCTTTTCCTTATATAAATTTATCTCAGTGATTCTATCTAGTTTTCTTAATATACAATTGTAGGTTTGTAGTTGAAAATACCTGTCATGTTTTCTTTTTTAAAGATTATACTCAATCTAATACTGAACATTTTAAATTCATGATTACAGTCTAGAGTTCTAACATAAGTGAAATGTGCTTTATTCATTTCTGTTGAAGCTCATGTTCACACACCCTATTTTTCAAACCAACGCACCCTATGTTTCAAACCAAAGTGCTACCTATGGTCTCGAATAACTTTTTCAGTGTTCCAGTTATCTGCTGTGTAACAAAGTACTACAAAACACTGGCTTAACATGAAATTATTCTTATTACATATGAGAATGTTGTGGGTCAGGATCTGAACAAGGCAGTGTGGGTTGGCTGCTTCCTGAAGTCTCTGGTCTGCACCAGGGCAGTGTAGTCTGCTTCATGTGGTCTCTGATCTCAGCTGGAAGGACAGCTATGTCTGGGGACATTGAGGAGGCACCCAGGCCTCTCCTTGTGGCCAGACTGGACCTCCTCCCAGTCCAGCAATCTCGGGGTAGCTAGGTTTATCTGGCGTCTCCCAGAGCAGGTATGCAAGAGGCCCAGGCAGAGGCTGAGAGGCTTTTCATGATCTCCCTTCAGAATTCCCAAAACATCTCTACCAACACATTCTCCTAGGCTCATCACAAAGGGCAGTCCAGTTCAAGTGCCGGGCAATTTGATTTCAATTACCATAAGAGGAATAGTAAGATTTGCAACAGTCTTTAATAAACTACTTTGCCTTCTGGCTACAAGCTATTTACATTTCTTCCACATGCAAAATGTACTATGCCCCTTGTGTGCCCCTCTGAAGAGCCCCAGAAATCTTTTCCTACTATGGAACTGGCTGAAAGCTTATCCACATTAGGTACTGGTGGCCTGTCTTCTGCCACCCCACAAACAGCCAGCACAGAGCGAGAACGTGGTGGGCACTTCCCTTCCACCTGCTCCAGTTCATTGAATAGGACCCAGTCCTAACATGTTTCGTGCCTGTTCACTCTGCCCTCTGGGCTCTCACCATTCTCCATGTTCTTTTTCCTTAATTCCTGGGTTTGCAGTTGACCAATTTTCTCCACCTATTTTTTGCTTTACTGTAATTTGGAAATCCAGTGACCCCCTTTTCATTTTCTTCTAACTCTGGACTTTGGGTACAAAAAATTATTCTGTGTAAACATGTCTTTGAAAAAGACAAGCTTCCTGTGGACCAAAATCCATTAGACCAAAATAACCCTCCCCGACCACACACAAACACACACACTCACTCACTCCAAGACAGGAGTTTCCGTCTCTAGTCTCCCCTTCTCTCTGAGGCCACTGTGGGAATACAGCCTCAGAAGCCCTGTTGTTACCAGGTACACTCTTGTCACACCCTAAGGTCCTTAAAATGCTGAAAATATTTTTGACTTTTCACCTTTTTACAAAAACACTGGGTTCTATCTTTGCCATAAAGCCATTTCTTACCTTAAAATGTTTTGGTGGGAAAAATCGAGGATGAGAAACATTTTTATTTCAAACCCAGCAAGTCCTGGCTCATTTCCCCTAAGTTCTGTTTGACGATTGAATTTCCTTTTTTAGATCATCTCTATCCTCTTATATTTTCTCAAAGGCAGTGGGAGGAGACCAGGTAGCTCGTTCTACATTCTTTCCATTCATCTCCTTAGGCCGACCCCAACATGGTGAGATTCCCTTTTAATTTTTTACGTCACGGCAGGCAGCCATGCTGCCCACAGTCCTCCAGTTTATAAGCCACATGCCTTTTTCTTCAGTTTCCAGTGTGATTTTTCTCACTGTACTTCAACCCTCACCAAGAGTCTTAACACCCTTCCAACTTCCATGAACAGTCTCCTTGAGGCCCAACTTCTGCTCAGTCTTAGGTGCAGCGCTGCATGTCGTAGCTTCTTATTAACACAGCACCCCATTCCAGCTGCCAAACTCTGTTCCTGTTATCTAATCTGCTTTTAAAACCACCCCTGAAACATAGCAGTTTCAAACATTTTACTAGTACTTCTGTTTCTTTGGTTTAGGGAGTCTCAGCAGGCCGGCTTGTCTCACCCACTGGTGCAGTAAGGCAGCAGCTATGATGGGTCCTCTAAAAGCACAGCTGGGTTGGTGTACATGGCAGCTCACTGGTAGCTGGCGGTGGGTGTCTGGTGGGGGCTGTCAGTGAGCATAACTGCATGTAAGACACACACAGAGAGAAGGGCGAATTCCCAGATACCTGTGTGACCCAGGGCCAATGACTCAAGAAATGTGCCATTGTAGGGGTTGGTGTCCTTTCAGGATATGGCTGTGGACTTTACCTAGGAGGAGTGGCAGCATCTGGACAATGCTCAGAGGACCCTGTACAGAGACATGATGCTGGAGACCTATAGCATCCTCGTATCATCGAGTGAGTGAAACTTGCCAGTACCTCCAAGGAGCAATACTTTATTCCCTCTTGATAAATATAGGAACCTGTATAAGTTTACTACTATTTAGGTATAAGATTCTAGTCCATGAAGAATGTGAGTGTCACCCCTGTCCAATGAAAGGTTAAAATTGGCTCCTTCATTGCACAGCTGCTGAAGCCAAGCTGTTGTCATTCTTCAAAGGACCTGACTTAGCATTTTGACAAAGTCTTACATTATTTCCAATTAAAAGGGCATTGCATTACCAAACCTGAAGTGATCTTCAAGTTGGAGCAAGAAACAGAGCCACAGAGGGGAGAAGTCCCCAATCAGAGCCTTTCAGGTCAGTCAGCACGTGCTGGACAGGGACACCTGGAGCAGTAAAGCCCAGCAGATGCCAATTTGTTTTCACCAATTTCTACCCAGGTCCTAGACCTGAGAACAGTTAGTCTGCACGCACCAAACACACGCATTACATAGACCCCTAAGAATACCTCTCATACATAGAACCCAGCCTTTTGTTTTGCTGAATAGTCTCTTTGTTCAAAACTTAATTCCTGCCTCCCTATTCTTAGACATTTTCCTTTGCTTTTTATTTTCTTAATATTCTCAGTTGCCCTCCTTTCGTCTATTTGCAGGGATGAGTCTTTTTTCAGACATGTATTCATACATCAGTTTATTCTTTCAACACATCTTAATTCAGCAGGTTTTAAATATTGGCAATTTTGTAGTTATAACTGTGATCAAAATAATGGTCCTTTTTCACGGAGTTTCTGTTCTGATGAGAAAGAAGCAATGATATAACTGGGTAGTTTAAGAAGCATGAGAAATACTTAACAAGAGTGAGAAAGAGAGAGCAAGAGTAATAGGATGTGATAATTTAGGAAGAATCATCAGAGAAGGCAGTTTCAGAGTGATTATTAAGTGTTTACTTCAGCATAGATAGAGTTTAACTCTTTTCCAATTTTGACATATAATAGGTGAATATAACATATAGTTTCAAGAGTGGACATTACTATTAGAGATAGAAATTTGGAAATGAGTAGCTTAAGGCTGGTATTTAACATAATACTTATAAAGAAAGCCACTGAGGGAGTTGATAGGAAAATGAGATGCCTAGGAGTGAACCTTGTGTAATACACCATCGGAAGTCATGAAACTGAGGAGGACCCAGCATAGAGGCACACAAAGGAGTGGTCCTTGACTTGGGTGGAGAATCAGGAGATTCCGGGTGCCAAGGACAAGGGAATCAAGGCTTTCATGTTGAAGAGCTCAGATTTCTGTTTGGGAGTAGGGTTTGAAGTTAGCATTTTCCTGTTGTATTACTAGAAATCATTCTGATACAACAAAAAGAGTATGAAATGTATGGGAGACATATTTTCTGTGAAACTAAGAACTCAAATTTCAGCACGCAAAATAAAAGCCTTCAGAAGCAGTGAATTATCAAGCAGTAGTGTGTGGACTAGGAATGGAGAAAGAATGTCAGGGAAATTTATATCACAAGGAGCCAGAAGTACATTTTTTTAATATGGGCACGGCCTAGGCTGCAGAACCAAAACCTGTAGAGTAGTAAGGAAGGGGTGCCCAGGGTGGTAGACTGGAGCTTTCTGTACCTGTTATGGTTCTGAGAAGCAGAGGAAGGTAGTTACATTAGTTAGTTGCAGGGATGTGTCTTTATCTAGCATAGGGAATAAGTGATTTATATTTGAAAAACCCCCAAATGCCTACAGCCATTCCCAGGAAAGAGTGAAAACTAAAACGTAGATGGAAAATCCTGTCCCTAAGTCATAGGATACAAACAAATGACCTTCCCCTGTACCTGCAAGTAGCTGATCCAGGGAAATGTTGCCATCATCAAAGCAGAAGAATGAGATATGCTAGCATAAGACACCCACTGTTGTTTTCAGAATAAAATAAAAAGAAATGAGAAAACAAATGGCAGATGAAAAGCACTTAGGTGACAACTACTGCTAGGCAGGAGGTGAGTATAATTAGCAAATATTTCTTCATGAGTTAAAAAGAAAAGGAAAATGCAGTGTAACATTGGAAAATATATTCCTATGATTCATTACATTAAGTCAGTAGTAAGGAAAACCATATGCTTATAAAACCACTACCAAAACCAGTGGGATAGGAAATAACTTCTTTTTCCTTACATGAGAATCCCATAAGAAATGGTTAATGCGTGGTTCATGGATATGTTTGTTTGTGTTTTTTTTCTCATTTCAGATGTTCAGCTAGTTAATGACATAATTGAGAGAAGCCAAAAAAGTCACAGTGGATGCTTTGGCACATTGTCATCAGCAACAGCATTACATCAACTAAGGAGAGAGTTGAATTAGAAAAAACATTTAATTTGAACTCAAAGGATATTTTAAATTTGATTATAAATAATGGAAACTATTTAGGAAGGAGGCATTAGGAGTTTGATTTATCTAAAAACATGCTTCTCCCTAGTGAGCCTGATGAGATGCAGGCTGGAGAGAAACGATGCCTGTAATATAACTGAGAAATCTCACAGACATCATGAGTATCTTGATGAGCACCACAAGTTTCAAACTAGGCTGCAGTGTTTTGAATATGGTGGACACGGGAAGACCTTCAACACAGAGGGAGTAATCATAAGAGGGTTTATATTGGAGAGACCTTCTGTAAGGATGGTGAATTTGGGAAAGCCTGTGATAAGTCAGCTCTTGTTGTCCAACAGAAAATTCAGGTTGGGAGCAAAACTTGCTGTAAAATATCTAACCTCCCTAAACATCAGCAAACACAGGACAAAAATTCTATGAATGTGAGAAAATCCTAGTTAGAAAATCAGATCTTAGAGTACATCAGAGGACACATAGAGGCGGAAAAAATGTGCATGCAGCCAGTGTGAGAAGTCCTTCGGCCATAAGTCAGGCCTTGAAATCCATGAGAGAATTCACACAGGGGAAAAGCTCTATGGATATAATGAATGTGGGAAATCCCTTTGCCAGAAGTCACACCCTATGATCCATCACAGAATTCACACAAGAGAGAAACCCTGTGAATGTAACAAATGTGGTAAAACCTTCTGTGAGAAGTCAGCCATCAACGTACATCAGAGAACTCTCACAGGGGAAAACCCCTGTGAATGTAATTAGTGTGGGAAAACCGTTAGCAAGAAGTCAAACCTCAGGATATATCAGGGTACTTACACAGGTGAGAAACCATATGAATGTAAAGAATGTAGGAAAACTTTCTACCCAAAGTCAAAACTCACTACTACATATCAGAGGACTCACACAGCAGAAAAACCCTATGGATAGAAGGAATGTGGGAAACTGTTTCACTGCAATTCAGTCCTCACTGTACATCAGAGAACTCACACAGGAGAAAACCCCTATGCATGTAAAGAATGTGGGAACTTACTTCACTGGAAGTCAGTTCACACTGAACATTAGAGAACTCACACCCCTATGCATGTAAAGAATGTGGGAACTTATTTCACTGGAAGTCAGTCCTTACTGTACATCAGAGAACTCATGCAGGAGAAAACCCCTATGCGTGTAAAGAATGTGGGAACTTATTTCACTGGAAGTCAGTTCTTACTGTACATCAGAGAACTCATGCAGGAGAAAACCCCTATGCGTGTAAAGAACGTGGGAACTTATTTCACTGGAAGTCAGTTCTTACTGTATATCAGAGAACACATGGGGCAGAGGGGGGGCCCTATGAATGCATTGAGTGTGGAAAAACTTTTTCCATAAGTCAAACCTAATGATTCATCAAAAAACTCACACAGGTGAGAAACCCTATGAATGTAAAGAATGTAGAAAAACTTTCTCACAGAGGCCAGTCCCCACAGTACATCAGAAAATTCACTCTGGAGGGAAACCACACGAATGTAAAGAATGTAAGAAAACTTTCTCCTAGAAGTCAGCCCCCACTGTACATCAGAGAGCTCACACAGGGGGGAAAACCCTGTGAATGTAGGAAAACATTCTACAAAAAGTCAGAACTCACTATATGTCAGAGAACTCACACAGGATAAAAACCCTATGAATGTAATGAGTGTGGAAAGTCATTTTGCCTAAAGTGAGTCCTCACTAGAGATCAGCGAACTCACATGGGGAAAAGCACTTTGAATGCAATGCATGTGGGAAAACCTCCCACCTGAAGTCAGTCCTCACTATACATCAGAGAACTCACACAGTGGGGAACCCCTAGGAATGTAGTGGATGTGGGGAAGACCCTCTGCCAGAAGTCAGTCCTGACTCTGCATCAGAGACCTCACACAGGTGAGACACCATTTGAGTGTAAAAGGTGTAGGAAAACTCTACCAGAAGTCAATCCTCACAGTACATCACAGCACACTGGAAAAATACATTATCAGTGTGTTGAGTGTGGAAAATCCTTTTGCCACAAATCATACCTCCAAAAGCATCAGATAGCTCATAGAAGAGAGAAATTCTGTGTGGCAGAGACCAGTTATGTGTTTCCACAAAAACATCCTCTTTTCTCCAACACACAATTAGCCTGCATTTCTCAGCTTCCCATCATTATGGATGGCTTCATGTAACAGCTCTGCCCAGGAGAATATGGACACAAGTGGTGAACATTACTTCCAGGCCTGGCAACAAAAAAGGTCATCCCTGATTTCTCATGGCACCTCGGACTGAAGTGCGGATGACAACCCCCTAGGTGGCCTCGGGAGCCACGCACGAGAGAAGTCCACCATGATTTAGGACAGAAAGAATTCACTGAAGAGATCAGAAGTCTTCCCACCTCTATGCTATAACCCTCCATCTGTGCTTTATTTGAGTAAGAAATTCCTGCTTTGTTGAGCCATTGTATATGTGGTTTGTTTGCATTACCACACAAACAACCCACTGTAGCTGATTTGTGAGCTTTCTGAGAGAAGTACTAGTTTTTCTATATCAGAAAATTCACACCTATGTTGTCACCTTTGATCCCAAGTCAGTTTATGGAAAAATCAGTGAAATGTGGGGAGAGACAATTTGGAACATATTTGGAACATCTTGTCATGGGGACATCTCACTGAATGCTGAGAATAAAGCGAATCTTCATGAAGATTTTTAATTTGTCATAGCTTTCAAACAAAACTTCCAACATTATATGTCAGAGAATTTAAAATGAAGGAAAACTATCAATGTGTAATATAGATGTAAATTTTCTAATACAAATGTTAAAGCATTAAAAATGTTTAATATATTTGACTATATACCAGTAGTTAAATATGAGAGATGGCATATCCTGGCAGGGCATATTTGGCGATGAGTGGAGACATTTTCAGTTGTTACTAGAGGCTGGGAGGAGCTACTGGCACCCAGTGGGTAGAGCCCAGGCTGCTGTTAACAGCCTGCTGTGCACAGAGCAGCTGCCCTCAAGGAGGTAGCTGATGCATATGAGTGTTCTGTGTTAACAGAATTTTCCCTGATAGGACCAGGCATAATTGTGGGTAGGGAATATATACATTTAGTGTGATAAATATTGTGACTTCCATTAAATGTCACTCTAGCCACTTTATAGCTTGTTAAATATATTAACCCTAAAGTATTAAACTAGGTACATTTTTCCTACTCTCCTAGTGTATGTAAATTATTGTGACCAATGTTACCAAATTTTCTCTTAAGTAAAGACGATATTTTTCTGAAGCTTGCTGCTAACACAGTGCCAGCCAGTGAGTCTAACAGAAACATTAGTCACATAGAAATGCATACATCAGACACATAATTGTTAACAGCTCAGGCCTGAATTTTTAAACAGCTCTGAATTTTTAAACAGTACTCATTTTATTCTACTCAGTGAAAAGCAACCCCGAACAGACATTCCCCTTTGTTCCTAACCCTGGTATCTTTAATGAGACAGCCACATAAGTATGAGTGTGTGCACCCAGTGCCGTGTGGCTGAGGAACCTCAGCATTTGCATTTCTAGTGGTGGACGGCTGCACTGCGCCTTGCCAGTGATGGGGCCAGCAGGTAGCTCTGCGATCCACACAGTACCTGTGTGACTGTGGGCCTTAACCTCTCAGGGCTTCTTTCTTCATACTCACAAAACCGTTAACAATAGAAACTTCCTCAAAGCATCATTGTGAGGAACAAAGTAAGTAAAGTGCTTTGGATATGTGGACACTTGGTAAACAACATATTCTCTACAGCTGCGATGGTTTACAAAATTACTCTGTCATGAATTGGTGGGAGGCAATAAGCTATTGTCTGCCTACACCAGAACCATCTTCAGCTTTTTAACAGTCTGGATTTGGTTATGTTACTCACTTCTACACAGTTACTCAGGGATTTAACTTGGTTGAAGTTTTATGATTGGCTAAGACTAATTTTCCCTTTTGTGGTCCTTTTGGACTCAGCATATGATCAGAGGTTAATTTTATAGCAGTACTCACTTCAAAAAGTATTACATACTGCAGTTACAGTGCACAACTACTAACCAGAAAATTGCCTCAAGGATGCCTATGATTGTGTCCTGGGTAACTGCCAGCACTGGAAATCAAGTTATTTATTATTCTGTTGTTTGAAAGAAACATGTTTGTATATTGATGAGCTGTCATAGCAATAAAACATTCTTGGAATCATAGCATGGCATCAGGTCTTCCTGTCCCTTAAACCAGCAGTCCCCAACTTTTTGGTACCAAGGACCAGTTTCGTGGAAGACAATTTTCCACAGACCCAGGGTGGGGTAGGGGATGGTTTCAGGATGAAACTTTCACTCAGATCATCAAACATGAGTTAGATTCTCATAAGGCACATGCAACGTAGATCCCTTGCATGCACAGTTCACAATAGTGTTTGTGCTCCTACGAAAATCCAGTGCTGTGGCTGATCTGACAGGAGGCGGACTTCAGCTGATAATGCTCATTTGCCTGCTGTTCACCTCCTGCTGTGTGGCCTGGTTCTGAATAGGCACACATTTCAGTACCAGTCCACAGCCCAGGGTTGGAACCCCTGGCTTAAGCTGTTAAAACAGATGTTGTCGAAATTGAATTGCTTGGCTGGGTGCGGTGGTTCATGCCTGTAATCCCAGCACTTTGGGAGGCCAAGACAGGTGGATCACGAGGTCAGGAGATTGAGACCATCCTGGCTAACACAGTGAAACCCCATCTCTACTGAAAATACAAAAAAAAAAAAAAAGGTAGCCAGGCGTAGTGGCATGCACTTGTAGTCCCAGCTACTCTGGAGGCTGAAGCAGGAGAATCACTGGAACCTGGGAGGCGGAGGTTGCAGTGAGCCAAGATCGCACCACTGCACCCCAGCCTGGGTGACAGAGTGAGACTTTGTCTCAAAAAAAAAAAAAAAGAAAAGAAAAAAAAGAAATTGAATTGTTTGATTCCTCTCCCTCATGCTGATTGTTTGAACTTAGTGTGAGTTGAGCGTCTAACTTTAGTTTCTTCTAATGGCACTTCTTCATACTATGAGTCTTGACCAATTTACTCCTAACCCATTCTGTTAGTCTGCTCAGGGTGCAATAATGAAATACCACAGTCTGGATGACTTAAATAACAGACATTTATCTTCTTACAGTTTGGATGCTGAAAATGCAAGACCAAAGTGCCAATGGGCTTGTATCTGGTAAGGCCTCTGCTTCCTGGGTGGCAGACAGCCGCCTTCTCATTGCGTCCTCACATGGCCTATCCACTGTACTCCTGGAGAGAGTGAGAAAGCACTGGTATCTCTTCCTCTTATAAGGACAGCAGTCCTATCGAGTTAGGGCCCTGCCTCATAGCATCATTGAGCTTAAGTACCTCCTTCAAGGTCCTGTCCACAAATGCAGTGTCCTTGAAGGTTAGGGTCTCCTTAGGCAAGTTTTGAGGAGGCACAGATGTTGAGTCCATAACACTCCCAGATTTGAAATACCATCTTCATCATTAACCATGAAGCACTAGCTAATTATTTGGAGTGGCTGTTACCTTTGTCTCTCCAACACTCGTTGCCCACATTCTATTCATAGGCCAGATGTGTGACCACAGAGGTCACCCGACACCATTGTGTCAGCCATAATGCTGCATGCCCTGCCTGCATGGTGAGTCTTTTGTCCAGGGTGGAGAGTGACTCTCTCATGATCACTGTAATTGCCATCATCACAGACCTATTGTTTGTGGGCCTGGAGCTGCCCACACTATCAGGAGTGTGTGTTTATAGGGTGGAGAGAGGTTGTACACAGAGTTTTCTCATGGCCTAAACATCCGGGTAATCTGGACACCTCTGAGGCCCATACCACGTCCCTCTTCCAGTGACACACCAGCGTGTTTTCTTGGGTTTACATACACTCTACTGAGGCAGGTTGCTCCTATTTGTAATTGAGTCCTGACTTAACTGAATTTATTTGGCCTGTGTCTGACCTTTTATTGATTTCACTGAACTATTTGCAGATACTTGTGCATAAGTACAAGAATGCCTAAAATTATAATAGCATTACACTCCTTTTAATATATCACGGAGTAAATATTTTATTTTCACTCCTCACATTGAGTCTTAGTAGTATTTGAAATCTGTTCCAACTTCCTTTCCACATTTTAAAAGAAAAAAGGCTTTTCTGGCTTCCGGTTGGGTTTTTGTTCAGTTTAGATCTCATGACGGTACCCACACGTCACCAGGAGGCATGGCCACTGCCGGCTAGGAGACCAGGCTACGAACGCACTGATGGTGGTTCTGGCTACACCTGCTTCTGTCCAGCAGCTCATCCTGGTGATGGCCTGCAAGTTACCCCTGCCGCCTCCAGTGCTACCCACAGGGGACAGCCCCACTGGTCCTGGCCATGCCCCCAGTTGTCTCCCAAATACTAGTCATGACATGCAGACCTCAAATACCAGGATAAATACAGATTTAAAGGGAAAGTAACTGTTATGTGTTTTATGGGGAAACTAACCGAAATGAAGCCAAAATAACTTACTCCAGACACAGTTGACTTTAAGGCAAAAAACACTTTTAGAGATAGGGCAAAATCAATACTGATAAAGATCCAATCTGTCAGGGTTATGTAATGATTCTGAATGTCTGTGCTCCTCACAACCCAGCCTTAGCATATGGAAGGTGAGTCAAAAGAGTGAACAAACCCACAATCACAGGGGGAGACACAGTCTCCACTCTCTTTGGGGGGGGGGGGCCCGCCCTAACCCTCGCCGCAAGCCGCCGCCCAACCCAAGCCGAAAAAAGAACGGAAGCAACGGGCAAGCCCAACCCGGCCCCCCCAACCAAAACCCCGGCAAAAAAGCAACCCCAAAACCCCGCCAAGAAGCCGGCCGAACAACAACCTGGAAGGCCCGAACTTGAAAAAAAACCCCCAAAGAACCCCCGGTTTGAAAACCCCCTCAAAACGGGCCCCCCCCCCCGCCGGCAAGGCCAAAAGGAAAAAAAGGAAAAGCCAAAAAGCAACCCAACCTTCCCCTAAAACCTAAGGACCGAACCCCCGGGGCCAAAAACAAAACAAAATGCCACAGGGGGGAGGGACAGACACTGGGCACACACCCCTTGGCCCATTTTCTGGCCCTGAGTGAGGCATCTTGCAAGGTACATTCACGGTTTAAAGGTTCCACGCAAGCTTCTGGGCTTTTCCCAGGGCCTTGTGTGCCAGCGCACTGTGCTGTCTTGTTGTGAGTTGCATTCCTTTTCAATGAGGTTACACTGGGAGATTCTCTGAATTTAAATCAGATTGCCTTTCAGGCAATCAATTTCTGTCCATGCCCAGAGCCCCCACCCTCATATCAGCCACCCTCACCTCTCCCCTGGGTGACCCAAAGGGCCTTCTAGCAGGGTCCCTGGGTCACTCTAGCCCTAGCTGGTCCATTGTCCACTAGCAGCTGGGAGAATATTGTTAAACCACATTTGATCCCATCTTCCCACTGTTTAAATCCCTCTATGTAGCAGTCTGTTTTATATATGGCTTTCTGCCACCTGGTCTCATCACTCTCCTCCAGGCTCGTGCCCTTCTTGTTAATTCCAGGACGTTTGGTGCTGTTGAAGTCGAAATTAAAATGAAGAGATGAATCTCTGCATTAATGTTTCATTTGGGATAAAAGAACTGCAACTTGGGGCATAAGCTCGGGCCAGGTAGTCTCTGGTATGCCTGAAGAACAAAGAGAAGATTGGGGGTTTTATAAAAAAGAGAAATGTCACCCGTGGTTTTGGAAGTCGTTGGCATTAGAAAAGTTTTGGGGAGAGGGGGACCTGAAGCTGCTGAGCTAAGGCATTGGGTAAAATTAGTCTTGGAGTTGCTGCAGGTTGTTTCGGCCACTGTTGGATAAAACTGGTCTCCCATTAGAACAGGTCGTTTCCACAGCCGGACGCACGACGAATTCCGTTTCTGGAGCAATGTTATGTCCCAAATGCTTTTTCCCCTTGGCTTCTCGACTCTGTTTTAATTGGGTATGACAAGAATGACCCAGTTCCTATGATCAACTTGCATAGTACCGCGAGGCCTTACTACCAGCTGCCCCCTTTGCTGGAATACCTCCCTCCCTCTGAGAATGTCTGCTTACATTTTAGCAATCAGCACCAACATGACTTCGTCCAGGGGCCCCCAGAAGTCAGGTCAGGCACTTGCTACACTCTCAGGGCTGCCGTCCTGCCCCTCTCTCACTCTTACTATAATTGCAAGTAAGTGATTAATTAGTGCCCATCGAAGAGCTGCTCCCTCCCAGGGAGCATCATCTCTCTGACTTTAGTGACTGTCTTGTTCTCTGCTGGCATAACCATGCTCAATAAATGTTCGACCCACCAATGAATGTGAACAAGACAGCTAAAGGGATCGAAAGCGGGCCAGCAAAATCCAAGTATTTGACTAAATACATTTAACTGAAGTCCCTGAAATCATCCAAAACCCAGGATCTTCTAACAGATGCATTTACGGATTGGTACAAACATGTGACATGTATATAACATGGACCCAAAAATAGTATCGTCTACGTAGTGTTTCATAACATGTTTTATTCACTTAAGGATATGTCATAGGTAATGGCTAAAATTGTTTTGATTTTTTTCCTGTGTCCCACATACTCCAGGTCCTGGGCACTTTGACTCATTTAATACTCACAACAATCTGTTTGAAAGATGAGCAAAGCAGAGCCCAGAGCCCGTGATAATTTACCCAAGGCCACACAGATACCAAGTGATAAAGCTCAGGTCAGTCCAGGCTGTCTTATTCTGTGGCCAGAACTCTCAGCCACCGTCTAACACTGCCTCTCCAAGAAAGAGGGCCCTGAAAGATGCATTTTCATCCTCTTAAGGGCTGTGGGGTTGTCCCTTGTACGTATAAGCACTAATTGGCATAACCAATCTCCTATCATGGACATGCAGATTATTGCAAAGGAATAACTTCATACATATATCTGTGTGCATTTCCCAAGTATTTCTTTAGGATAAATTCCTTGGAGTGGGATTGTCTCAATAAAAATTCCACTTAACTGCAAGGACAAATTAGAGTTTCCCAGAGCCACCTGGAGGAGGAGGATCAGTGTTCCCAGCTTGCTTCAGGGAGGTAGAGCTGGCAGTGGCATCAGCCACACACTGATCTCGTGGTTTGGTAAACGTAGAGCCCAGACAGCCTCACAACCCACATCTCTGTTCAGGGTGCTCCCCTGCTGCAGATGCTGCACAGAAGGTGTCATGGGAAGGTGTAAGGGCACCGGTAATGTGGATGGAAGTGCTTCCCAGGTCTCACAGACTCTGGCTGGAGGGCATACAACAGTTGGCCCAACCTGGGTCTGGGGTTTACCCTTGCAGCAGCAATGGAGAAAGTGATAAAGAAAGAAAACTCTTTGAAGAAAGAAGTTCCTATGTGTACCATGCAATTAGGGCTAATGTGAAAGCATGTCCCCAGAGGAGAAAGGTGAGTCCCAGAGCCTCTTCAAGCATGAATAAACATTTCAAATGGCTGCCTTATTTTTGTAATTTTAGGTAAATACTAATTTAATACTTATAAAAGGAATTGGAGCTCAGTATTCAAACTGACCTGTGTATATACCTCTAGATTTCCAGTTCTAATTCAAATGCTAAATGGTTTTGTTTCCCTGTCCTGATGTTTTCGAGGTCAGCTGGAACCTATCAGTGGAGAGTACGATCTACTGAATACCAGTATCATGCATTCACGCATCTGCTACTTTCGAATTTGGGGAAGTCTTGAAATAGGCCTATTAAATAAGGACAGGAGATTAAAAGCCTTGTTATAAAATGGAGGAGAGAGTTTGGGCAGTGGGAGCAGTTGCATCAGAAACCTATGTAAAGTTTAGGTAGTTACTAAGGAAAAAAACACTAAATTATCCTCCAGAGCAGTTACAGATGAAGGAAGCACAAGGATGCTCACCTACAACATTCAAAGGAAGAGTTTGCTATGTACATTTGAATTATAAAACGCAAAGGAGGCATGGGGTCTGAATGGTGCCCCCCAAAAAAGTCCATCACCCAATCCTCATAATTTGTAAATGTGGCCTTATTTGGAAAAAGTGTCTTTGCAGATAAAATTAAATTAAGGATCTCACGATAAGGTCATCTCGGATTAAATCCAATGGCAATGTCGGTACAGGTGACAGAAGTAAAGAACGCAGAGAAGTCCATGTGAAGAGAGAGGCAGAGACTGGACAGATGCACCTGCAACCCAAGACGTGTCAAGGAATCCCCAAGCCCCCAGAGGCCGGAAAGGCAAGGAGGGATTCTCTTCAAACACCTGGAAGGAGCACGGCCCTGCCAACACCGTGGTTTTGGACTTCTGGCCTTCAACACTAACAGAATACGTTTCTGTTGTTTTAAGCCACCTTGTTTATGGTAATGTGTCACAGTGGCCCTAGGAAATGAATACAGGAGGCATGGCCCCTACATTCAATTATGGGGGAAAGTTCCAAGAAAAATGTCTTTAAATGCTGATTCAAGTCATGACCCCCTTGGGAATCAGGAAGACCCAACACGGGTGGATTTTGTTACTGACTAAAACACGAAGCCCCACAGCTCGGTGACTGAGCTTCCCTCAGCAGCTGTCTGTGTTACAGACGTGGAACTATTGCGTCAAAACTCCCAGGATTTATAGGGAAAAGGGCACGTCTTCCAAAATCCTTTTCCCGTCAACTGAAATGTAAGTAGAGACCTTGAAGCCTGCAAGGACAGAAAGCTGTGATTTGGGGAAAGAGCTGGGCCAGGGGACCAGGGGCCGACGCGTGTCTTAGAGATGTCCTTCCACCCATGAAAAGCCTCGAAGTCATTTGAGAATGTAAAGCCTCCTTCCGGAGGGAAAGGAAACACGGGAGTAAAGAGGGATGTGTTTTTGTTTGCGGGAAAGAAGAGATCGCAATGCTACACACGCTCCACACCCATAGATGGGGTGAGTCAGGGTGGCAGATGCACAGCAAGCTCACAGCCAGTCCCGTGGTCCTGATGCTGCAGTCAGCTTGGCCCACGACAGTGCCCGGGTGGCTGGCGGTGTCACACATCACACTGGAGAGCTGTTCCCAGGAGTTCACACCTTGAAACGCACCTGGCTGGTGCATCCACAAAGGCTATCCTCTTTCTCCAGGGCAGTGGGAAACAGAACCGCAAAGCAGCTGAAAATGGGTTCCCAAAGGCTCAAGTTCACCGACATCTCCATATAAAGTTTTGTTGAATTTGAGGGATATAAAAATCATACAGTTTTTCCCCATGAAAACATGCATCTTTCCCATGACAGTCCAAATCATTCATAACATAACCCCAAGGAGATACACCTGAGCCCAAACCATTCTCATGCTTAGTTTGAGTAAGAATTCAAAGTTAAAAAACAAAAATTATGTCAATATGATTCGTGGTGGGTGGTAAATGATCCTACTTTCTGTGGTTTCTGTAGGGAGAACATTTCCGGGATTTTTGGTTAAAGAACCACTGGCATTATTGAAACCTGGCAGCCCCTTGTACGAATGTTAATGTGTTCCTGCTGGCTTGGTTACAGGCAGGCCTCCTTTCATCCGGAAAGTCAGTTCTCATCAAAAACCCTCCTCCCGCGGGTCCAGGGTGATTGTGCTGTTTTGGCAGCACGCACTCAACCATATTGTACATTTTCAAAAAACTATTGATTTTTCATTTGTCCTTAAGATTCTTCAAAAATAAAAATAAAAAACTATTGATTCCACTACATTTACGTTTAAAATTTCAGCACGCTCTTGCAGATCCCGTGTTAGAGACTTTTTCTTAGAAGGCTTATTTCATGGGTTCAATGCTTTCTCCAAAGGTTTCACACAATGGACGGTTTGTTTTTGATTTTGTCCTCTACAGGATGGAGGCTTTCTTTGCCAAATAAAAAGACAAGCTCTTGAGGAAAAAAGAAAATCAGGTTTCTAGAGAAAACTCAATATGGTCCCCACACACCTAGTTTGAAAGGGAAAGGTCACACATGAAAAGCGTTATTCTAGACAATGTGACTGGTATTTCAACAGATGGGTCAAATTTACACATCCAAATACACATTGTTTCTTTACAAAGCTCCATTTTTATTTCATTACTGGAAAAACCTCTTTGTCATCTGCTTTCAGAAAGGTGTAACAGATTATTTTGAACAGGTAGAAAAATCTTCCAATTTTCCCTGGCACAGTAAAGCCGAGGCAGGAGGATCACCTGAGGTCAGGAGTTCGAGACCAGCCTGGCTAATATAGTGAAACCACATCTCTACTAAAGAAAAAAAAAAATTAGCCAGGCGTGGTGGTGCACATCTGTAATCCCCACTACTCCGGGGGCTGAGGCAGGAGAATCGCTTGAACCCAGGAGGCAGAGGTTGTGGTGAGCCGAGATCATGCCATTGCACTCCAGCCTGGGCAACACTGTGAGACTCCGTCTCAATTAAAAAAAAAAAAAAAAGGAAGAAAAGTCTTCCAGTTTTGAGAATAAATTGGAAGTCTGGGAACAGTCAAAAGTCATTCATGGCAGGGTCTGATAACACAGGAGGGTGATTGAATGGAAAGAATGCTGTCGGCGGCCAAAGGTAAACCTGGCTTGCCTCTGGCAGGTTGCAGCTGCACTAATGACAGCTTTGGAGGGCAGAGGGGTCTTGATGTGGACTCTCCATGCTGATAAGCTCTGTGTTTCCTTATGTGGACTCCTGGGAGGTCACTCAGCACTTGCCACCTCCCCCAAGGTGGAACACAAGGGCCTTCAGGTGCGATGTGGGACTCCAGGTAATTCTCAGGTAATGGCGATTTCTGGCATGAATGCAGCTTTCCTGACCAGCCCTGCTGAAGACGCAGAAGAGACTGGCGATTCAGTTTTCCAGAGGGCTTTTTTGCTTCAAGTATAACAGATTAATTTTTCCCCCAACATGTCTTAATTTGAGTTCCGCCTGAAGCAGATTTCAAGCCAAAGATTTGAGTGCAAGTGGTTTACTCAGGACATGATTCCAGGAAGGCACTGGTCAGGGAGCGGGGAGTGGGATGGGGAACAGGAGGAAAACAAAACAGGGTATGTTGTTGAACAAGCTACACTGTGGACAACTGGTGCTTAATCCCATCGGGCACTCTGGGGGAGCACGAAGACCATGCACCTCAGAGCTACACCCCAAGGCAAGGGAACTTGGGTATTTATCTACCAGTCCTGTGGTTCTGCTGTTAGCTGAAGACTTCTCTAGGATGGTGAACGGGACCCAGACCAAGTGGGCTCTGACTGCAGAGAAATCCCTTTGGGAAGGGGATGCAGCTCCCAGACATTTGTTGTGAGGCTGAAGGACATGAAAGAGTATTGCTAGAGACACATGGCTGGGTGCCTACAGTGTCTGCCACATTCCACAATGGCAAGAGGGTCATGACCACTTCCACCCATCTAGAACCCAAATCCTCAGAAGGTGAGAGCAGCTGTGTTGGATCATAGGGAGTGTCCCCAGGATGTATTAGCAGGAGAAAAAGTGCAAGCCAGTGTGGATTGGGCTTCCACTTGAATAAGGGAAAGGAACACACATGCTTTCTCATGTGCCGCATGCCTTATTTCTGGAAGAATCCACAAGGAACTCTGAGGGGGGCACCAGCGCCCAGGCTGGGAGAGGGGTCACTTTTCACCGTCTGACCTTTGGTGCTCTTGTTAACCTTTTCCTATGTGCATATACTCTTTCTTTAATTAAAACTCTGATGGGCATCACCTGTGTTCAGAGTTGGCTCCAGTGATTCCCCCACTGTTCTTGCTCTGCATTCTCCTCCCAGAGATGGGGTGCCATGACTACCCCAACTTCCGGGCCCATGAAACAAATCTGGGGCATTGGCTGGACAAGAAAGAACCCAGAAAGCCAGTGGACCCTCAGCTTGCAGAAAGCCTGCACCCCACTATGAGAACTGCACATCCAGATGCCAGGAGGCTGGGGGAGGAGGCAGAGCCCTGGTGACCCAGGAGGCTGGGGGAGGAGGCGGAGCCTCAGTGACCCAGGAGGCTGGGGGAGGAGGCGGAGCCTCAGTGACCCAGGAGGCTGGGGGAGTCTCGTGAATAGAGCTGTTGCTCCACAGGAATTCTACAAGCAGAGGTTTGAGATGGGTTTGGAAATGGGGGAATGGAAGTGTGTCTTTAGTTGTCACACACTGGGAGATGCAGGAGACTTCTTGTTCTGTGATGTGCATAACAGTTTGTGCACAGGAGAACCTCCCCTCCCCTAAGGCTGTAGCTCAGGTCCCTCCCCACATCACTCTGGGAACATCGTGGAAGCTTCCAGTCCATTCTAGAAGGGCTGTGGCTCTCCATAAAAGCCATGTGGCCTGCAGCATTGCCAGATCTACTGATCAAGAACCCTCCTTTGGAAGCGAGTCCCTGTCTAGGGCCAGGTCCGTGGAGCACGCTCTGGGAACCGTCCTCCGTCAGCCAATACAGCTCTGTCTTCATAGGGAAGGGTGACAAGGCCTCCTGCTGAGGAAGCCACAGCAGCACCTGGGACAGAAAGGGCCTCGAAAGAATGCTGAGACACCGTGTCGATGTGTCAAAACCAGAAGAGACTGGCGCCTGTAGGTCCACAGGGCCCTGGGTCCTGCATGCATGTAGCCATAGTGTGTCCTGTGTGTTTGCGACACCAGGCCCAGTTCTCAGCATCCCTGCCTTTAACTTCCCGACAATGCCAAAAGTGGACATCAAGCAGGAAAGCCCCGGAGAGCCACGCTCAGGCTGCAGGGCACTGGGAGTGGGAACCACCCGGAGACAAGGGCTTCAGGGGCATTTTCTTCTCCCAGGAATGGCGGCAGAGCAGGGGTAAAGGCTGAGACCTTGGCATCAAACACACCTGGATTCAAGTCCCAACACTACCAATGCCCACTGGGTGACCACGGGCAAGGTGCTGGC
The DNA here is from genome assembly GCF_000951045.1 of Mandrillus leucophaeus. Taxonomy (NCBI): domain Eukaryota; kingdom Metazoa; phylum Chordata; class Mammalia; order Primates; family Cercopithecidae; genus Mandrillus; species Mandrillus leucophaeus. Next base: position 349,104 of record NW_012110097.1, read on the forward strand.
ACTGTTTCCTATTGGGTAAAATGATATCCTTATAACCCCTGGGATGTGGGAATGTGGAAGAATCAGGAAGGTAATGTGTACAGAGCCAGGGCCTGGCCACAGTTAGCAGTGGACCAAGTGGCTGCTGGCACAATGAGGGCCCAGCTCTCTTGAGGAGGGTCACGGCCATGGCAGCCAGGGCATGGGGCTGAGCTCTGCCTTTCCTTCAGGCAGAAACACTGAAGTTCAGGGGAGTAAGGAGGCTTGTCCACAGCCACACAGAGCAGGGCCAGTGAGAGCCACACCCAGTGCAGGACAGGCATCCCTGTCCTTACCACCACCCACCACCCATCACCTCCTAAGGCACCATGTTGGAGTGGGGAGTGGGGACTGGATGGAAGATCAAGGGAAAAAAATGGTTCTGGAAGCAGGAACAAAACCTGTCCCATCTATACCACCTCCTAATCTCAGAAGCAGGGACAGTAAGAGCATCTGTATTCAGGAAAAGCAAAATAAAACTATGTGGCTGCTCACTCAGAACACACCCCCAGAGCACACACCTGCAGCACACAGGACACACACATGCAAAACACATATATAGAACACAGATCATATACGTGGACACACATGCACCCAGAGAATGCACAGAATACACAGAGAATAAAATACACACAGAACAGACATATGCAACACACACACACACAGGCACACACACACAAAGCACACACATGCACTCCAGAAGAGATCGGTCGGCCACAGTCTCAGCTGGCAGCAAGAGCAGAGGTTGGAGGAATGGCTGAGAGGAGGAGTGGGGGTGGGTGAGGACAGAACAATCGGCATGGTCAGCAGCTGCAAACTCATTTCACTGCTTGGAAGAATAACTCAGCAGCCCAACATCCACAGCGAGGTTCTGGGACCATTGCATGCATTGGTGGGGACACTCTGCCAAATGCCCAAACCTTTATGCCAGAGGAACTAGCTACAGCATAGAAAATGGCCTGCATCTTGGAGGACCTCTGTAACATCACCTGGCTGGAGGTCATCACGCCAACATCAGACATTTCGGCACAGTCCACAAGTTCCACTCCCTAATTTATTCAACCAGCTTTCCCCATGCACTTTAAATGCACCCAACGGAATGCTGGGGACACAAAGACGGAGGAGACACAGGCCTGCCTTGAGAAGCTTTTGCACACATGTGTGTGCTGGGGGATTATCTGGAGATGAGCAGTTCTCATTCTCACTTAATCCTTGCACTTTGGAGGATCCATTCATCTCTCCATGCAATTCAGAAAACCCAGGACTAGGGCACTGATAATACAGCCCAATACATGTACACACTCACAAAACCGGAGCCTCATGAACTTGAAAGGAATCAGGAGGCCCTCTAAGTGGAGACCCACCTATTCCATCTGGGTGTCCCAGCATGGAGCACAGCCCTGGATGCTGAGTGAATAACATGGTTTAGCTGTGTCCCCACCCAAAATCTCATTTTGAATTGTAATCCAAATTGTAATCCCCACATGTTGGGGGAGGGACCTTGTGGGAGGTGATTAGATTGTGGAGGGGGGTCATGGTTCCCTCATGCTGTTCTCGTGATCGTGGGTGAGTTCTCATGAGACCTGATGGCTTCATAAGGAGCTTATCTTCATTTTGCTCTGCACTTCTCTCTCCTGCCGCCACGTGAAGAAGAACATGTTTGTTTCCCCTTCTGCAATGATTGTAAGTTTCCTGAGGCCTCCCCAGCCATTTGGAACTGTGAGTCAATTAAACCTCTTTCTGACCAGGCACGGTGGCTCACGCCTGTAATCCCAGCACTTTGGGAGGCTGAGGTCTGGAGTCAGGAGTTCGAGACCAGCCTGGCCAACATGGTAAAACCCCATCTCTACTAAAAGTACAAAAATTAGCCAGGCGTGGTAGCACTTGCCTGTAATCTCAGCTACTCGGGAGGCTGAGGCAGGAGAATTGCTTGAACCCAGGAGACAGAGGTTGCAGTGAGCCAAAATCACACCACTGTACTCCAGCCTGGGCAACAAGAGTGAGACTCTACCTAAAAAAAAAAAAAAAAAAAAAAAAAGACCTCTTTCTTTTATAAATTACCTAATCTTGAGTATTTCTCCATAGCAGCACAAGAAGAGACTAATACAATGAACAAACTCACTGAATGGGCCAGAGCTGAGCAGTAGCATGGTGGGGAGTATCCACACAGCCCCTTGTGGAGGCTTGAAATGAAGGAAGGAGGAAGGAAATCTATGTATGAAAGGGCTACATGAGTAGTCTTAAATCTCTACTCTTATCACGTAGTCCTTCCTCCTGGGTTCAACTCCACACCTTCCTCGCCAATCTTTCTGCTATGGCTTTGTGACATAGCTGGAGTAGCTTTATTCATTAGCAACCGTGGTAGGCACTGAGATGCACCTGCAGAGCCCAGTTCCTTCAGGAATTGTCTCAGCTGTCTCCCCAAGGCCAGGCCCTCCCTGAGGCACCTGCGTTTGGTGTCTGAGTGAGGCAGGACATACATGAAAGCAGCTTTCACTTCAGGACTTCCAGGCCTGCACCAGGCTGCCTTCTCCCTCTGCCCAGTCCCGTTTCCTCCCCTCCCTCTCAGATGTTGGTCACCAATAAGCATCCACTACCCCGTCTCCACCTCAGCACCACTCTGGAGAACCCAGCCTGAGACAGTGAGACCTGGGCATGGCCCACAGAGGAGGAGCCATGACAGGCCAGGTGCTGGAAGCCCCACAGCCCTGGCAAAAGGTGGGCCGATGGTTAGGAACCTCTCTCCAGCGGTGACGGTGACCATGCGGGATGGGAGGGAAGCCCCAGAGATGCAACGAGGCACTGGGATGTCGAGAAAAGCATCACTGTGGGACAGTGGGAGGGACTAGATATGCTAAGCAACACAGGCGCCCCATGCAACAGCCCGTGGGCCAAATCCTGTCCTAGGCCTGTGTTGTGTGGCCTGAGAGGCATGGGTGGCTTTTACATATTTAAAACATGAAAGAGGAAGAGGAGGAGGAAGACAGGAGGTGCAGGAGAAGAACCTGTAGACAAAAATGGAAGTTCCAGGTCTTGGCAGGGGCAACCAATCCTAATCCTGGGGGAACCAGGTCTCTGTCCACACGGGGTGGGGCAGGAGGAGACTCAGAACCTGGGAGCCTCCCGGGCACCTCACAGAGCTCCTTCAAACAGCTGCTACAGTAATGGACGGATGAGGCGACCCCATCCCGAGGGCCGGTCACGCCGCCACCTGAGCAGTGAAACAAGCGTGGATGCTGGGTGATGGGGAGGGGGAGCCGGTGGACACAAAGAAGGAGACGAAGAGCTTCACTTGGGGCTCGAGGCCACTGCAACAGCGGGGACTGAAGTTCATCCTACTCGTCGTCTTCCTCGAGAAAAGAGTCCCCTGCAATCCTTAGGGAGCTGCTCCCCAAATAGCTAAGGAGGCACCAGTGGTAAAGTGTGGTCCTCATGGAGATGCACCTCCCAGATTCCCCTCCGAGCAGGCATTGCCTCCCCGGCTGCCGGCTGCCATGAGCGAGGTCCTAGCTCCACCAGCACCCACCCAGTTGTAGAGCCACCTCGCCTGCCACACTCTTCTCTGCCAGGGTAGCTCTTTTGGCTTGAGAAAGCCAATTGCTGCCTCTCTTCCCAATTCTGTGTTCAGTCGCTAGAATCTAGCCCTGAAGAGAGTGTTTACGCTTTGGAAACTGACAAATGCTACAAGGCATGGCCTGTGTCCCAGACAGCCGACTGTTAAAGTGACCAGCGTCCCCTGCCTGGAGAAGCCAGCACCCAGACAGCCAACTCTTACACAGTGACCACCAACCCCTGCCAGCACCCAGTGACGAGGCAGGTGGAATGTGAAAGCCCCAGATCAGCCCAAGGGGGCACTTCTGATGGGGCCCCTTGGCCTCAGGGCTCCTGGCCAGGCTGGCACAGGTTGCCACTGGACATCTTTCTCTGCCCCATTCTGCCTCCTTTCCCTTCCTGCATCTTAAGCTCTGTCTTGGCATCAACATCGGGAGAATTCAGCACACACCCTGGTCCGTCCTGGAGCAGACAACCGAACTGACCCCATACTCGCATCATGGCCTGACCGACACAGTACAGAGGGCTAAGGGTTACCGTTTTAACTGTTTTTCCAGTCAATCAGCAAACACATATCAAGTGATTTCTATGGGACAGACACTGCACTAGAAACTACATATAAAAAGATGACTAAGACATAGTCCCTCCCCACTAGTTCAGAATCTGGGGCACGTACAGACACTCAGACAAGTAAGTCCCGCGCTACGTCACCTGTGGGGACCAGGGCAGGGTGCTGCACGAATCGTGCAGTTGGCTTCTGTTAAATTTGCTTTAAATTAATATAGCAATTACCTTTATAATTATATAAAAACAAAAGAAATGACAGCATAAAACATGTTCAAAACATGTTATTGTCATTTTAAAAAATGAGATTTAATATCTTTGACATTAGAAAAATAGATATGTCCTGTTTTTGTTTGAAGTGGATTATAGTTAAAAATGAAAATCAAACTGGGTTGTCAGAATTTGCATAATTTGTTAACAAAACAGAGTGTCAAGCAGTGGACTTAAAAATAGAAACCTCTGTTTCAGGGTTTCCTAAGCCCTGCCTGGGCCAGCCCCTGTAAGAGAAGGATCGGGTGATACAAGAAACGCTCACCCTTGAGAGTGCTTCTCCATTGCAGAGTCCCCACCAGGACTGGCCTCTTTGCAACCAACCCTCACCACCCACACCCTCACAGGGCTGGTTCCATTCTCCCCACTTCACAGCAGAGGAGACGGGGGCTCTAAGAGTTAGGGCACCGGCACCCTGGACAGGTTGTTCCCGCAATTTTCTGTGAACAGGTCTTGGTGCTCACCATGAGGTGGCAGCCACTGACGCTTCCAGATTTAAACAAAATCACTGTATTACAAGCAGTCAACATTTCTAATTTTTAAAAATAAACCGTCTTGTAATTAGGCCTCCTGTTTCTTTAGGGATAATCCCAAGAGGCCTGCACCCCCATGTCTGGGGACCCCGAGCGTAAGTGGATTGTCGCTCAATGAGAAAGGTATTTGAAAACCACGGATTTGGGAGAATTGGGGAAGGCACTTATATTTTCAAGTATTCTCTAGGAAACCATCCAAAGCCCACATGTCACAGAGATAAAAGTGATTCAAAGTTATCAAGAAGTACTTTCAGGCTTCCAGTAGAAAACCCTTGAGAATGCAGAAGACAGAAGCCAGGCAAAGGGAGAAACTTCTCTTCAGCAGTAGCTCTGGGTCTGGAGCAAACAGAATCCATGGGCAAAGCCCCAAAAATGAGACGTTCCTGAACACCATCAAACTGAAAATGGTTTCCCAAAATATTATTTTGAAAACAATTAGTGATTTGGAATTTTAAAAGCCGTATGTGGCGCTAATCAGGTTTCATGCATATTCATTCTATTTTTCTCTGAGTTTAGAAACAATAGAATCACAAAAGCCTCTTTATTGAGAGTATTTCATCACCATAATTTAATGTTAAATTGAAGTTCAAAAAACCTTCATTATCTGCAAGGTTTTTGTTCTGTTCATTTAAACTTCGAGCAGCTTCCAACTTAATAACACCCTCTTTTTTAAACTGATAATGGCTTGCAGCAGAGTAGGAAGGTAGCTAAAGCACTGCAACCTTTAACTAAGTCTGACTTCATGCATTTGCATTTGAGATGTCAACATGAAGAGCAATCACTTTTAATAAATGATAGTTAAAGCCAATTACAAATTTGCTATTAAAATCACACTAATTCCACTTTGAATCTGAAAAATTTGATTTCATTTTAAAGACAAAGCACACTCACGCCTTTCTGGAGCTGCACAAACACATTTCAACAGCTCTGTGCGCTCATCTGTTTTCACTGCTACTTGAGTCAGGATCGCATGAAAATTTCTAGTTGAACCCTGCCCGAGTCAAATTCTAATGTGCTCTCTTCCATTAGAAGGGGGCGGCAGAACAGAGAACTTGGACAACAAAGAGGCTCCGATAGTGACCCCACATAAAAATAACAATGGCCATTTTCATTATTATCATCATCATAATACTTACCTAGAGAAATAATAGTAACTAATATGCATTGGTTTTAACCATTTCCCACATTTGCTGAGTGTTCTAAAGGCATCACGTCACTGACTCCTCGCACCCCCTCTGTAATACATGTTTGGTATCTCATGTAACAAAGGAGGAAATGGAGCCTCAGGAAGAATAGAGTCTACTGCCCACAGAGAGCGCCAGATGGGGGACGCAGAGTCACTGATGAGATCAGTGGCCCCGACTCACGGTCGCCCTGTGTCCTCCCCTTTGCCCTGTCACTTTGGAGTCTCCCCTGACTCTGAGTCTTGACCCATGGGATTGTAACAAACTTGCTATCAAGAACCTTAACAAGTACTTGTGTGTTTCTGCCTCATCTCTGGCTTCTCTGTCATTACCATGAGCATCACTGCCACAGGAGCCCGAGGAGGGAAGTGAGACAGTCAGAGGAGAGGTGGGTGGTCCCAGATGAGGCCACTCTAGACCGGTTAACCCCCGGCCAACGCATGAGCTGTCCACAGACACCCCAGCAAGCCCAGCCAGGCCAGGCCCAGAGCACGGACAACCACCCAGTGCACCTGCAGCCCAGGGAGAAATGAGTGGCCGCTGTTTTCAGCTTTCCAGTTTCAGGGTGGTTTGTTCTGTAGCAATGGAATTCTTAACCCTCACTCTACACTGCCAGCCAGGGAGTTCTCCTCATGACCTCTGGTCAGCTAACGGCCCCCAGAGATGTCCAGATCCAAATCCCTGAAACCTGTGCATGTTTCTTATATGGCAAAAGATACTTTGCAGAGGTGACAAATGCAGGATCCTGAGGTGGGGAGATTATCCCAAAGTATCCAGGTGGGCCCTAAATGCAATCACCTGTGTCCTTATAAGAGAGAGACAAAGGGACATTTGAGATAGAAGAGAAAAGCAGTGTGACGACTGCAACAGGATGCTCTGCTGCTGCACTGCAGGATCTGGAGGTGGAGGAAGGGCCCCCAAGCCAAGGCCTGCAAGGAGTGCTTCCAAGTGGAGGATGGAAGAGGCTGGGAAACAGCTTCTCCCAGAGCCCCAAGAGGGAGTGCCGCCCTGCCCACACCTTTTGCCTCAGAGAAGGTAATTTCAGACTTCTGACCTCCAGAACTATAAGAGAATAAATACATGTTGTTTCAAGCCATCAAGTGCTTGGTAATCTGTTGCAGCAGCTAAAGGAAGCTAACACACATACACCAATTTTAGAGACACGGAAACGCGAACTCTGCTGTAATTCACATCGGATGGCATTTTATAAAACCAAACTTAAAATAGAAGCTTATAGCGCTTTCCTGTCTGCAAGGAACAAAGCCAACTCCACGCCAACCTGGGCCCAGACGCTGCAGTGAGCAGTGGGGAAGGAACAGTGTCCAGGGGGAGCCTCAGGACTGAAAACAAAGTCAGGGCAGGGGCCACAGGGAAGGCCCCGAGCACCGAAAGCTGGCATGAGCCCGTGCCACTCACACATCCTCAGCCAACTGTTTAGAAAACCCCGAGCTCTCTGAGAATGAGGAGATCTTTTAAAAACAACTGACTCCTTTCAGATAATAAGCACAAGCCATGTGGTGCAGCACGGCCAGGCAGAGCTTCCTGCAATGGCAGAAACGTCCTCCATCGGTGGTGTCCAGGATTGGCAGCCACTGCTGCCCGGGGCTTTTAAGAATGGGAAACGTGGCTGGTGCATTTGAGGAACCGGATATTTAATTTTACTCCATTTTAATACATTTAAATATAGCAGCCACATATGCCTCGTGGCTGTCACAAGGGACCATGCAGATTGGGTCGGTAGAGGAACTTCAGGTTTGTAGCCCTGGGAGCATGTCTGGGGTCTAGAGGCTTCTCTGTCCATGTGATCCCAGCAGGGGACAGAGGCTGAGTCGAACTGACCTGCAGCAGCTTTGCTCCTGACTGTGGCTGTGACAATCCTGGGGGCTCAGTTTCCCTATCTATCTCCTGGGAAGATCTTCTAGCTCCAGGGTGGTAAGGATTAGAGATAATCTCCGTAAAGCCCTAAGCGCGGTGCTGAAGATCAAATACGACAAACACTTCACATGGAAGCAATAAAGAGTAGAACCAACCCTCCCCTCCCATGATTCAAAATTCGCTGCCGGACTTTGCAAAACCTCCAAGTAACCTCACCAGCGTCTGTCACTGCTGCGCAGGACCGCAGCTACCCAGAGCCTCAAATTCTCTCCAGAAACACGGGGCAAGCCGGCTGGGCTGTGGACTTGTCTCTGCTCTGTTTGTGTTGCTGTTCTGGGGGAGGGGAGGGGAAGGCCATTCGCACAGCACACGGGTCACGAGGGCAGAGAGGGCAGCTGCCACACCACAGTGGCCACAGTGCTCAGGACCCGGCTGTGCCTGGTACTCCCGCGTGGCTGCACAAGCATGGCCTGGCCCAACCAGGCACAGAGCAGGGGCTCCCAGCGATGCCCACCTCCCCTCCTCCAGCCCCGTCTCCATCTGCAGCTTCGTGAGGAAAGCCCTCCATCCACCTCCCTCCTCTGGAGTTCCCGGCAGGATCCCCGGGTCAGGGTTCCCTCCTCTCACCTGCCTCCCCTCCCAAACCAACCTGGCCAAGAGGCCTCCTCCACACTGAGTTTCCCCACGGCTGCCCTGGGAGTGGCATCACCGTGTCCTCCCTACCTGGGTGCCCAGGACACATGGCCCTGCCCAGCACGGAGAGCACATCCGGGCTGCTTCTCCCCCAAGGACAAACAGCCAGGGGGCACGTTTCCCTGTGCGGGAATGTTTTATGTCAGATGACCTCTGTCCCAGCCCTTCTCACTACCCTCCCACAGCACCTCTGGCAGGAAGAGGGCGATGATGCCTCACTGTTCTCTCCTCGTGCTCCAGAAAACTGAAGATTCATCATTGTTGGTTGGAGTCGCCCAAATGTGGAGGGCAAACCCAAGGTCAAAGTTACTATGCAACCCCAATCTTAAAACCAACAATAATAACAGCAGCACGTAATTTAGTGGAGGAGGCCATGTGTCAGGCACTGTCCAAATGCTTTCCACCACGGGTTGTCTGTGTAACTTTCACACAAGCATGTGGGGCACATGTTACCACGACCTGAGGCTCAGAGAGGCAGTGGGACTGGCTTACCGTCTCAGTGCTATTAAAGGCTGGAGTTGGGATCAAAGCCTAGATCTGTGAATCCAGCAGCCCAAGCCTTCCGTCCTACACAACTGTCTTTCTGTTGACCTTTAGGCTGGCACCACTGACCTAGACAAGGACGCCAACCAGGAAATGCCAACCACACAAGAGCCAGCACCTGCTGGCACGGCTGGGACAGTGCAATGAGCACCTGGACCTCGGCCAGCCTCTGTGAGACTCAGTCCCTGAGGCCAGTGACTCACGAACTAGGTTCTGTTTCCTTGCATCTGGTCTTCAATAATAACTCCCCCTTCCCTCCCCGTTTTTCAAAGGTTTCCAGTATCTTTGCATGTGAATCACATACACAAAACCTCAATATGACCAGCTATATGGTTTGGCTGTGTCCCCACCCAAATCTCATCTTGAATGATAGCTCCCGTAATTTCCACGTGTTGTGGAAGGGACCCAGTGGAAGGTAACTGAATCTTGGGGGTGGGTCTTTCTCATGCTGTTCCAGTGATAGTGAATAAGTCTCATGAGATCTGATGGTTTTGTAAAGGGCAGTTCCCCTGCACACACGCTCTTGCCTGCCTCCATGTAAGATGTGCCTTTGCCGCTCCTTTGCCTTCCACCGTGATTGTGGGGCCTCCCCAGCTATGTGGAACTGTGAGTCCATTAAATCTCTTTCCTTGCTAAATTACCAGTCTCAGGTATGTCTTTATTAGCAGCGTGAGAACTGACTAATACACCAGCACAGTGGAAATGAAATTTTAAAAAGGTAAGAAGTCAAGCACCCTTCATAGGTGGAAACCAAGGCATATTTGTAGCGGGGAGTGACAGGGAGAAGACCAGGGAACGAGTGGACCTGGGTGAGGCCCCCAGGAGCTGATGGCTCCAGCCATAGAAGTGGATCAGCCAGAGGCAAGGAAGAATCCCGGGGTGGAAGAGGAGGGGAGGTCATGGGACAGCAGCAGCCCTGTTTTGGACTCTGTGGGTTTGAGGATCAGGGGACACCCGAATTGAGGGCCTTGTGGGGAGCTGGAATTCTGCTCCAAGGCCCATTAGGGGCTGAGGTTGAGCCCAAGAGAGAGAAACTATGGGAAAACGGTAGTGAGAGGAGGAAGCGGAAGGAGGCAGAGGCGAGTCAAGGCACGGAAGGAACAGCCAAGTGTGGGAGGCCAGGTCAGGTGCCAAGGGTGGGAGGCCAGGTCAGGTGCCAAGGGTGGGAGGCCAGGCCAGGTGCCAAGGGTGGGAACTGGAGGAGTCACAGTCTTAGGCGGGTAGAACATCTTTATGTCTGACCTTGCTCCCCAGGGCGAAGACGCCTCCCTGGCATCCCCCAGAGGGTCACTAGGCCCTGCCCCATGTTCTTTCCGGCACTGGGAGCTGTCCTCTCACTCAGAGACTGAAACAGAAATCGCTTTCTGGGCACGGCTGTACTTCCTGCCTAGGGATCCACTACGGGCCTCAGTCTCCCAAGGAAAAGCAGTGTGGGTATCTCAACAGCAAGTGTGTATCGTCACCATTCCACAGCCCCCCGCAACCCACCTGTGGCTGACGAGGCTATGGCTGGCTCTGATGGTCAGCGAACTGCCATCTAATGCTCATCCCCCAGAGCACTGTCATTAACCCATCTAGCCTGACCCTCCACCCCTCCCCAAGGTGCTCCCATGATCATGACGGTGTACCTGCACTTAGCCACGCCCCTGCGTCCCTGCCTCTGACCTCCAGGCAACGCCAGGCATTCAGCAGGGTGAAAATGACAGGCCCATCGGGGCATTGAGACCCGCAAATCGATGGATTACCCTGGCAAGGAAAGGAAGGGGCTGGGAATTGTAATAAAGTGTTTCTCAAATGGTAACCATGGCAACCAACGGCACGAGGGAGATTTTTATGTCTTCTCCAAGTTTTATGAGGCACAGGCAACTCTTTTATGGACTCTGGCATTAATTAGGCTCATCATAGGATGGGCTACACCGAACTGGGAAGGTCGTTCACCCATAGGGCTTTGCTCAACTCACACACATTACCCATAAAAGTTTAAGGAAGTAATTAGAAGGGTTCCCATTTGGGTTACTTTATTATTTAATAGTTGACGAGGCAAGGAATTAAGGTCAAAATATGAGCTTAAACAACAGAAAAGAAGAAAAAGAGGAGGGGGTAGTGTTGAATTTTAGGCAGAACAGAACATCCACTTGAAGCAATACTACGGGAAAGCTCCTGTCTGATCAAGACAGACACTTAGACGTGTGTGCAAAAAATAGTTCAACTTGTTTCCAAATCTATAGCAGATGGTAACACAAAATCAGGCCAGAATGTGTTTTTTTCTGTTTAATCTTTCTAGATTCCATCCATTCAGAAATAAAGCAGATACTACTATTTCATTGTTGGAAATCCCTAAATTCTCAGTAGCACTTCACTTCCACAGAATATTTTCAGCATGTTTCAATTAAATAAACCCATCATTTAAACTTTAACTCTTGTCCTGAGGGCCAAACATCCAGAGTTTTCTGCAAGAAAAGATGTTGGGGAGCTGGAATACTGCTCCAGGGCCCATCGGGGGCTGAGGTTGAGCCCAGGAGAGAGAAACTGTGGGAAGACGGCAGTGAGAGGAGGAGGCAGAGGGAGGCAGAGGCGAGTCAAGGTGGGGAAGGAGCAGCCAAGCGTGGGAGGCCAGGCCAGGTGCCAAGGGTGGGAGCTGGAGGGGTTCCCTGGACTGGAGTCCATGAGTGTTGTGCTGTGGATGGAGTCATGCCAACGGATACTACTTTCTTAGGTCATAGAATTAAAACGGTAGAGTCCGCTGTATCTGCAGGCCTGCCCCCGTGGCTCCCCATTCACTGATGCCCAAAGAACTCAAGTCTCAGGTGCTACCAAACTTCCAAGCAGACAGGCAGATCAAACACTCACCGCTTTCTCTGTCCCCACTCGAAGCCCAGAAAATAACTGCAAAGGAAAGCCCAGGGGATGGCCCCCTGAGGACAAAGGGAAGCAAGAAACTGCTGCAGGCGCACTATACACAATAGCAAAGACTTGGAGTCAACCCAAATGTCCATCAGTGACAGACTGGATTAAGAAAATGTGGCACATATAC
>NW_012110097.1:366264-384762 GCF_000951045.1 Mandrillus leucophaeus
AATACACAGGGATAGATGCCCTGCGACCATGAATACACAGGGATGCTGGAACCATGTGGCCACAAGCCCAGGAACTCCAGGAGCCACAAGAACAGAAACTGGAAGAGGCGAGAAAGGATCTGCCCGCAGAGCCTTCAAAAGGAGGATGACCCTGTCGCCATCTTGACTTCGGAATTCTGGCTCCAGAACCGTGAGAGATGAGAGTATGTTGCCACAAGCCTAGTTTGCAATAACTTGCCATAACAGCCACAGGAATTGTGACCATTTAGCATGTATACGATAGAGAAGTGCTGGGCTTCTACAAAATCCCACTGGATCTTCATTCAGCAAGTAAACCAAGAATGGTTTTATATGCACGAGGGTTCCAACACCAAATATTTTTAGGAACAGACAGCGAGTAGGCCCTACCCCTTGGCTTGGGACAGCTGGGGTCGGAAGGCAGGGAGGCTGCCCTCCTCTGGGGATGGGGCCTGACCAGCAAGTCCAGGGCCTCCTGCACTGGCGAGAGGGCAGGACTCACAGCTGTCATTCAAGAATTCCCCAGGCTGGTGAGAGCACTTACAAGAAAAATATTTTTACCAAATATTTTATTCTTCAGGAAGAGATCCACTTAATAATGGGGAAAATACAGGTTTGAGCTTTTGTCAAAATTGTTTCCTTTGGGCTTCATTATAAATTTCTCTGCCTCATTTGAAGCTCAGAGAACTTGGTATAAAATGACCCTATTTCCCCTCTAAAGTCTATGTGGCCACATCAAAGTTAAAATTACTTTTCCAAAGATCTTATTGCTTTTTCAGGTTTTCTGTGCTGTATTAATAATGTATGGGGTGTGTACACGACTTTCCTTCCAGTTCTGTTTCCTTGCTGGAATAATTTGTAAACAACATGGAGGCCTTTAGGGCAGATGGTCAAAGACAGACACAGAACTCGGAGCTTACATGAGATCTATGCACGTTCTTTACACAGTTCCCACAGGGTGATTGATGGCTCAGCAGCCACATCTACACACACGTGCAAGCCTATGCACACATGCAGGTCTGCACACACACACACAGATGGGAGCAGCGTCCACACCGTTTTCCATGGAGCCCTCGCTTCCAGCAAAGGGGCCCTGCTCCAGAGCTGGACAATCATTAGAGCAGGGTGAATGCAGAGGCTGGGGGTAGAATCTGGCTCTGCCACTCCCCAGGTATGACCCCAAGAGGACACCCAGATCCCCCGGGCCTCAGTTGCTTGTCTGTGAATCAGGAAGACACCCAGTCCGAGGCCGTGGTGCCACCACCCTCAACGAGGGTCCCACACCTTCCCCAACACACATCAATCAAGTGTCTCCTTTCTCTGGAAAATAGCCTTGGACCATTGTCCTTCAAGGGCAAAAGAAGTAGAGCAACACTTATTGAATATTAATTATGTGCTAGTCAGTGCCCGCGGGAACTACCTGTTATTTCATTTGAAACTCAGTATAAGACACACAAAACACTAGTAGTTTAAAGTATTTTAAATTCTAAAGAGAAACCATTTCTAACACCCGTTTTTCAGAGCATCAACAAAACCATCAAATAAGCCCTCCATAGAAGGCTGTGGTGACCAGCTGTCCTGATGGCCAAGAACAGGAAAGGGCCCCTCGGTGTGTTGTTTGTGGCGCTGTGAACGGGCACCCATACGCAGGGATGTTCCCTTTGGAGAGCACTTTGGCAAGATCCACCAGTACTGTAAGTGCACCTGGCCTCGGACCCAGTGATTTCAGGCCTCGGACTGAATATCATGAAACAATCGCCTGCAGGCACCAAGACGTGGGCACCATTAGGCTGATTGTGTGGTGGTTTGAAATAGCAATTTATAGAAACTGCCACTTGGAGACTTGTTAAACAAATCATGATGCCTCCATTTACCGTGAATCTAGGCAGCCTGTTAGTAGAAGGGTGTAGATCTCCAAGTGCAAACATAGAACAATTTCCAAGACACGTCGGGCGGATAATGCCAGCAGCAGAAGAGGAATGTGTGTGCATGTTCTCGTCAGTTTACACACGTGTGCAAGCGTGTGTGCCTTTGTATGCTGCCATGTATCTGGAATGACACCCATGGACCACAGACTGTGCTTGCCTCTCAGGAGATGCTACAAGTCTGCAACGGGAGGGAGGCTTTACACTCTGTTCCTAAATTGCAAATGTTTGAATTGTTTACCAATCTGGTGGGAAAAAAAAATAACTAAACCGTTCATTTGTTTAACAAACATTACTGAGCACATCTAAGTGTGCAAAGTCGTAAACTAGATGAGCCAAGGTGGGGCCCACAGCACTCTGTCTAGGGGAGCACAGGATCTTGTCCACGGAAATGACCTGCAAAGTTGCTAGTTTAGGACCGCTGACTCCATTCACTTCTTCGGGTGGATTTCCGTGCTGGGATAGAGAGAGTGGTGGGGATGACTCACTGTTTCCCAGGAAAGGTGAAAGTGCAGGGCTCCCCACCACGTGCATGGGCTTAAAACAACGCATGTGATAAGGAGAACCAGGACTGGAGCATCCCCGCCCGCTGAGTGCGACAGTGGTGTCGTCTTTCAGAACCAAAAGCCAGTGTTTCATCTGTGACATTATTCGAGTTTCCAAAGTTTGAAGGATGGTATTGCTTTGTGCACCAACACAGCTGCCTTCCCCTGTGGGCCCCATGGAGCTCAGGCACAGTCCAGCTGCAGAATTTAGAGTCCATTCAGAAAACAAATACAGGTGAGATCCAGACAATTCCATTCTTCCCTCATTAACTAGGAAAAAGTGCATTGTGGCTTTCTCTGAAATAACATATAGAGGAAAAATGTTCACCTGCCATTCATGGGGTCCTATAACTCATAATTATCTAAAGGTGTGCAGTTTGAATAGTGTACCCCAAAATTCATGTCTACCTGGAACCTCAGAATGTGACCTTATTTCAATTATGTTATTTCAAATCTGCAGTTCCCGTCGCGTCCATCCTTAAAAAGCTTGACTGTTCTGCTCTAAGAGGTAAATTCATCTTGATCTGGTCTGCTGTCTGCCTGGGGTTTGCAACATCAATATTCCCCTCCCACACAAACCCCCAGGAACACCCCAGGCCTCTCCCTTCCCTGAACCCCTTCACCCAATCAGTGACCCTGCCTTCTGCTGAATCACACACTCAGGGACCGTCTTCAGATGGCTACTTGACTAGGGGATTGAGGGGGCTGATCTCCATCTGGAGTCCTGAACCAATCAAGAGAGACAAGGGAGGAAGGAGAGGAAGACAGAAGGTCTACCTTGTCCCTGTTGGAGAATGTGGCTTGATGCCCTGTCACAGGGGCTTCCTAATCCCACACACAGGAGGTAGGCGACTCCCACCCAGGTCCTTCAACAGCCACAGACTCCCCTAGGGCTGGCCTTGGGCTAGTACCTTTACTATCATCACCCTCCAGCAACGGGACCATAGCCTGCAAATCTCATCAGGAGTTCCATTTGGCACCAAGGGAGGCTCTTGATAAGAAAACAGCCCTCCACAGGGCAGAGCAAACATTCGGACTCAGAAAGAAAAGATGTAAAACTGAAGTGTAAAATGTGGAGCCGGCCTCCATCCTAAAGTCCTGCTGCCCCCAGGTGGGGAAAGAGCCGTGGGATTCGTCTGCATGGCCACACACAGCCTCCTCCACCATCCGAGAACAAGTGGGGGCTGGGAGCCAGGAGCAGGACACGTCCATTCTCCTCAAAAAAGCAACCTATTCTTGCCTTAGGCATCTCAGGAAGCCTTCTCTAATGTCCCTTTTCCACCCCCCTAAACTATGGTTTCTAAATTGGTAAAGAGCAAATGAGAAGCAGGAAGTGCCATCCCACTGGGCTGCACTGTGGTGCCTCGGGGCCCCAGCACACAGACAGCCCCACAGACTACGGTGCTGGGAACACTGGGGCCTGCAAGAAGAGTGTGCCCGGCCACAGGACACAGCCACAGCCACTGGCAACTGGGTGCCTTTCAGAGGCAGCCTGTGACACACGCAAAGATAGGAGTGACAGCTGGAGCTCATCACGGCTTGGGTATCCATAACTACACATTCTCCCAAGAAGCAGTCAGCATTTGGACAGTTCTTAAATGTTCAGACCAACTTAAAAGCCAGCTTGTTTATCACTGCAAATCCCTGGGCAATTCACCGGGGAAGATAAGATGCATCCCTTGCTTGTTATGTTCAAGATGAGACAAAGCACAAAACTCAGGCTGCAAAGGAAATTTGGTGTTTGCCAAGTTCGGAAGAAGTGACAGTTTATTAAAAAATATAGGCTATGCCGGGAAAAAGTAATATCGGATTTTATGATTATTTCATACTGAGAATTGTTACATAGTTCCAAGCCTGTTTATTACATAACTACAGATTGCAATAATACATTTTGTAGCTTATAAAGTTCTGAACAAGCAATTTTTACATAGCTACGTTTAATAGGTTGATATTTTTTAAAGGAGGGGGAAATCTCATGTTAAGAGAAAAATAAGCCTTTGGGAGAATAAAAACTATCATATTTTTCACATGATTTTCTTATAGTTTGACAGAACCTGTCTTAAACAGTGTCTATGCCGACACTCACGTGTATCAGTTTTGCAATTAGATCACTGGGTCGGGTGCTGGAACTGGTCCTTCCTGGAGCTGTTGTAAAGCCAACAGGCAAATGCTCAGCCCTGTGGCTCTCTCGGGATTGTGGAGCTGTGGGATACTGTTTTATGTATTCACAAAAGTTCTTAAGCATCCTCAATGTCAGGCGCCATGGTGGACGCTAGGCACATGATTCTGAGAGAACACACACACACACACACACACACACACACACAACCCTGTCCTTTCAGGGTTTATAGATGAGGGAGAGACAAACATCAGTCAAATAAGTCATGCGCTGTAATGCAAGCTTACAGCTGAGATCACTTCTAGAAAGGTAAGTATATGGACCATTAGGAACGAAAAGAGGCTGTCACTAACCAGCCAGTTCCAAATTCTGAGTGAAATGCATCCTTGTTGTTGGAGTGGAATAATATGATTCTCCAAACATGAAAGAGTATTTCCATAAACAACATCTTAGTACAAAAAGGTGCTCAAAATAACTAGTCCTCTTGCTAGGAGAACCTAAGCCTTGTTAGCTGCATTGACAGCATCAATAAAAGAGATTTTAAAAAATCATATTCAATCTCCCAACAGACCTGCAAGCATCCTGGAGTACCCCTAACACATCCGCCTCCTAACACAGCCAGCCACCGCCAGTGCGCGCCCCTTCCAGGAAGCCGTTGCATGGGAGTTAAAATAAATCACTCCCTTGGTTTATGAGAGAATGAGACACAAACAAGATCATATCCAGTAATAACTTGCCATGGGTTTTAATAAGAATATCAGCCTTGTTCGCTAGGATACCTGTTTTACGACACACGAACTCAGACCAGAAGATGACACAGCCATTGCTTTTCAACACATCTGACTGTCAAGGGCTCCTTTTCACAGTGATGTTTCTTTTGGGAAGAGTAAATGTTCGATTCACCCAGGCAGCCCCTGGGTGAGCACTAGAAGGAGAAGCACAACAGGGTCCCTTTGGAATGGGCTCCAATAACAAGCACTGTTTCAGGGCAATGCGTGAGTCATTATAAACCCTATTTTACCAACTGCTGCCCTCTTAGAGCTGGGTGTGCACCAGGCTCTAAGTCCACTCTCACACCCTCTAACATGGTCTCACTTTGACCTCAGAGATGCAGTGCTCTCAAGGCTCTGTTGTTGCAGCCAGTGTGCATTAACTTAGAGGGGAGGGATGCATTTGTTGTGTTCAGGTTGGACCTGGCACAGTGAGGCCAGGAGCTATTAACAAAATCTGAGTGAGAGAATGGCCAGTGCCACTGCTCTATCTGTCTGTGTCCAGATCAGACTTCAGGGCTACACACTCGAGAAGTGCCATGGCTGATCAACGGCCACACCTCCATCATCATCTCCTTCCCCTCAAAACAGACACAGTTCTAAACTCAATGCAAAAGGGAAGGTCACCAGAGATTTGCGACAAGTCACTCCACAAACCAGGCTGACAGGCAGTCCGAGCACATCATTCCAGGGGCTGAGGAGGCCACACATCTCAGCATGTGAGTCAGCCCCACCGAGAAATTCAAAGGGTGACAGTCGAATACCACTGTCTAAAAGTAGGATGGCTGGCTAGGAGCAGAGCTTCTCCTCTATTGTGGGTTAACCTGTGCCCCCCAGGAAACATATGCTAAGTCCTCACCCCCAGCACCTGTGACTGTAACCTAATTTGGAGACAGAGTTCTTGCAGATGTAATCAACTTACACGAGGTCATGCTAGATTCAGGTGGATCCTGAACCCAGTGACTGGCGTTCTTCCCAGAAGAGGGAGATCTGCAGACACACAGGGAAGGAGGCCATGTGACGGCGCAGGCAGAGATTGGAGTGATGCAGCTGCAAGCCAGCAAAGGCCTGGGAGGGCCAGCAGCCACCAGAAACCGCGAAGAGGCAAGGACGGGATCTTCCCTAGACCCTGCAGAGGGAGCACAGCCCTGTCAATACCTTCGTTGCAGACTTCTGGGCTCCAAAACTGGGAGAGAATAAAGTTCTGTTGTAAATCACCTAGTGCATGGTCATTTGCTACAAGAGTCACAAGGAACTCCTGCATCCTCCAAGGTGAGGCATCACAGTTTACTGCACGACACCCGTGTGCAGGTTTACATGTATTTCCAAACATGTGAACAAAGGAACGATAAAACAAGAACGAACAACACACAAAAAAGCATTCACTATAGAGTGGGGGTGAGGAGAGACAGGAAGGGATAGGGAGGGAGGCCAACCTTTCTGAATATGCCTGATTTTATGTCTTGCCTTTGGAACTATGTAAATGTTTTCTATGAAATACAAAAAATAAAAATGGTCATCTTTAAAAACCAAAAATAAACTGAAAAAAAAAACTTAAGGGTACATCAAGTAGGTGGTACAACCACACAGAGAAAAATTACTGTGAATAAACCTGAAACAAGGTATCTCAGCTGTGCAGCCCCATATGGTATGAGAAAGGCTGTGAGCAAAAAGGAATCTTCACCTGCATGCAGTCATCTTATTTTTATTAATGTCAGTTTTCTGGTTTTCTCTGCCCTCCCTGATGGAAGATCTTACATTCCTGTCAATACTTTCATTGCAGATTTCTGGGCTCCAGAACCGGGAGAGAATAAAGTTCTGTTGTCGTAAATCACCTAGTGCATGGTCATTTGTTACAAGAGCCACAAGAAAC
This sequence comes from Mandrillus leucophaeus, assembly GCF_000951045.1. Taxonomy (NCBI): domain Eukaryota; kingdom Metazoa; phylum Chordata; class Mammalia; order Primates; family Cercopithecidae; genus Mandrillus; species Mandrillus leucophaeus. Next base: position 373,515 of record NW_012110097.1, read on the forward strand.
TCATGCATCCTCCAAGACAGGACTCCTCTTTGACGGGAGTCTTGGCTGTGTGATTTGCAGGCCCTTTCTGCAGGAAGATGAGAAGTCCCCTCCCTGCTGTGCTCAGGATTGGCCTTGTAACTGGATGCAGCCAAAAAAAAAAAATGTGGATGGAAGTAATGTTGCAAGAAATCTAAAAGCCAAGTTCCAGTTCACTACATCTGTTTTATCTCTGCCAAGACCATGGACCATGCTACATGGTTATTTCAAGTAATTCAAGAAAAAATAGAAAAATTAATAAAAATGGAAAGTCTTCACCAGCCTGGGCCTCTGGGGCCTAGCCCAAGAAGCAGGGCCACGGCCGAATCAGGTGGACACAGGGAAGGAGCACTAGAAGAACTTTTGCAGCTGCAGCTCATGGAGATTCAAGGGCCATTTGTCCCCACAGCATCATCTAGCTTGTCTCTACTGATCATGGCTGGGTATATAATAAGCAGCATAACTATTATACACAATTAGGAAGGTAGTCATTGTGCTTTCAGTGCAAAAGAGAAACCAACATAAAATCAGGGTAATTGAATTTAACACCTTGTAATTTTTCATTTGAACTGTTATCAGTATAAGCTCATAATTTTTTTCTTTCTAAAAAGTATACATTGCCTATCTTCATTCGTTGAAGGCCTAAAACAATGAAAATCCAACAGCAATGAGCACCCCAGCACTCAGATGATGATCTCTAACTACCACTTCTCTCTAAAAAGAACAAAAGCTCCTTAGAGAAATGGCTCAAATCAGGTCTGGAGCAAGAAATATTCAAGATGAGTTTGAGAATGTTTCATTGGCCCAACACACCACACACATGTATTTGCACACACATGCACACACACACGTGTATACACACATATACATACATGCACACGCATACACACACATACACACAATCAGAAGCCACTGGGATTTCATCTACCTGATGAGCAGACCAGATAGAATCCTCACCAGCCAATTAAGGAAAGATTTGAACATCAGAAAGATCAATATTAATTGTAATGTGGTATCTTGAACTGGATTCCTCACAAAAGGACAATGGTAGAAGACCTGGAGGAACTCAAACAAAGCCTGCAGTTCAGTTAACAGTCACATACCCATAATATTTTCATGAGTTTGGCAAATGCCCCATGGTGACATGAGATGGCAACAATGGGAAGCTGTGCCGAGTGTGCACAGACTCAACGCTCTCATGGCAACCTTTCTGCAAACTTAAAATTATCCCAATAACAAGTGTGTTTCTAAAAGTATAAATGACTTAAGTTAAACTACAAGAAATAGATATGTTCATGGATGCATAATAATGCCGAAAAAGACTCATTGACCGCCTACGAAGACAGATAGGGCACCAACTCAGTCAGAATATTGATGTATATTCTCTCTCTCTTTATTCTTTCGAGTAAGGCACCTCTCCTGCCTTTTTTATGGCACTCTATTTTCAGGTGAATCAAACAGTTAACGAAGGCAAGATTTTCTTTATTGACAGTGTACAGTCAGCAAATGCAAAAGGAATGACAGAATTAAAAAATTCCATGTTGCTGCTGTAACCATTCTAGAGGGTGGAGGAATATGGGAATATTTAGAAAAATTACACATGTAATTATTCTTTTGCATCTTCAGAACCCTATCCTGCTGCATGTTAGACCTATGTGCCATGCTATTTAATAGGAAAAGACTGGATTTAACTAAAACGATCATTAATGGGGGACTGGTTAATTAAACAATGATATATTCACAAAATGAAGTGCCACGCAGCTATAAAAAAGAAAAGAGGAATTTCTCTATATAATTATATGGTGTGATCTCTAGTGTATTATCAAATAGAAAAAAGCAAGATTAAGAAAAATACATATAATACATTCTTTTAAGAAGACTGTTTAAAATATGTAAATCTATATTTGAAAATATAAAAATAAATAATAAATGAAAAGATCATTTTAATGGCTAGCCTTTGGGAGGATAAGGCAGAGTAGAGGAGACAAGAAGAGAAGTCTGACTCCTGTAAATAGATCTCATTTTATAGATTTGACTTCAGAAACAGGTCAATATTCCATGTATCTACAAATTAAATTAAATTATAAATTAATCTCTACAATTCAAACTTGAGGACCGGGTACAGTAGTTCACACCTGTAATCCCAGCAGTTTGGGAGGCCTCAGGGCAGATCATCTGAGGTCAGGAGTTTGAGACCAGCCTGGCCAACATGGTGAAACTCCGTCTCTACTAAAAAATACAAAAAATTAGCCAGGTATGGTGGCACGTGCCTGTAATCCCACCCACCCAACAGGCTGAGGTGGGAGGATCACTTGAACGTGGGAGGCAGAGGTTGCAGTGAGCAGAGATCGTGCCACTGTACTCCAGCCTGGGGCGACAGAGTGAGACTCTGTCTCAAAAAAAAAAGAAGTCGAACCATTTGAAGATAGCTGTGCTTTGATTCAATGGTATTCCCTCTTAGAGAGAAATTATTTCAAGTAATTTTAAATCACAGTAAGATAATCACACATCCCTAGTGGGAGACAGTCTAAGGACAAAACACCATGAGAAACTCAGACTGATTTCAGGAATCCCCTCATTAGTGGCGGTTGGCGGGGTTGGAGGGGGACTGATGAGATGAGAGTTGTGTGATCCTGAGACCTGCACATGTGTGTGTGCTATGGATGATGCAAATCAGCAACTATGTCGGTGTAACAGGGAAATGGGTTTCACATGGAGAAAGGAGATACAGATATAACGCTGCAGAGATGAAGTAAAAACTCTACAGCCTTTCATTTTAATTGAAACTACAAATATGAATTTATAACTTTTTTTTCCTTCTTTTTTTACCTCCTGCCTCAGCCTCAAGAGTAGCTAGGACTACAGGCATGCTCCACCATGCCCTGCTAATTTCTTTTGTATTATTAGCAGACACAGGGTTTAACCATGTCGGCCAGGCTGGCTTTGAACTCCTGACCTCAGGTGATCCACACACCTTGGCTTCCCAAAGTGCTGCGATTACAGGTGTGAGCCACCGCACCTGACCTATAACCTCTTTATCTCTAAAATCATCTGTGTGTCTTTTTACCTGGCCACTGAAAAAGTCTAAAAACAGTGAGCAGCTTAGCAGCAATAAGCATTCCTACTACCCTATTTCCTGTACTGCTACTTCCACTAATACGAAGCAGCATTTCTCAGAAAAATATCTGATTCAGTGAGATGTGCCTGGAACATTTTGTCTCAGCAGAAAGCAAACAGGCTAAAAAAGATTGGGATCATGTCAGATGTACTCAGAATCCAACTGGAAGATGTCCCCTAGGCCACAGATGGGACAATTTTAGAATCAATAAAGATAACAGTGCAGCAGCTCAAATACATCAAATGACTCAAATCCATGAGTTCAGAGCAGTGATTTTTTTAAAAACTCAGCGTTCACCTTTGGAGGATGTTAGAGAACCAAGTCATTATTCTGAAAGCCGGTTTCAACAAGCAAGAAAGAAGTAAGCATTTCCCCAGCCTTTCCTGGATGAATCAGATCTGATCCCTGGTATGAATCGTATAACTAATAATCAATGAGAAGTTTCTTTTTGTAAAAGCATTACATCTTGTAAAGGAAGAAGCAACAATAGTTCATCAGAATATCACCATTTGTCAATCTAGTAAATGAACCTGGGCAATGACTATCATGGGTTGCAACACCATAAAGAAGAGATCACCAGACACTGTTGCTCCTGACGGAAGTGCACACACAGCTTCTTATTGCTCAAACAAACAAACAACAACAACAAAAAACACTGAATGTGATTGAGCCTCTAGATCTCATTACTAACTTACAGGAAATGCAGAGAAAACACGTTAAACATACACATACACGCACGCGCGCGCACACACACACACACACACACACGCACGCCCCACTACAAGGCATGTAGTCAGCAAAATACACACTGTGGGAGACTCTACCAGTGAAATTTTGTTTTTCAAAAATAAATTGTAAGAGGTATGAGAGGGTGAGAAGGAGATGGAGATGGAAGAGAAGAAGAAAAAGAACACAAAGAACAAGAAGTAAAGAAGAAATGTACAGAGGAGAAGAGGCATACCAGGTGGTTGACGTGGATCAAATTCATTTGGATCAAACAAACTAAAAAAAGAAGCATGAGACAACCAGGCAAAGTTGAACTCTGATTGGATGATAGAAAGGATTTATTGTTGACATTTTAGGGGTGATAGTGGTGTTTTGATTCTATGGAGAGAGGGAAAGGAAAAATGAAAAAAGTGGCCACCAGTCACCATTTCACATCCCCAATCACCCATCAGATAAAGGAAAGTTATGGAAGATTTTCTAATAAGGTTGATGGTGAATATTGAGTGTCAACTGGATTGAAGGATGCGAAGCATTGTTGCTGGGTGTGTCTGTGGGGGTGTAGCCAGAGTAGAGTAACATTTGCGTCAGTGGACCGGGAGAGGCAGACCCACCCACAACTGGATGAGCACCATATAATCAGCTGCCAGCACAAAAGCAGGCATGGAAACAGCAGACTTGCTGAGTCTTCTGGCCTCCATCTCTCTCCCATGCTGGATGCTTCCTACCCTTGAACATCAGACTCCAAGTTCTCGAGCTTTTGGACTCGTGGACTTCTACCACCAGTGGTTTGCCAGGTGCTCTCAGACCCTCAGCCACAGACTGAAGGCTGCACTATCAGCTTCCCTACTCCTGAGGTTTTGGGCTTGGACTGGTTTCATAGCTCCTCAGCTTGCACATGGTCTATTGTGGGACTTCACCTTGTGATCGTATGAGTCAGTCAACTCCCCTTCATACATTAACCTACCCTATTAGTTCTGTCCCTTTAGAAAACCCTGACTAATAAATAAGGCAATCAGGCTGCCAGCATTGAACGGCCTGCTCTATCCCAACATCCCTACAGGTGGGACAGCCAAGCCCACTCGGTGGAGACACGGCCGACCCTCACCTCCTGATGCATCCCACAGGAGTGCTACCCTATAGAAGATCTTGACTGCAAGTTGTCCAGATTCTTGACATATGGAACAAAAAGCTGACGCACAAACAAAGCAACAAAAGAGTGAAGCAAGGAAAGCGCAGGTTTATTGAAGTGAAAGTGCACCCTACAGAGTAAGGGCAGGTTAGAGCAAGCAGCTCGAGAGCTCCAATTACAATGTTCTTTAGGGTTTTTATAAAGCTAGAAGAATCAGGTGGCTGGGCATGGTGGCTCACACCTGTAATCCCAGCACTTTGGGAGGCCAAGGCAGGCAGATCGCCTGAGGTCAGGAGTTCAAGACCAGCCTGACCAACGTGGTGAAACCCCGTCTCTACTAAAAATACAAAAAATTAGCTGGGCGTGGTGGTGCGCACCTGTAATCCCAGCTACTCGGGAGGCTGAGGCAGGAAAATCACTTGAACACAGGAGGTGGAGGTTGCCGTGAGAAGAGATAGTGCCATTGCACTCCAGCATGGGGAACAGAGCAAGACTCCATCTCAACAACAACAACAAAAAAGGTAACACCCCTAGGGGCCCTTTGGAGGCCTTCAATTGGTTACATCCTATGAAGGACTGGCCCACAACCAATCAGAGGCTGAAGTGGAGACTTGGCCCGAGGCTAATCAGAGATCAGAGGCTGAAGTGGAGACTTCCGTCTTGTCCACCTCCCCCCGCCCTGGGAGTGAGGACTTGGCCTGTGTGCTGTCCTATCTTGCTTAGAACTCTCTGCACCTGCCATTCTCTTGCTTATGCCTTAACCCTTGGTTACCCTAATTCTCTAATTGTCTTGGCTTGTCCAGTCAAGCACATGCAGGGCCCAGATCCAGGTTTCCAATCACCACAGCACAGACGCTCATTTCCATGTGACTCTTGTGACCACGAAACACAAATGCAAAGGCTCCCTGATCCCTACGAGAGGATCTGACCTCCACATGGGAGAGGTGAGGGCACAGCAGGGGGTGGTGCTGGCTTTGCTTTTCTTCCTGCTGGTGTGGAACGATGACCCTAGGTGGCCCCGCAGCAACCTCCCACTACCTCACCACATGCCCATGGGGCAGTGTAAGGAAGGGCTAGGTGCACCAGGAGAAGGGGAAGAGGTACATTTCTTCCTCCCTGATGCAAATGCTGGTTTAGCATTTCCATCATATCAGACTCAAGGCATCACAAATAAAACAGGAAACCAGGCCCTGTGAGCCAGACTCAGTTACTGGGGGATGAAAGGCAAGGGTCAGGCTGGGGATTTGTCTAAAACGAGGGAAGGACCTCTGTTAGGGACAATGTGTGGCTGCCTGGCCCAGAAGAGCAAGGGCCTGGAAATCAGATGCACTAGGTCGTGTCCAGAACTAAGTTCAAAGAAATCAGCACCCACCCAGCCAGTGGGACCAGGCCAGAGGAGACCACACACTTGAGTCAATTTGCATGAGCCCCTGAGACCAGGAGCCTGGGGGAACAGGCCGTATTGTGAGGGCACCTGTACCTGTAGCACTAGAAGATTCCTGGAGGCTGGCAAGTGCTCAGGAAACACTGGAGGAGAGGACGAGCCTGTCTTTCACAGGAGCTGCTTTGTGCCCCAGAGCACGAGTAACGCCGCATGACAGGCCGGGGGGCAAGAGCACCTCACCTGTCAGTGAGGACCAGGGACACCTGTCAAGAGCAGGGGCAGATGAAATGTCATGCCCAAGTGACTCTGCAGACTTCAGGCCACAAGGGACGGGGGCCTGGGAAGGAACGACATGAGGGGATCTTTTGCAAATATGCTCAGGCAGGGAGCCCAGGAAGTAACCAGAGGGGACGGTGGCCAAGAAAAGGGCCAGAGGCCGCAGGCTGAGGCTGGGGGCAAAGGACCACAGGACGGTGCATCCTTGCAACAAGTGTGGCCTCAGTGGTGCTCATGGAGCACTTTCAGGTATCCAGCAAGCAGTCAGGGCCAGACACAGCACCCCAGGCCTGGGGATCCAAGGCCTGCTCAGCTCACATGGGGAGTTCCTCCATGCTTCCTGCTGGGGTGGTAGCCAGTCAAGGAACCAGAATAGCCCCACTTTGAACACCCCCAGGACCCACAGCCCCTGCCCTGCTGAAGCTTTAGCCACCCAGTCTCCTCTGCAGACCATCAGCTCCTGAACACCAGATGGCAGCTTCTCTCTGTGTCCCTGTGCCCAGTACAAGATCCGTCGCAGATGGGGACTGGTAAATGCTAAACAGAGCTTCAGCATTCTCCTAGGCTACCTCACACACATGGGTCTCCGAAATTGTAATAATATCATCCATGCTTGCTTCCTTCACCTGAATCTACCAATTGCTCAGGTTCAAGGTAACCATCAAAAAGGCAGAAAACAAAATGAGACAGCACCCTGCAAAGGGAAAGGAAACACCTGACATTAGCATGACACCTGACATTTTAGCATGTCCAACCTATGCCTAACAGCTGGATACAGTAATTCTGTGCATTAAAGCCCAGAACAGTACAATAAAACATCTTTTGGACCAATACAATTCTGGTACTTATTATTATTTTAATATTTGCTTTTTTCCAAATTTCACTGGTATTGAACACTGACCCAATAAGAAAATTTTACTTCGTGTAGATCACTGGTTCCAAACCTGGTGGTAGATGAGACCTGCCCACAGAGCATGTTAAACACACATGCCCCAGACCTTCTAATTCAGCTGGTCTGAGACACTTGTATTGTAATGAGCTCACCAAGTGCTCTGGAAGCTGCCAGTCCTGGGAGGCATTTGGGAACTGTTGGGGTTGCCAGTGGGAATTGCCCCATTGATGGAATCATATCAAACTTCACCCTGATGTGAGTGAACATCTGTGGCCATGGACAGCAGTATCTGTAGTGACATCAGCAAACATTTGCTGAACGTTTATGCTATGGCAGGTACTTGGTAGGTACCATCTCATTTAACCTTCACAACAATGCCGTTGAGATATTTGTGGTTATTGTCTCATTTTAATGACATGCCAAATGAGACCAGAAAAGACAATAAGCCATTTGCCCAAAAGATCAAACAGCCGGTAAAGAAGGAATCCAGGACACACACTCAGCCCAGGAAACCCAGGGCTTATGGTCTTACCAGTACGCAAAGATAACTTTGAGGGTTTCGTAAAAGCTGCATTTAAGAATCATTTGCCAATGTAATAAAACTGAATTCTCCCCTTTCTGCAGTTAGTAAACTTTCCAAATATACTGCGCTGCCAAACACTTTTGCAAAGAAAAACATATTGTTCCTCTTCCTCTTAAATGTTAAAAGGAGAGAGAGGAAAATCACTTGAGAAAGTAACGTATCTGGCAGTTTTTATACCTGACACATCTCTAAATGTTCTACCTCTATTGCAGTGTTCCCAAATTCTTAAGCATTTAAAAAGCATCAAGTAAAAGCCTACAGAACTCAAGGAGGAAAAGTCCACTCATCTGAATGTGGCAACTCCATGGCTCACTTTCCATCTCCTCAAAAAGACAAATCACCACAGCTTTCCTCAGGAGGGTTTCTGATGCCTCTTTCCTGCTTAGAGCCTGGGGCTTCTGCACACCTGCAGAGGGCAGGGACCACTTCTGGCTCAGCAGCTGCCATCTCCCAAGAAGACAAGAGAGCTTTTCAACAATAAAAGACTCAGAAAATCCTCTTTCAAAATTAACTGCTAAGAACTTCTGCTGCCAGCCACAAAGGATTTACTGCTACAGGAGTTGTCCTCCTGCCATAAACAACTAGAAAACCAGACAAATACATAAAACAACTGTTTTCTGGAAGAAAAAAAAAAAGTGGAAAAAAGACAATGCAATACTGTTGACCCTGATTGAAAGGAAACAAATGAGGTGAATCCCAGATTAGTGCCTGGACAGTAAACTGGCTGGTTCCAGGCCATGGTGCAGGTGGGGAAGACCCAAACAGAGCTTGGGGGTCTCTCTGAATTGAGAAGGTCAGAGGCTGTGGAGGTTAAAGCAACTAGAATCTGAGGAGCAGAATTCCAAACTGGAGGGAGCTCTGTCCAGAAAGACTTCCAGCAATCTGCCTAAGGGCTCCCTTGAGTCTTTGACTAAATACAAATCTGCACATGGAGCTCCCCCAGGCTGGGCACGATCAGCTCCTCCAGAAGCAGAGTGATGAGAATCCATCAGACAAACAATTCCCAGAGCTCGCACAGGGCTGCAAATTGTCCAGCTTTCCCCAGAGAGATCGGACAGACCTCACAGGCATTCCACAGAGACCCCAGAAGTGTCAGTCTTTAAAAGTGGAGCTAAATTAGCTGTGCAATAAAGCTACTTAGACCTTCTCTAAAACAGCTTAAAAGTGAACCTCAAAAAGATCACACTAATCCAAAGGTAATTTATATACCTGCCAGAAGAAGTCCACCACTGTTAAATAAATGAAACAAAACCCTGAACTCAACAAGAAAACATCCCGCATCTCATCAAAAGACATACAAAAAAGCAAGAAAATGTGTCCCATAACCAGTAGAGAAATCCATCAATAGATATAAACACAGAAAAGACAGAAATGATGGAATTAGCAGATAAGTACATTAATGTAACCATTATAAATTTGCTCTATGTGCTAAAACAGGTAAAGAAAATAGGAATGCAATGGGAAGTGAAAGATATTTTTTAAAACCCAAATAAAACTTCTAGACATGAAAAATACAGCATCTGAAATTTTAATAATATACAAAATAAGAACAGCAGATTAGACACTGTAACATGGCGAAATCCCGTCTCTACTAAAAAATACAAAAATTATCTGGGCCTCGTTGCAAGTACCTGTAATCCCAGCTACTCAAGAGGTTGAGGCAGGGAGAATTGCTTGAACCCAGGAGGTGGAAGCTGCAGTGTACCAAGATCATGCTGCTGCACACCAGCCTGGGTTTGGAGGCTTAATTGGCCCCATTTTTAGGAAAATTACATCAATCGAGGGGTAGCTGTTGAGATATTCATGATTAAAATAGACACAGCAAGACTCCATCTCAAAAAAAAAAAAAAAAAAAGACATCAGTGAACTTGATTACATAGCAATAAAAACTATACAAAATGAAGTACAAAAAAAAATATGAACAGAGTCTCAGTAACCTGTGGGACAATACAAAGTGGTCTAATATATGTGTAATTGGAGTCCAATGAGGAAAGAAGAGAGAAAGGAGACCAAAAATAAATTTGAAGAAATCATAGCTAAACATTTTCCAAATTAAGAGAAAACTATAAACCCAAAGATTCAAGGACGTGAACAAATGCTATACTTGATAAATATAATAAACTAAGAAGTAATCAAAATAACACAGGTATATCATAATCAAATTGCTGGAAATGGGTGTTAAAAAGAACAACTCAAAAGGAACCAGAGAAAAACACATACTGTGTGCAAAGGAATAAGGGATGATAACAGAGTTCTCACCAGAAATTATACAAGACAAAGGACAATGAAATTATATAATTAAATTGCTCAAAGAAAAAAAAACTCAACCTAGAATCCTACACCCAGTAAAAATATATTTGAAAAATAAAGGCAAAATACAGACTTTGTGAAACAAAACTGTAATAATTAATTGGCTCTACAAAACAGAAAACTCCACAAAAAATATAGGAAGCTCTTTAGGCAAAAGGAAATGTGCTTACATTATACATAAATCCTAGAGCAAACAAATATCATCATCATCATTATCATCATCAGAGAAAAACAAATAAGCAAATAGTGGAGATAAAATTAAATATTAAAACTACTCAATCAAAAAGAAGGACAGAAAAGAGGGAAAAGGATCAAGGAACACAAAGACAGGTGAAAAATAGAAAATAAATTAAAACATGGTAAACTTAAACTCAACCATATTGATAATTATGTTAAATGTAAAAGGTCTAATCACTTCAATAGAAGGCATAAATTTTCAGACTTCTTAAAACAGAAAGACCCACCATATGCTGTCTACCATAAATCCCAGAAAATGTAAAGTCACAACAAATAGGTTAAAGATAAAAGATTGAAAACAATGATATACGTCAAACTGTAAGAAAAAGAAATCTTTAGTGGCTGTATTTCATCCAACAAAGTAGACTTCAAAAAGAAATACTACCAAGAATAAAGAGAAACTCTTGAAAATAAAATAAATAGGACCAATTCCTCTGAAAAATATAAAAACCATAAGTATTAAGCACCTAATAACAGAGATTCAAAATATATGTAGTAAAACTGATAGAACTGAAAAGAGAAATCTACCAGTACTATTGTTTCAGTAATTGATACAAGGAGATTAAAAAAAAAAA
>NW_012110097.1:386957-429833 GCF_000951045.1 Mandrillus leucophaeus
AAAAAATATGAACAGAGTCTCAGTAACCTGTGGGACAATACAAAGTGGTCTAATATATGTGTAATTGGAGTCCAATGAGGAAAGAAGAGAGAAAGGAGACCAAAAATAAATTTGAAGAAATCATAGCTAAACATTTTCCAAATTAAGAGAAAACTATAAACCCAAAGATTCAAGGACGTGAACAAATGCTATACTTGATAAATATAATAAACTAAGAAGTAATCAAAATAACACAGGTATATCATAATCAAATTGCTGGAAATGGGTGTTAAAAAGAACAACTCAAAAGGAACCAGAGAAAAACACATACTATGTGCAAAGGAATAAGGGATGATAACAGAGTTCTCACCAGAAATTATACAAGACAAAGGACAATGAAATTATATAATTAAATTGCTCAAAGAAAAAAAAACTCAACCTAGAATCCTACACCCAGTAAAAATATATTTGAAAAATAAAGGCAAAATACAGACTTTGTGAAACAAAACTGTAATAATTAATTGGCTCTACAAAACAGAAAACTCCACAAAAAATATAGGAAGCTCTTTAGGCAAAAGGAAATGTGCTTACATTATACATAAATCCTAGAGCAAACAAATATCATCATCATCATTATCATCATCAGAGAAAAACAAATAAGCAAATAGTGGAGATAAAATTAAATATTAAAACTACTCAATCAAAAAGAAGGACAGAAAAGAGGGAAAAGGATCAAGGAACACAAAGACAGGTGAAAAATAGAAAATAAATTAAAACATGGTAAACTTAAACTCAGCCATATTGATAATTATGTTAAATGTAAAAGGTCTAATCACTTCAATAGAAGGCATAAATTTTCAGACTTCTTAAAACAGAAAGACCCACCATATGCTGTCTACCATAAATCCCAGAAAATGTAAAGTCACAACAAATAGGTTAAAGGTAAAAGATTGAAAACAATGATATACGTCAAACTGTAAGAAAAAGAAATCTTTAGTGGCTGTATTTCGTCCAACAAAGTAGACTTCAAAAAGAAATACTACCAAGAATAAAGAGAAACTCTTGAAAATAAAATAAATAGGACCAATTCCTCTGAAAAATATAAAAACCGTAAGTATTAAGCACCTAATAACAGAGATTCAAAATATATGTAGTAAAACTGATAGAACTGAAAAGAGAAATCTACCAGTACTATTGTTTCAGTAATTGATACAAGGAGATTAAAAAAAAAAACAAAAAACTGCTAAGGACATAGAAAACTGAACAACACTAACATACCAATAGAATTGACATTTATAGGAGACTCTACCCAACAATACCAGAATTTTCTATAGAACATTTACCAAGACAGATCATAATCTGAGTAATAAAATAAGACTCCATTTACTTTAAATAATCAAAATATTACATAGTACATTCTCTGGCCACAGCAGAATTAAATTAGACATCAATTACAGAAAGCTATTGGAAAAAAATTTCAAATATGTAAAAAATAAACAGCACACCCTACATATGAAATGGGTCAAAGGAAAAATTGTGAAGGCATTTAGAAAATACTTTAACTATATTAAAATAAAAATGCAAATTATTAAAATGTATGTAATACAACTAAAGCAATGTTTAAGGAGAAATTTATAGTAATAAATGCTTATGTTAGAAAAAAGGACAGATTTAAAGTTAATAAACTAAACTTTCAACTAATAGAAAAAAAGAACAGGCCGGGCATGGTGGCTCACGCCTGTAATCTCGGCACTTTGGGAGGCCGAGGCAGGTGGATCATGAGCTCAGGAGTTCAAGACCAGCCTGGTGAAGATGGTGAAACCCCGTCTCTATTAAAAATACAAAAAACAAAACAAAACAAAACAAAACATTAGCTGGGCGCAGTGGCAGGCACCTGTAATCCCAGCCACTTGGGAGGCTGAGGCAGGAGAATTGCTTGAACTTGGAGGGCGGAGGTTGCAGTGAGCCGAGACTGCACACTGCACTCCAGCTTGGGTGACAGAGTGAGACTCCGTCTCAAAAAAAAAAAAAGAAAAGAAAAGAAAAGAAAAAGAGAACAAATTGGACTCAATGTATGTAGAGGGAAGGGAATAATAAACATTACTGGAAAGCAATGAATAGAAAACAGACAATCAATAGAGAAATTTGCTGAAACAATAAAGAATAAAACAATGAAACAAAAAGCTGATTCACTAAAAGAAAATCAGTAAACTTGATTAATGCCTAGCCAGATTGATCAAGAAGAAAAAGAGAGAAAACAAATTACTATTATCAGGAATGAAAGAGAAGATATCACTACAGACCTTACAGACATTAAAAGGATAGTAAGAAACTATAATAACAATTCTATTCCCATAAATTTGAAAACTTTGACGAAATGAAGTAATTATTTGAAAGACATCAACTAGCAGAGCTTACTCAAGGACAAATAGATAACCCGAATAGTTCTTAATCAAAATTGAATTTATAGCTACAAATATTCTTAGAAAGAAAATTCCAAGCTCGAATACATTCACTGATAAACTCTACTAAATATTTAAGAAACAACGCCAATTCTACATAGACTCAGAAAATAGAAGAGAATGAAAACACATTTAATGAGGTCAGCATTACTGTGTTACCAAAAGCAAAGATATTACCAAAAAAAGAGACTATTCAATATGCTTATGCATATAGACTTTAAAATCCTTAACAAAATACTAGCAAATAAAATATAGTATTATGTAAAAAGGATGATAAATCATGATCAATTGGAATTTAAGCCAGAACTGTAAGCCTGGTTTAGCATTTAAAAATTAATGCAACACTTCATAAAAGATAAAAAGCAAAACCTCAGTGGAGGCAGAAAAATCATTTGATAAGAAATTAACATCCACTAGTAATAAATAAAAACTCTCAGCAAGTTAAAAACAAAAGGAAACTTTCTCAGCCTGATAAAGGGCATCTATAGACACCCACGACTAACATCATACTTAATGATGAAAGGTTGATTCTGAGATGAGGGACAAGGCAAGACTGTCTCCTCTCACCACTTCTATTCAACATTATGGTGGAAGTCCTAGTCAGTGAAAAAGGCAAATAATAATCATAATAATAATAATAGGCATATAAATAAAAGGAAGAGATAGAACTGTCTTTATTCACCAACATAATTGTCTATATAGAACATTCTGAAGCCTACAAAAAAAAAAAAACTACTAGAGACAATATTTAATTTACGAAGGCCTTAGGATACAAGGTCAATATATGATTGTATTTCTACTAGCACAGTATTAATGAACAATTGAAAACTGAAAACCTAAAATAAAATGCCATTTACAATAGCAACCAAAAAGAAAACTCATGAAATCTTTAGAGAGCCAGATATGTTCACAATTTTTACATTAAAAACTATAAAACACTGAGAGAAATTTTTAAAGACTTAAACGGGGAGATGTACCATATTCATGGATCAGAGTACTCAATATAGCTAATAAGATTGATGCTCCCCACATTGATATATGGATTTAATACAATACCAGTCAAAACCTTTGCATGCTTTTCTGGTAGAAATTGACAAGCTGATTCTAAAATTTATGTGGGAATGGAAAAGATCATAAATAGCCAAAACAATTTGCAAAGACTTTTTAAGTTGAAATTTGCACTTCCTGATTGTAATAGTTATTATAAAGCTTTAGTAATGAAGAAAGTGTAACATTGGCAAAAGGATAGGCAGATAAATATAGAGCATAATAGGGAATCCAGAAATAGATCCACACATACATAGACTTGATTTTTAGCAAAGGTGCAAAGGTAGTGCAGAGAAGAGAGGGCAATTTTTACGAAAGGTATTGAAGTAAGTGGATATCAACATGAAAAAAAAAAGCCCTCAACCCTACCTCACACATTATACAAAATAAACTCAAAGTCAATCATAGACCTAAACACAAGAACTGAAACCATTAAACTTCTGGAAGAAAACATAGGAGAATCCTCGTGATGTTGAGTTAGGTAAAGATTTTTTAAATAAGACACAAAAAGGCAACAACGTGGATGAATCTCAAAGGTATTAAGCCAAGAAAAAGAAGCCAGACACAACAGAATACATACTGTATAGTTCCATTTAAGTTACACTCCAGAAATGACTCATGTAATCTACAGTAACAGCAGATTAGTGATTGCCGGGCATGGTGGAGATTGCCTGGGAACTTATTGCAGTGAAAGAAATGTTTGGTATCTTTAATGAGGCTGTGGTTGCATGGGTGTCTAACTAAATGTGTCAACACTCATCAAAATGTACATTACAATGGATGTGTTTTACTCTATGTAACTGTACGTCAATATAATTGATTTTCTGGAAATTAGATATCAAGAATCTCTAAACTTGACCTTTGGGTTGATTTCATCAAACTGAACCCCAAGAAAAGTTAGGAGTTTCCAATCTGGTTTTCCTTTGTGGTGGAAGGGTTGATTTCTGAGCTGCCAGTTTTAGATATTTATTTGAACCGAACACAAACCTGTGGTCATTTGGTAACCAGCTGCCAGTGAATAACTTTATGGTGGTAGAATTATTGTAGCTTTTCCATCAGAATATAGAAAGTGATTTCTCTTTAGACTGAAACCATTTTTGCTAACAAAACCCTATTAATGTGGGTCATAAAAGTGGCCATGCTAAATGCCCTTTACAGGGAAGGTGGGGACAGGCAAGCCTCTGGTGAGGACCCGGGTCCCCTTTCCCTTATTGCATGTCCCAGGCAGGGGCCTTCTTTGAGGTTCTCTCCAGGCATGGAAGTCCTGTGTGCATAGCATCAAGTTCTACTGCTGTGGTGCTGGCTCCTGGCTGTGCCCAGGGGACACGCACCATCCTGACAGCACCCAGCCCTGCTAAAGCCAGGACATTTTTATCATCCCCATTGTAAACTGAGGCACAGAGATTCTGAGAAGTCTTCTGAGTGGCATATCCAAGGCCAGACCAGGTTCCTGAAGTCCTAGTCCAGAGTTTATTCCATGTCTTTGCTGTCTCCCCACCAAGGCGAGGTTGTCTTCATCACATCATCCTTCTTCAGCTGAGACTCAACCCTCTAGTCCTCTCAATTTCCTGCCTGGAGTTGTGCAGAGGATCTCACATTTCTGTGGCAATTCACAGTTCTCCATGACCTTTTCCACAAATTACCTTATTTGTTAATCAGTCAACAACCACACACACACTCCTTCCACTAGCTGAAGCCCCCTCCCCTGCAGCTGCATCTTCTCACCCCTGCAGCTGGGATCTCAGTAACCAGCCAGCCTGCCTCTCACCACCCCAGATGCAGACAAATCAAGTCATTTCATGAGCAGAATCCCAGCTGTCTCTTCTGTGATTCGTGCTATAAATCAAACTTAATTCTGGAGGATTTTTCCTTAAGGCTGGTGATATTTACCCTTTAAAATGAAGTTTTCCCCACGACCCATCAAGGATAAGCTGATATTCCCAGACACTCAAAGGAATCTCTGAGGAACAAGAACATTAACAGAGCAAATAACCCAACTTCAGCCAAATCCAGGAGGCCACTGCACAGCCCATCTCCATCACTGCTGGGTGTCTGCCGCTTCCTGAAAGAAGACTAGGGAAATGCAATATATTCAAAAGGCACACGGCTGCTTCCCAGGGTTCCCCACAGGCAGAATTCATAAAATTCCAGACCCTCTCAGATAAAGAAAGCTTTACAAATTGTCGTATTCGATCATCTTCTCATGCTTGAAGGAAAACCATGTATGGGTGGGTGTGCAACCTCAGCTGTATTGCCCTTTGTGATGGGAGGCTCACTATACCCAAGGCAGCATCAACAATTTTGGTCCACACAACCCATTGAAAGTGTTTCCTTACTTCATACAGAAATGACCTCTAGGTGGCCTACCAGCTTTGGTTCTGAATTGAGGCTTTCAGTCTTGGCCATGGCTAGGGAGAGGGAGGTGGGGCAGGAGAGAAGAGGAGGAGCCAAGGGGAAGTTTGGTCCGAACTCTGGTCCAAATCACAGTGTCCAAGACCGCAGAGGCCTAGGCACCTGCCCGGGGGGATGGGCAGCTGAGGTGGGGGCACTCTAGCAGTGGCAATGCCCAGTGAGAGAAACAATTCAGGCCCCATGACCTATGCCCTCTGGCATTACTCCCATGATTCTGTTACCAGACATGGAAAAGACGACTTTGCAGATGTCATTATGGTTATTAATCAGTTAATCTTATAATAGTGAGGTTGTCTTGGATAATCAGGGTGAACTCAATCACATGAGCCTGGAAAAGCAGAAGAGAAGAGCCGAAGAGAAAGAGAGGATCAAAGTGCAAGCAGAACCTGGCCTATCCGCCAGGCTTGGAAAGAAGAAGAAATTGAATTCTGCCAATAACAAGCAAGCTGGAAAGAGGACCTTGAGCCCCGGGTGAGCTCCAGCCCCAGGCAGCACCTTGATTTCAACCCAGTGAGGCCCTGGGAAGACAGTCTAGCCTTGCCATACTGGAATTCTGATTTACAGAACATGGGATGATAAATGTGTGTTACTTAAGCTATGAAAATTGTGGTAATTCATTGCAGCAGTTAGAGGAAACAAATGAACTCACTCTTGGAAAGTTCTACCTGCTGGGTCCAACCAGCGTGGAGGACTCCATGCAGTGGCTGCAGGCCATGGATAGTGGACAGGTCCAGACCCTGGAGAAGGCAGCTGGCACCAGCTGGGCAGAGTTCCAGGGGCAAGGCTCCTCTGGGGGTGCTGAACCTGGCACAATGTGCTAATCCCTCCAGATGCAGAAGTATAAGCCTGAGCAGAAGCCCAGCCATGGGGGCAAAGCCTCTTGGCAGGATGGGGCAGCTGCAGATCCATGGCCCACCCCAGGAGCAGTGAGAAGCTAATTGCAAACAGTACCACTGGCCAGGGCTGGGCAGAGTGGTGCCAACGGTGGGAGCTGGACCTGGCAGGAGCAGCAGGGTGCACCTGCAGGGCGTGTCTCATCGGGCTCCCAGCACTGCCTCTCGCCAGCAGGCCTGCAGGAGTCATCACTCACCAGCTCTCAGCAGACCAGGGAGGGGAGGGGCAGTGAGAACGGGGCCCAGGCAGGCTCTGGGTCCACTCTGTGAGCTCTGTCCATTTGCTGTGCTTGCAGCCATGATGGCAGTGGTACTGACCTCCCCTGCTTCTGTCACAACATCGTGAATGGCCTTCCTGGGTTTGCATCTGGGAACATACCAGAGCACAGAAAATAATACATACAGAGGAAGCTAACTACATGTCACATAAAAGTGCAGCTGGCAGGGCCCAATGGACACAAGAGGGTGGCCCCTGAGTGGCCAGGTTGCCGAGTGGCCCGCCTGGGCAGGATTTTGGAAAATGGAGAAAGCCAGGGAAGAATGAGGGACTGGGAAGATGCAGCTTGCTGGCTGCCCAACTCCCCAACTAGGCCACGGACTCCCCTAGCTCTCCTTCAAGCCATCCTTGTTCTCACAGGGTCCTCTTGTTTTCAAAATGCCTGTTCACTTTAGGAAATCTTTAAAATGTAAATAAACCCCAGCAACCACAATCACCTGCACACTATCACCCAGAAATAACCACAATTCATGACTTGATGTAGAGTCTTCCAGAAGTTCATCCCACAATACCTGTCTATATTTTTATATTGCTCACCTTGGATCATAATGATTTAATGTTCTATTTGCCTACTTAACATTTGCTTATCTTGCACCTGTTTCCTTGCATTAAATGCACTTTCTTTCTCATCCAGACCCTTCTGGAGCTCCAGCCAGCAAGGACAAGCCCCAGAGTTCTTGTCTAGAGTCCAGACCTCATTCTCCACAAGCTAACTTCAGGGCACCCTTTCTCCGTAAGCCCTCTGTCCTACAGAAAGGCTAACCTTGCAGGCAAGCACAAAGGCTCATTTACAAAGTCTTACGAAAATCCCAGCCCTGCAGCTTCCGGGAACCTGCTAGACTAACACTGGCAGCGGGTGGGCTCTGCCTGGGATCACCATGGATGGGACAGTGGCAAGCATGCCAGCCAGAGGAGGAGGTGGCCACCACAGGCGGAGCCCCAAGGTCCCCACCTGAGCACACCCCATGGAGGATCACATCCAGGCATCACCCTAATCTGCAGCTGAGGTGCCCCTGTCCTTTCCACATGGGATCACTCTGCACCCCTGCCCTATTCAGGCTGATTTTATGGGACACTTTACGATGTGACCACTGCTGGGTATAAGCCAGGAACAACTGGCCCTTGGAAAGCACACGTTTTTACGGTGCTTCCTTCACATTTGATTTCTATTTGTCTAAAATGACCTGCAATAAAATGAAAACATGCATCGTGAAGTCGCGAAATTGTTCACCCTTACAGTATTTCAGGTGGCTGCAAACATCCACAGACCTTGTTACCCGAAGCCTGGACCCAGTGCTCAGTGGAAGTGCCCATAAAAATTAAATGACACACAAACATTGCCTGCAGACTCGGGAAAGGATAGAGCGTCAGGTAGCACGAGACACATTTTCACTGACTTCTGTGTTTTAGAGACGCCTCTCGGCCTCCGGGGCCAGGAGAGGATGGGAGTCTGCAAAGCCAGAGCCATGCGAGGCTGCTGAGGGCTGAAAGTCTTTCTGCCGGGGGCCTGCCGTGCACACTCTCCTGCCATCCCCATCGGGCACGTGCCTTCTGTGCCAATGCCCTCCTTCCCTTACAAGTCCAGTCTCGGCACTGACATCTAGCATCGCCATTCCTAGAACCTGCTTTCCTGCTGGCACCGCCTCCGCTCCTACCCACAGCCAGCCCTGAGAACCAGCTTTGCCAGGCACAGAGAAGAGAAGGCCTGGCCCGTAGGGTGGTGTGAGGATCAAGGCAATGACAGGGGACAGCACTTGGCATAGAGCCTTCTGCATAGTAAACACTGAAGACTCTCATGACTGCCATCATCACTGCTGCAAGCCTGCACTGCCCTGGGCTGGGCCTCACCACGGCCTCCACCAGCCTCCCGGTCTCTTCCCCTTCCCCAGGGCAGCTGGCATCTTCCTAAAGCATCCAACTTTAGGAACTGCAACTCCTGTCTGCCCGGGCTGGGCTCTCACTCTGCTGGGCTCTGAAACCATCTCTGCCCCTCCCTGCACAGCTCTCACCACCCTGTGACCACTGGCACCAGCAGCTCTGAGCTCCGGTTAGGAGGAAGGGAGGGAGGCCCAGAAGTGCCCAGGGCAGCAGCAGTGTTTAGAAGACATGCACCGCGTCCAGTCAGAGCTACAGCATTTATATGCACAGACTGTGTTCCTAGAGAAATTTTACAACAAACCTCTGATGTCACATTAATTTTAAAAGCTCTTCTGTTTGCATTACAGCAACCTGCCCGCTCGGGGGAGACGTTCCTGCTCCAACACGAGAAACGTATCACAAACAATGGAGGAAAACATGGTTCCCGGCCACTAAGAAAACAAACCGTATGATCCCCAAATAAGGGAAGATTTGCTGACATTTTAAATGCAGAACAGAGAAATGAAAAAAGGAAAAAAGTAGTTTATATAGAAAAACTAATTTATGTCAGTTGTATATGTGTGAGGCCCCCAAATACACTGAATCCTACGCAGAATAAACAACTCTGCCACAGCCCTGCCAGCATTTCTAGCTCAGAGGCCAGGAAGACAGGTCGTGGGCATTGCCCACACTGAACCTGGCAGAGGTGTAGGCTTTCATTGACTTTCTATTTCAATTATTGCCACTTTAAGTTGCATAAGCTTTAAAAACAGTGGCCCTGGCAGCCTCCTCTAAAATTAGGTGTGTGATGGTTTCGTTCTGTCTCCAGCCTCAGTAGCTTCAGAGTTGATAGATAGGCATGTGCCAGCCATGAGAACCAGAAAACCTCCCTTCACTCCCAAACAGCCAGCAGGATTCCCATCCCCTGTGTGCACATCAGGAAGCTGAGTCCCAGGGTGAGCCGGGGCCAGGTCACTGGGGCGGCAGAGCCAGGCCTGGCCTGCAGAAGGGCCTGGCTAAAAAGTCCTTAAGAACAGGAGGCCAAGTGGCCCCGGGTGCAGGAAAAGCCCAGCGTGGAGTTGGAGCCAGGCTGGGAGGCAAAAGTCTGTGTACCGGGGGGAGCTGCACAAATCGATGTGGTCAGTGGAATTACAGATGCCCACGATTCAACACCCACAGCCTGTGCACGCGTCACCTTCCATGGCAGTGGGGACTTAGCAGCTGTGGCTGAGCTGGGAGATGATCCTGCATCATCTGGGGGCCCAGTGGGATCACAAGGGCCTCCTCACAGCGGGACAGGAGAGTCAGGGTCAGAGATGTGACGACGGCAGAGGCAGAGGGTCGAGGGCCAGCCCCATGCCGAGCCTGGGGCCTCCAGGAGCAGACACTGCAAGGAACAGACACCCCTCCAAGCTTCAGGCAGCACAGCCTTGCCACCCCATTCTGGACTGCTGCCTCTTGCTAGATAACAGCTGTGCTGTCTGACACTGCTCAGTGTGTGGGTGTGTGGATATTTGTCCCAGCAGCCCCAGGAGGCTTGCATGGGCATCAGTGCCATCTTTGGGGTGCTCTGCTGTAACCCCATTAGGCACAGAAAGGAGAACTGAGCTTCCCCTCGCCTCTCAGAAGGACACCAGGGCAGCCCCCTCACCCAGGAAGATCTCGGAGTGTTAAGAGTCTCCAACCTCCAGAAGCACAGAGACAGAGCTTCCGAGGGATAGAAGCTCCCAGCTTTGCTGGGACTGAGAGAGACCGTGGCCTCACGAAGACAGGTGACTCCCCAGGCTGAGAGGATTCAGAGTCTGGGCAGCGGGCAAAATGAACCCACTGGGCAGTCACACTGGGGGTTGGCTGTGGGGCTCTCAGGGAGAGCTTGGAGAAGCGGCTCCTTATGCAGGTGGAGGAAGGTGGGGCCTCTGGGCTGTGGGGGCACAGCCACAATCACTAAGAAGCAGGTTCCCTGGAGGACACAGGTGGGACAGGGGCTGAGTAAAGGGCAGGAAGAGCTCCTGCCTGGGGTCAGCTGCCCTGCCCCACCCTCCCTTCAGTGGAGGCTGGCTGAGCCTCTGCAGTGCCTCTCCCAAGCCCCTGGGAAGGAAATTTGCAAAGTCTCACCTCCCATTTTGAGAAGTGGGATGCCCATCCCCAACCCCACCCTACCCTCGCCTTAAAGATTGAAGCCTCTCATCTTCCCTGATGATCTTGGATAGACAGACAGCATCCTTTCCAGGAAAGGGCACTGAGCAGGGTGGGGCTGGGGTGCAGTCCTTCTATCCCCATCATCTCCTCGGAGTTAACCCTGAAAGTATCTGCTCTGGGGATTCCAGGGAGATTAGAGTAGGGGGAGCAGAGGGGTTGGCTCAGAGCAGAGCATCATGGAACACACAGCCCCCCGCCAGGTGCCCCACCCTGCCTGGGGACAAGAGAGTGGACACAGCCATGGGAGTGACCCAGGTGAGCAGATCTGCCTGCCTCAGCACAGCCGCCCCACACAGGACCCTCAGCTGCGTCTCAGCCCTGCTCTGCCCATCTCTCCAGGAATGCTGAGGACCAAAATGTCCTTGACCCACCCACACCTATTCTTCTGAAAACGTGCATTTCAAAGAAGGCCCTGGGGAAGGTGATGACAAAATCCCAATACCGCATCTCCAGTGGGGGAGGTCAGGTCCTCACATCTGAGAAACAGGGGCTGTGCGGCGTGGGGGCGGGCAGGAGCCTTCTGTCCACTTCCTGATCACCATATCCCCGCAAGGACTGAACTCTAACCTTATTTTCCTGCTCAAATCCCTGTTTAAGAAGCCTGGGGAAAGTCACCCTTACAAGCCATAAAATTGTGTTAAATGGGTCTCTTTGGCCCAGTATATCATGGCCTGCTTTCCAACCGGACTCTGGCCTGGCCTCACATGACAGACAGCAGACCCCCTTATCTTAACTCAAGCATTCCTTTCTACTGGCCCCGAGGCTTTAGACGAAGCTCAACTCTTTCAACCAACTGCCGAGAAATAATCTCTAAACCCACCTATGGCTTGTAAGTCCCCACTTCAAGATGTCCCACCTTTGAAGATAGATATATACCAAACCAATGTGTATCTCCCATGTATTGATTTATGATTTTACCTGCAATTCCTGTCTTCCTAAAATGTATAAAACCAAGCTGTAACCTGATGGCCTTGGGAGCGTTTTCTCAGGGCCTCCTGAGTCTGTGTTTCCCCAGGCCGTGGTCACTCATATGGCTCAGAATAAACCTCTTTAGATATTTTGGCAGAGTTTGGCTTTTTCATTGTCACCTCATACTCTTCCCTCCTTCCCAATCTCTCCATGCCAACCCCTTCTTGGAGCTTTTCCCACCTGGAGGACCCCAAAATGCCCTTCACTGACCTCCCCTACTCACACTGTACCCCTGGGTCCTCCCCTAATCCTGGTTGACATAGCCAGAAAGTCAGCCCAAGTATGGAGTTCTCCTCAGTCAAGACCTTGAAAGCATTATCCTGGCCTTCAAGAACAGAAACATCCAGCAGTAATTGGCTTTGGAGGTTTCTGTCAAAACAGAAAGAATGAACCTTCTTAGTGGGGCAATGTTAGTTCAGCATCAAACAAACAGAAAATCACCCTCAGCCTTTAAATGAATGCTTTCCTCCCAGGGCTGCTTTCCTGTCTGGGTCTAAATAAATAACAATGGCATTAATAGAAAACACAGCTATTTACCTTCAAGAATAGAATTTCAAACCCCACAGAACAGTCACTGGTGTTTCAAGCTTTGATGAGAAAAGAGTAAGTTTACACCAAATTGTATTTTCAATATGTTAATTAAACCAATAAAGAGTAACTATATTTGAGTTTCCTGATCTAATAATAAAAAGATATGTTTGGCTGACTATTTAAAGTGCTTGATGGAATATTTTATATGCTGTATTTGCATACTGAATAAATGCAAGACTAACATTTCAAGTTTCAGTAAACTGCTCAGAATTCCACGGACGAAGAGTTCTATACAATTGCAAATGACACCCCCCTGTAATTAACTCTTGTTGTTCAGAAAACCAAGGCTATAAAAGTCTATTTAATCAAACTTCCCACCATGTGCTTTTTTAAAAAATTACACTTAGAAATCTATGCACTGAGATTGTAATTTCAACCATAGTGAGATCATTTGACTAACTTGCATAGGAGAATCACAAATTGAAAAGAAGACAATTAGCAAAACTGAATTCTGAAACTCACATAAAAACATCAGAGACCATTAGGTTTGATTAACAAGCATTACTTTTTATAAATCTGCCATTTGTAAACTTGCACTAACACTGGCTCCATGATAAACTTTATCCATAAATCAATGGGAATATGAAGAGCACAAACCACGTATAACCAACCATATTTCATGTCTTCTGTGTCTTAGTCTCACTAAGCTTAAAAAGCACCATACAATAAAGCTTTCATTCACTGAAGCTGGAGAGAAAACAGTGGTTAAAGTTATCTGTTGTTGCACAAAGAATTACTCCCAAAATTTGGGGACTTAAGACAACAACACGGTTCTATGATTAACTCTCACACTGGAGGTTGACAGGGCTCAGCTGGGTGGTTTTCTTCTGGGTCTCTTCTGGGAAGCTCATTCAGTCACCTATCTGGAGGTTGATGCTGGCTGTCAGCTGGGCCCTCAGTTGACTCTGTCAGCCAGAACATCCACACATGGCCTCTCTGTTACCATCTCTGTCTCCTCACAGCATAGCTGGGCTCCAAGAGCAAGTATAACAGTGAAACAGCAAAGAACTAACGTAGCTAATATCATTTTTGTTTAAGGAGCCTTTACCTATTGGTTTTTATAACTAAGTCTGGGCGTAAAGGGGAACTACATATACAACTAACTATGTTTTGTTAAAGATTTATAGGAGCATTGTGACCTGACAAAGTTCCCAACCTCCTTGGACCCTGGCTGCCACTCAGATTTCTGCAGGCATCAGTCACCTCTGGATCTCAGCCTCGTCCTCTTCTCCCTGTCCTTAATATAAAAGGAGCCCAAAATTTGTACTGGCATACAATGGTACTTTATGATGCTAGCTCACCACCTTCTCAGTTTTGTTGGCTCTCCAAATAAACCTGCTTTTCCTCCCACCAACCCTTGTCTCTCAAGTCTGGCTTTCCAGGGGCAAGCCACCGAACTTGGGTTCAGTTACATCCTGAGCATCCTAAGATGGAAGACACAGTGCCTTTTATGACATAGTCTCTTAAGTCACATAGTGTCACCTTCCCTGGAGACACAGTCCCATCCAGATTCAAGGAGAGAGAACCCAGACCCTGCCTCTCCAGTGGCGGCTCAACCCACATTGTAAGAAAAGCATGCAGGAGGGAGAGCAGCTTATGTTTTTCAGCTCCAGTCCCTTCAGATCACACACTGCCTGCTCCCCAGCCTCTGTCCCCAGGTCCAGACCTGCATTGCCACTCCAGTCCATTTCCTCGTGTGCATCCCACAGGCTGCTCTAACCCAATTCATAAGTGTTATGGGCTGAACTTTGTACCCACAGAACTTATATGTCAAAGTCCTAACCCCCAGTTCCTCAGAGTGGGACTGCATTTGGAGACAGGATATTTAAAAAGATGGTTAAAGTTAAATGAGGTCATTAGGGTGGGTCCCTAGTCCAAAAAGACTTCCATCCTCCAGAATTCTAGGGGAATAAATTTCCATGGTTGAAATCAACCAGTCTGTGATCCTTTGCTATGGCAGCCCCAGCAAACTCCACCCCAAGCCAAACCCATCTCCCCACCGTTTACTGTCTTAGAGAATGGACATGTCTCTTTGCCAGAACCGTAGAGTCATTCTAGACGACACTAGCTCCCTCCCCACAGGTACTTAGCCACCCACTCCTGCCACACACTGCCCACACCATAACTGAGCCCATCTTCCTTCCTCCCGTGCTGTCACAGCTCTGATCCCAACGCGGACAACTACAGCCCCTGCCCCAGCCATTCAGCCTGTGCCTCCAATCCATCCAGAGCCAGTGTGGCCTTTCCGAAAGACAAAGCCAATAGGTCACTCCTCCAATTAAAATGTCCCCATGGCTTCCCACTGCCTTTGGAAAACTTTCCAATGCCCAACCCTGACACCCAGGCCAGGAGAGACCGTGGGATGTGTGCATCTGTGTGTGAGCACCAGAGCCCCATTGCCAGCTCAGACACCAGCCTCACCTTCACCAGCAGTGAGCCCGTCTGTGGGTAACACACCTGTGCCTGCCTCAGTTTCCTCAGCAGGACAATGAGGCTAATCCCACCCCTGCAGAGAGTTGCTGGACAATTAAAGTAGCACATGGAGAGTGCCGCCATCAATGATGCTGCCGAATGCTGGCTGTTGTCACTGATGGTCTCACTGTTAGCTCCTCTTGTGTCCCTCCCTTTGGGGAATTGGCTCCATCACACCACATGGCTGTGGTCACCTCCTGTGTCCATTCTGACTTCTTCAAAGGCCGGCCCATGGGAGAGGCCTTCCAGGCTCCCCCGGAGGGGCAAGCCCCTACAGCTCTGCACAACCCTCCACTCACTCAGGACCAGGGAAGTCAAGCGGGGCAGTGGCCGGGTGGGGTGTCCTCTCCAACTCAACGCTCTCCTTTTCTGCCTCAGAATGTCCCTCCAAAGCTAGAAAAGCCCCCATAGCCCATGAAAGTCACAGCCCCAAACTAGACTCATTTGTCCCAGAGAACTTAAGACTTATTTTCACACAGAAACCTCTCCAATGTTTGTAGCAGCTTTATTCATAACCACCAGAAACTAGTGGCCACCAAGATGTCCTTCAGTCTGGGAATGGATAAACCACTGGTGCATCCATGCCATAGAATACTGCCCAGGGCTCGAAAGGAGCATGCTATTAATTCATGCGACAACAGCAGCAGGTCTAAGCGGAAGGAGCCAGCCCAACGAGGCCCTGTCATGTAGATCCCATCCCCGTGGCATCGGGAAGGGATGGGAAGCACATCCACGCCAGCTACTGCAAAGTGAACACACGGCAGAATTCCAAGGGCATAGAACTCTCTATGCAGTACTAGGGCAGCAGAGGCAAGGCCCTAGGCAGTAATCAAAGCCCACAAGACTGTGCGTCACAAAAGTGAAGGTTCACACACACAGATTTTACAAAACCAACCAAGACGACAGAAGGTGCCAGGAAGGAATGCAAACTGGGTCAAGTGAGGAAAACTTCTTTTTTTTTTTTTTTTTTTTGAGACAGAGTCTCACTCTGTCAGCCAGGCTGGAGTGCAATGGCATGATCTTGGCTCACTGTGACCTCTGCCTCCCAGGTTTAAGCCTCAGCCTCTTGAGTAGCTGGGATTACAGGAGCGCACCACTAGGCACGGCTAATTTTTTTTTTTTTTTAATTTTTAATAGAGATGAGGTTTCACCACTTGGCCAGGATGGTCTCGAACTTCTGACCTTGTGGTCTGCCCACCTCTGCCTCCCATAGTGCTGGGATTACAGGCGTGAGCCATCGCACATGGCCCTATGAGAGAAACTCTTGCAGGCACACAAGGAAGGGCAGCGGACCTAAAGGCACTTTGGAAAATGGTGTTTTGACTGGAAGCTCTAAGGCTAAAGACAAAAACAGCCATAAATATTCACTATACTCTCCTTGGAAAACTTATTACTCACAGGAGAAGGGCTGAAAAATCTGAATCTGCTTTGCATGTATATGACATGGAATAAACAAGTAAAAGAATGGTGGGTGGTGGCAGCCAGGTCCTCACTGGCAGAGAGGACAATGACAGATAAGCACAAGGAGGGCCGGGATGTGCCATGCACCCCTGGATTAGAGGCGGGAACATAAGCACGGACTCAGGTTTTTCTCACTCTAGACACAGAGGGCACCTAGAGGCAACAATACCCTACAAACATGTTTTCTAAATGCCATTCTTCAATGAAAGGAGCTGGGACTGCTTGGAGACATGACTGATTCTGGGATCAGGATGCAGAAGATGTGAAATGGGCATGGAGCCTCTTTTGGTGCCAGAAAGGAAGGAAGTGCTCTGAAGAACAAAAGGATGGAAACGTCAAAGGACCCAGGACCCAATCTGAAAACCTAACCATCCAACCGCCAAAGCTGAAACAATGTGAGCAACAAAATAAATAACATAGGATTGAATCACAACCAAAGTAGCAAATAAATATGCATGAGTTCCTAGTGATATAAATAAATGCATGATAAATGGATGAATAAATAAATAAATGGGAAGAAGAGAGATCTTCTTTACAGAAGAATTTTTAATAATTTATGCAGCTATTTTCCTCTCCAAGGAGTGGAGCTTACTTCCCCCCCACCCCCCCACTCTGAGCAATGGCTGTGCTCAATCACTTGCTTCCAAAGGACAGAGTCTGCATGCGGGGGAAAGTGGCTGGACAGTGGAGAAACCTGTCAGACATGACCTTGAACAAGTGTCAAGGTCATCATCCCCAGGGATGAGTCAGGTTGAGGGTACGGACTGTCTGGCATGATGTGATGAAGCGGACAGTTCACCTCTATGGTCTTCCTCCTAAAAAAAAAAAACCAATGAAAAATGGAAGGAGGGTCTAGGAAATGCAGGGCCAGCACTCCTCAAAACTACTGAGCTCATTAAAGACAAGGAAAGTCTGAGAAATTGTGACAGACCAGAGGAAACTCAGGAGACGTGACAACCAAACGCAATTATCATATCCTGAATTGGATCCCAGAAGAAGAAAAGAACTAGTGAAACCCCAATGAAGTCTGGAGCGTAGTTGAATGTAATGTGCCAGCATCGCTGTCTTAGTTTTCAGAAACACACCGGGAGAAGAAGATGTAACATTAAGGGAAATGAGGAAAGGGGTACACGGATACTCTCTGTACCATCTTTGCAACTTTTTTGTAAATATAAGATTATTCCAAAATGAAAAGTTTACTTAAAAAAAAAAAAAAGCATAGAGGTTTGGCATACTTGAGATGTCTTCCAAGTCTCTTGTTGAGAACCACCCCTACTTCCTTCCAAATAACCAAAAAATAGTTAGCAATTCCCCACTCGGCTCCTCCTCAGCCCTGCCTGCCCCTCCCTCAGGCATGTTTTCTTCTACTAACCCAGGTTCCCATGAGGCACCGGTGCTGCCCTTATTCAATAAAGCAACCAGGTACAGTGGTTGGTTTTGTTTTTGTTTTAATCCAAATGATTAAATCAACTGCATTTAAAAAAAAAAAGAAGAAGAAGAAAAAGGGCCAGCCAGGCACGGTGGCTCACGCCTGTAATCCCAGCACTTTCAGAGGCCGAGGCAGGTAGATCACAAGGTCAAAAGATTGAGACCATCCTGGCCCACATGGTGAAACCCCATCTCTACTAAAATACAAAAATTAGCCAGGCATAGTGGCGTGCACCTCTAGTCCCAGCGGCTCGGGAGGCTGAGGCAGGAGAATCGCTTGAACCCAGGAAGTGGAGGTTGTAGTGAACCAAGATCGTGCCACTGCACTCCAGCCTGGCAACAGAGTGAGACTCCATCTCAAAAAAAAAAAAAAAAAAGTAGGTTTGACAGTGCATTGGACTACCCTATTCTCTGGCATCTTTGTAAACGGGTGGCCACAGCAGTTTCCCAGAAAGACAGGGAGGGGTAAACAGTTCTCTCTCAGTGCTGCCCTGTTGCATCATGAGACTGTGGTGATTTTGCAGTCACATGGGATACGGGACCCGGGCACAGGGAGAATCAGAGCAAGTTGGAGACAATTATATAATTGGCACACTCACGTATTTTTAAAAAGACATAAAACGTAAATTACCTGGTTGCAAATTGCACTTTGACTATTTATAGAATGTGTGACTTTGAGTGCTTCGCTGTAACTCTCCAGGAAACGAGGACACCAGTACCTGCAGCAGTCACAAGCTCTGACTCGCAGACGAGTGGCTTTGGGCTTTTAGACAATAGCCAGAGAGTGTCCCTCTGGGGTAAGACGATTCCAAGAAGTTATTGGATACATAATCATTTTGTATGAAATCTGGACGCCAACCACCTAAGACTCCTGGTCTTTCAGAGGACAGAAGTCCGTACGAGCATTTCCAGGCATCTGGGCCCAGTGCTGTAGCTTTGACTTGCTGCCAGAGAAGGCCACCTGGCTGTGGTCACAACCAGAGCACTGGGTGGACAGCACACCCTACCCTTGCCCCTGGCCGAGCAAGCCCTGATCAGGTGATCACCTTAACACAGCACAAGCCACGAGTACATTTCCACGGCACTGTCACACAGTGGCCGTGACGGCTGAATGAGCTAAGATCTGTGATGCGCTGTGCCAGTCAGGACCTGCCGGGGACGGAACTCACCCTACGCGAGGTCCAGAGGAAACGCTGCTAATTCAAGTACAACTGTGTTACAAGAGAAACTCGGGACTGTAACATCCTCCCCCTAAACTGGAAAGATGCTGAGAGACCAGAGAATGACTGGGACAAGTGCAGCCTGGTGAGGACTCACCTTTGGGGCACTCTTGGGCAGCAGCAGGACTGCTCTAGCGGTCAGCACCGCCTCCCATCTCTAAGCTGCCTTTAAGCTAATTGTCAGGCTCTTTGCCTCCTGCATTTGAATGATGAGACTGCTTTTCTTGGTAGGTTCTCAGATCCTCTCCAGGATGTTTGGTTTCTCAGGGACACCTGCTCCTGGGCCAGGCACCATGACTTTGGCTCGCTGCCTGGCCTTCAGGGTTCAGGCAGTGGACATACGCCCTTAAGTAACCTGGTGGGAGATGTGTCACACCACGGACTGAGATAGAGACACACCCAGAGTCTGGCCATTACCTCCCAAGGCATAAAGGCCAAGGGCCAAAGGAAGAGCATGTCCACCAGTGCAGGGAAATCCGGCCGTGAGAAGGAGAGGCTGCCAGGGGAGGCTGGCACCACAGCACAAGGGAACGGGAAGAACACTCCCCAGGCTCTCCTCCCGCTGCCAATATCCAGTTCGCCTCAACCTAAACTCTGAGACCAACCTAAACCCCGCCAGTGAGGGATCAGAGCCCAGGAGATGCTGCCCTCAGAGGTTGGGCTTCAGGGGCACTAAGGAGGGCAGACAGAGGAGGAGAAGATGGGCAGAGGGCTCAGGAACAACTCTGCAGCCATTGTCTGTGGGGGAGTGAAGACTTTGGCCTGACAGGGATGGAAAGCTGCAGCGAGTAGAGGAGTACGCCACTGCCTTATATGAACGTATGAGTCAAACACACATCAAAAGCTACAAGGGGCCGCCACATGTGCTGGGGTCCCAGGGAAACCTTTGCTTCTTCACACCTTTCTCTAGCTCCATATTCTCACAATAGATTTTTCATATTTTATATTCAGAAAAAGATTTGTTTCTAAAATGTAATATAAAATATACACACATTCACACTGACATATTAGAGTGAACCATAAGCAACTGCTATTGTTGTAGTCAACATGGTTGAATGTTCAACTTAACACACACACACACATGCATTTCCAGTTACCTACACAGACACACACTCACACACGCATACAGATGCATTTGCACACAGTTACCTGTACACACACTCACACGCATATACAGATGCATTTCCACAGTTACCTACACAGACACACACTCACACACACATACAGATGCATTTGCACAGTTACCTACACACACACTCACACATACAGATGCATTTGCAGTTACCTACACAGACACACACACATGTATTAGACACATACACATGTATTAGACACACACGTCCTGAGCATCATAAAATCAAGATGGAGCAACAAATGCCAACTGGTGTACAGGGGTTGGCAAGACAATTAGCTGAGTCTTACATCTATGGCCATGCCTCTGTTGATGTGGGATGTTCCAGCCGGTCCTCAAACCATCAGCCCCTCTGTGTCATCACAGAGCCTGGACTCCACAGAGCTGACCAGGCCCAGCGCCTGCATTCACCCGTCACATCTGTGATGCCTCCCGACATAAAGCCTCACAGAGACTCCTCCTCCATTGCAGAGATGTTTGTCTTCCGCTGTGACTATTGGCCAAAGGGCAGTTTTACCCAGATGTGTGCCTTGTGATCACCACCATCCTGCCCACGGGGGCGGGCTCGAGCTGCGGTGGGGACAGCACTGTCCCCCATGTCTAGCAGGCTTTGGGGGGGTTTCCCTTCCATTCGCTGCACCCCCACCTGTGTGTGTGCTCACAGCTGACGAGGGCTGGCTGCTGAGCCAGAGTTACTGGAAACATCACATTATTAAAAAGATATACCTTATGGGGGGAGCTTGTTACACAGCCGTGATTTTGCAGGAAGTTTATGGCAGGATACTTTCTCAGCCCTGAACAAATGTCTCCCTGGTCACACATTGTCAGGGAGCGCAGTTTCCCCGCGTGAAGATACATGCTTGCTGCGGAAAGTTCCCTGCAGAGGTGATCGATGGCCAGCCCATCAGGCCCTGCTATGGGGAATGTGTCCTAAATCAACACCCTCCACTCAGCCTGCCCATTCACCGTTTGAGAGACACCTCTCAAAGATCCGCAGACACTCTGAGTGCCTCGTGCCCACTGGTCCCAACTGCAGCAGAAAGTCCTTGGCCCTTGCACCTGCTGTCGGCCCTTCACCCACCAGCACACAGCAGAAGCTCCGGGTTGGCTCCCTACGTGCAGAAATCCCTCCAGGGCCAATGGCTTCTCAGGCCTCAGGCTGGCAGGGCCAGTATCAGCCACAGACCTTTCAGAGGACAACTGTCGCTCTCTGTCTGGGGCTCTCTTCACTGACATGCGTTTATTCTCTATATCTCTCTAAACTTTGTTCCACCCCTGCAATTTCTTAAAAGAAAAACTATAGACAAATTCAATTTAACAGAGTTTAACTGAGCAATTTAAAAAAACAATTTGCAGCCAGGCGCAGTGGCTCACACTTGTAATCCCAGCACTTTGGGACTCCAAGGCGGGTGGATCGCCTGAGGTCAGGAGTTTGCAACCAGCCTAGCCAACATGGTGAAACCCCATCTCTACTAAAAATACAAAAAAATTAGCCGGGCGTGGTGGCAGGTGCCTGTAATCCCAGCTACTCAGGAGGCTGAGGAAGGGGAATTGTTTGAACCTGGGAAGTGGGGGTTGCAGTGAGCCGAGATGGCACCATTGCACTCCAGCCCGGGCAAGAAGAGAGAAACTCCGTCTAAAAAACAAACAAAAAACAATTTGCAAGTCACGAAGCCCCCAGAATCACAGCAGAGTCAGAGAGACTCCAAGGATGCCTTGTGGTCAGAGCAAATTTACAGACAAAAAAGAAAAGCAACACAGAGAAAACGGAAGTGAGGTACAGAAACGGCCAGGTTGGTTACAGCTTGGCGTTTACCTTATTTGAACACAGCTTCAACAGTCAGCTGCGGTGAGGGGTTGAAGTACGGCTGCTGGGATTGGCTGGGACTCAGTACGGCTGCTGGGATTGGCTGGGACTCAGTACAGCTGCTGGGATTGGCTGGGACTCAGTACGGCTGCTGGGATTGGCTGGGACTCAGTACGGCTGCTGGGATTGGCTGGGACTCAGCAACTGTTACAGAAGCCTACTCCCAGGTTAGCTTTTCAGTCTGTCTACCTCCTAAGCCAGGTTACAGTTCATCCTCAAGGACTCAGCAGGTATGGACGTACAGAGGCTGTCTCAGGCCATATGTAGTTTGATTAACACTTCCTTCCCAAGCATGCTTTTTAAGAATGTAAACCAACATGAGGCCCATGACCGACTCAAGGGTTGTACATCAAGCAGTCAGCCTCACTTTGGAGCCTAGGGCACAAACACCTCCCAGCTGTGTGACCTCGAGCACGAAACTGCACCTCTCTGGCCTCAGTGTCCTCACCTGCAAAAGGCAGTTAGTCTCCGGCCCGCCTCCCAGGCTGTTGTGAGCCTCGGCCCAGTGCCTGGCCTGAGTGAGAGCTCAGAGAACACCTGCTGTCACTCCTGCTCCTTCAGGCCCCCAACACAGGATGCGCCTGAACACGCCGTGGGGCGGGCCAGTGACCAGGATGTGAGCGGCTCTGATCCTATTAAGAGCTGCTGCATGGCCCTGGATCAGCCACACCTACCGCATATGGGCCTCAGCTTTCCCATCAGCAAAATCGAGGGCTTGGGTGAAATCATTTCTGAAGCCCCGTCCAGCCTCCACATTCCTGTCGGTCAGATCTAGTAGCGTCTGGTTTTCTCTCTGCATCTACCTTGGTTACCAAAAAAAAAAAAAAAAAATCAAAAATGGGCAAAATCCAGAGATCACAATTCTTCCGGCAATCGAAATCAGGGGCCCAGATCACAAGGAAAATTCCAGTGCTCTAGGGCAGGCCACAGCTTCCCAGGCCAGGGAGGGGACAGCAGTCAAGTCCTGGTGTGGCCAAAGACAAGCGCCATCACGGGCATCCACGGATTTAGCCACTCCAGACAAAATCTGGCAGCAACCACTCCCTTGGGAAGGGCCCTCCACAGAGGCTTCTGGGACAGAGGTGCCCCAGCCCAAAGCAGCCCTCCTCTCACCAGGCCCCGGTCTCATGGCCAGCAAGCAGGAGCAGCAGGCCTGGTCGCCGTCTCAGCACCACCGCAGTACACAGAGCAGGTCCTGCCAGGTCTCGGGGGCCACAGAAGAGCCAACCAAGAAAATAGCGGCCGTCTACCCTGGGCCCTCCCTCCAGGCCTGGATAAAGGCCTGCCGCAAGCACCACGAAACAAACGCAAGACAGAAACGTGCAGTCGCTTTAGGACATGTGCAGGCAGGCTGTTTCAGACCACCGCAGCACGGCCACCAAAAGTACTCCCTCCTCCAAAATCATCGTGTGCCACTGCCAGGAGTGGAAAATGGTGCCGCTGCTGTAGAAGACAGGACAGCGGCTCCCCCCAAAAATTAAAAACCTCAAGGCACAGTGACTCATGCCCGTAACCCCAGCACTTTGGGTGGATTACTTGAGCTCAGGAATTCAAGAGCGGCCTAGGCAACATAGTGAGGCCTGGTCTCTACAAAGAAAAAAAAAAATTAAAAAGCAAAAAATTAGCCAGACATGGTAGTGCAAACGTGTGGTCCCAATTACTTGGGAGGCTGAGGTGTGAGGATCGCCTGAGCATGGGAGGTCAAGGCTGCAGAGAACTGTGATCACCACCCTGCATTCCAGTCTGGGTGGCAGAGTGAGACATTGTCTCAAAAAAAAAAAAAAGAAAAAGAATTACAAACAATCACCATATGATCCAGCTATTCCACTTCTGGATATACACTCAAAGAAATTAAAAACAGCCTTGAAGAGATATTTGTACAGCCATGTTCGTCGTAGCACTATGCACAACAGCCCAAATGTGGAAGCAAGCTAAGTGTCTGTC
This sequence comes from Mandrillus leucophaeus, assembly GCF_000951045.1. Classification (NCBI taxonomy): domain Eukaryota; kingdom Metazoa; phylum Chordata; class Mammalia; order Primates; family Cercopithecidae; genus Mandrillus; species Mandrillus leucophaeus. The sequence continues at coordinate 411,168 of NW_012110097.1, forward strand.
AGTGGATAAATAAACAGAACATGGTGTATCCATATCATGGAATATTATTCAGCCTTAAAGAGAAAAGAAATTCTGATACGTGCTACAACTTGGATGAACTTTGAAGACATTATGCTAAGTCAAATAAGCCCGTCACAAGAGGCAAATGTCCTATGGCTGCACTTCTCTGAGGCCCTAGAGTCATCGAATTCATAGACAGAAAGTAGAGGCTTCCAGAGACGAGGGGAGGGGCACGGGGAGTCCGTGTTGAATGGGAACAGAGTTCCAGTTTGGGAAGAAGGAAGCACTCTGGAGATGGATGGTGGGGACGGCTGCACAACAGTGTGAGTATGCTTCATGCCACACAACTGCACACTTCAAATGGATTAAAATGGTAAGTTTTCCATTATGTAAACTTTACCACAATAAAAAAAGAAAAAAGAGAACACAGGTAAGGAGACAGACACGCGGGAGGAGGAACCAAGATGCTGGGAAATAGCCGACTGGAAGAGGAAGCAGAGTCGGGCAGGGCACAGGGCAACCGGAGGGAGAGCTCAGCAGCTGGGGGTCCCAAGACCCATAAAAGCACCCCAGGAGAAGAGCTGGTGCTGGGCAACAGCCCCACAGAGAAAGCTCGGTGCCAGGTGCACCACCCAGTCCAGCAAGGACATTCCCATCTCCACGCCCAGTGAAGGGCTGATAGCTGCAGTCAGCAAGGGGTGACCACAGGGCAGCCCCCCAGGCACAGCCGCCTCCCTCCTGTCAGCGTAACCCATCTTCTGTGTAAGAGCTCCAGCATGCACTTCCCCAGCACCCACGCATCACCGCGCTCCAAAGATTCCAGGCCAGGCGCAGTGGCTCACACCTGTAATCCCAACACTTTGGGAGGCAGAGGCGGGCAGATCACCTGAGGTCAGGAGTTTGAGACCAGCCTGCCCAACATGGCAAAACCCTGTCTCTACTAAAAATACAAAAAATTAGCCAGGTGTGGGGGTGGGCACCTGTAATCCCAACTACTCAGGAGGCTGAGGCAGGAGAATCGCTTGAACCCAGGAGGCGGAGGTTGCAGTGAACCAAGATTGAGCCACTGCACTCCAGCCTGGGCAACAAGAGTGAAACTCCGTCTCAAGAAAAATAAAGAAAAGAAAAGAAAAAAATAGGGGATTCTAAAAAATGACACCTACTGCACGTTATTTCTGTCTTGCCATTTTAAAACCTACATTTGTATTACAAAACATTTTAAAACACACAAGAAAATGGAAGTTATAAGTAACCACACCACCCGGAAATGCCCCTCCGACATTTTGGTGTACAGCATATACTTCCAGAGACTCAACCGTGTACACAGACACATATGTATATGCACCTACAGACATATTCAGGCGTATTATTTTTATTTCTCATCTTTAACCAAAATGAGATTTACGGTGTCTGTTCTTTTGATGCCATTTAGAACTTTCTCTATTACTAGCTTTTACCAAATGACTAGCTCTTCCTTTTTTGAATGTTGTATTCTAATGACTGCATCATATGCCACCGTAAGGCTCAGCCGCGTTTCATCTGGACTAATTCATAATGGAGAACACTCGGGCTATTTCCAGTTTCCGACAGGAACACTGCAGAGCTGTGCACCCTCTTGGCTGAGTCTAAAGGACATTCATAATTCATTCCTAGCTGAGAAATCTGTAGCTCAAAGGGCGCACGCATGCCCCTTGATGTATATCACCCTCCAGAAAAGCCACGCCAAGTCCCACTCCAGCGGCAGTGTGTGACAAAGCCGAAAAGGAAATCAACTTTGACTCAATTAAATTTGCTAAATCAATGCATATGAAGCAAGGGTACAAAATGAAGGCAACCAGGATAGGATGCGACACCTCCAGGGCCTGTGGGGATTCTCAAGGTTGTCTGTCCAAAAGCTCACCGGATTCTGCTGTCAACGTGGAACTGATGTTTCGTGCAAACAGGCTGCAACTGCTTGGGGAAGTAACCTCCAGTGAAGTGCCTCTGCACCTGCAGGTCCCCCCCGCCCCCACCAGCCAAGGCCACACCTTGTCAGGCCAGGTTAGGGCACCCAGGATGGCCGGGTCAGCCATTCACCTCCTGGGTCTTCTTGGCCTCCAAGGAAGCTGGAGCTGGTTTTCATAGAGCTGCCAGTTAGCAGAACCAGTCCTGTGACCCCAGCCCACGGGGGCACATCAAAGGCCTCACCTCCCAGGCTGCTTCTGATGGTGTTGATGGCATTGATTTTGTGTCAAAAGTTAGCAGGGTTCTGTTTTAATTGATGGTCTTACAGCTGACCCCTGGAATGCATTATTAATGAACGCCACGTCTCCAACAGCCAGTACAGCCCTCTCAGGGCAGTGTGCATCTCCTGGCCCACAGGGTACAGAACCAGAAGCCCAGAAGGACCCAGGAGGCAGCAGTCTCCAGTCGCTTCCAGCACCACTGTCATCAGGCCCCGACCCCAAATCCCCTGGGCATGCATTTAGCATGCACATCTCCAGCCCCAGCCCAGGAGGTGCAGATACAATAGCTGGGGATGGGGCCCAGGAACCTGCATTTTCACCAAGCCCCTCCTAAACCAGGTGGCCCCTGAGTTGGAGTCCCTACCTTTGGGGCCACTGCTGCATGTCAGCTTTCTCTCTGGTTTTCTTCTTTTTCAAATTCACCTGGCTAAAACTTTAACCAATATTTTTGAAATATGTGCACTCTATACTGAGGGCCAGTGACGACAGGACTGTTACACGGACACAGCCAGATCCACCCCTCTCACCCTCCTAGGGCTCTCCAAGGCTGGCCACAGGCCTGGAAATGTGCATTTTTAAAACTCTTCAGGTGATTCTGACACTCACACAGGTTGGGAACCCATCTATGAGGTGAAGAGTTTAGAAGCGAGACATGCTGAAATACGTCCTAGTCACTCCCTCTTGGACTCACAAAGCATGGCTCCCAAGGTGCACAGCACACCACCTTCAGGCCCCAGAGCACACTCACGGCGGTGGAGGAGGCAGCAGCAGGCCTGTATCCTAGGATTCACCAAGTACAACTCCCCCTGGAAAATGGGCCCTCCCATGCCCAGACCTTCCCTCTCCTCCACCTCCTGAGTGGCGATTACTGCACCAGGCCTTCCAGACCCTTCTTGACTCCCGTTGCAGGTGATGGTTTGGGGCACCAGTGAGACCTCCTGCCCTGGCCTGCTTTGGATTCAGTCCCATTTTGAGGTCTCTGTTCTAACCTCCACCTATTTCCTCACCATGCGCAGTAAAACCCAAAGAGGAATCCACCACATGGATCACACTGTTTCCCAGAAACTCCCTCGGAAAAACAGCTGCTGCTGGGAGGACCAGAAACTGCTGTTCTCTACCCATCCCAAGACCCCGTGCAGAACCTCCTGGTGACCTCCGCAGTAGAGAGGGATTCCAGCAAATGCACAGAGCATGAGCCAGGGGAGGCCACGGACGAATAGGGTCCTGTGGTTTTGTTTTGATTTTTTTCAATTGCATAGTAAGCCTTCTATTTGGAGTCAATTCAGAATTCTCCAAAGGACATGGGTCTATAGACTTAGGAAAGGCCCCTGAGACCTCCCTGTAATCTCACCCACCATTCTGGGTCACGTTGGCCCCGAGGCCCCGCAGGCTGAGGGTCTGGGTGCTGGAGAGGCGTCTCCCTCTCCAGGGCTTTCCAAGGCCCAGCGGCGTCCCGCAAGCTCAGGAGGCCTCAGCAGGAGCGAGGGTTCTTGTGGGAATGGATTGGGCTCACACATCAGAAGCCCCGGTCCTAGAGGCTGAGTTACTGACTCCGTCTACCCACAGTATAAAGTGGTTAGACAGCCCCGGGCAGTGAGACCTCGCAGTCCTTTAGCAGTCCCCATTCACTTCCCCGTCAGGGTGGGCCGAGGTCTCAGGTTTTCTTTTTCTTGAGCCTAGGCTGCCTGTGACTGAAAGATTCTCCCTGGGGCCTGAAAGCCGAAGGGAACGAATAACTCCTCCCTTCTCAGGCCCAGTCCCAAGGCGCAAGACCACCTGAGCCAGCAGCGGGCGTCAGCAAGATAGCAGAAGCAGGAAGAGTCAACTGGAAGACACCTACCCGCTGAAGACCGAGAGAGGCCGTCGGGTTCCGCGCAGCTGTTACATCAGACTGAGACACTTCCTGTTTACAGAAGACCATAAAACCCCTGCCCCGTCCTCATTTGGTGCTGACGCTGTTTTAGGCCTCAGCCCACCTGCACCTGGGCGCGCATTAAAACAGCGTGTTACTCCACACCACCTTGTGTTGTCTGTTGACGCACTCTCGGGGTTTGAACCGATACAAGAGCCTTGCAGTGACAAGGCCCAGGTCATAGACATGGAGGCTTAGGATCCAGCTTCAGTTCCCTCTCTCCCCTCTGTCACCCTTTTCTTTCTTTCAAGGATCCAAATTCCACTAAACCCGACCATCTTTTCCTGAACCGTCGCCTCTCACAGCCCCAGAGAACGTTCAGGCCGGGAAACATCTTCCCCCAACTTTGGGGCAAGTTTTTAGGCAGACATGCTCTGACTGTACCAGATGTCCCAGCAGAACCTGCTAATATGAATCCATTAGTGGATATTTACTAGAAGTTCTTAAGTACATGTCCTTAATTTTGCCAATTAAGTTCCCAACTGCTATGGTAATGGGCCCTGTAAAAATCCTAGAGCAATAAAAGCCATTAGATTTACGACAGCTGGGAAAGGCCCGGGGTAGGGGGCTGGGCTGTTCAGGTCAGGAGTCACTCTCACATTGGTTTATTCCGAAGGGCGATGTTGATTTCTAGGTCCAGCCCTGTGCTGGGTGCTGGGGACAGGCGAGGGGAAGACAGGAGGACTTTGATGTGAGCCCCGTCCTGCCACAGAAGGAGATCAGAGCAGGAGAATGAGGGGACTGTGTGAATGCACCCAGGCATTGGAGGCTGTCTGGAGGCAGGGGTCCTCAGTGGGAGGGGAGGGGGGCCCGATGGGAACTTCCCACCCCCCACCCCAGAACCCTGTCCATCAGGCACAGCAGACGCCAGCTAGGGACCCAGGAAATGTTTCATTTCTGGCAACAAACAAGATGGCGAACTTCTTCACTATACTCATCTTTGCACCAACACAATCTAAAATACAATTTTTAATGTTTTTGTAGAGTAAGGGCCCAGGAACGTCATCAGGAGGCCCTGGGAAGGGTCCAGGCAGGGGAGGGGTCCCGGTGCTCGGAGAGCTCTGATGCAGCCCAGACCACAGTGCTCCCCCAGCCACCCAATGCCTCCTGAGAGACGAGGTGGCTCCAACAGAGAGACAAGTGTGAGAGGGACAGAGACTCCCTCAGAGGCTTCCCCCAGGAGGAGGAGCTGTCCAGAGCAGGCAGCTAGTTCTGACCTGGGAGAGTGTTGGAGGAGCAGACCCTCCCACTACTTGCACCCTGGGGTCTCCAGGGCTACTGACTGGCCCCAACAGCACATCACCCACAAGACTGGTGTTTACACAAAGCAGGTAACCCCAGCGCTGAGAGGCCACCAGGGCTGCGTGTGGCTGCGTGTGGCTGTGTGCAGGCCATTACCCTTGCCTACACGTCAGTTCAGCAGCCTTGGAGGAGGAGCGGCCTTCCCAGGAACCAACAGCTCTACAGAAACGTCCACCAGCTCAGCCACTCCAGGCCAGAGGCTGTAACTGAACGGGAGGGACTTGTCCACACAGGTACCACAGGGGTTGGGGTCCTCACTCTGTTACACCCAAAATCAAGCCAACCCCATTAAGGGGGTTTAGACCCAGCCCTGTCAAAGAGGAAGCTCTGGCAGTAATGCCGGTTGCCCTGCAGGAGCATCCGCACCTAAAGCCCCCGCCCCAGGTTGAGGCAATCCATTTGATGAAAGGGACAGGCATGTGTGGGAAGGGCGTGCATGAGCATGGCGGTGGCGGCTGTGGCTGACATCAGAGTCTCTCATCCCACCTCGGTCTCATCCCACCACCATGGCTTTCCTTCGCCTACAGAATAAAGTCCTCTTGTTTTGTCATGGGGTTGGAAATCAAAGAAAAATGACCCAGGTGCATCTCAATCAATTTAGAGGTTTAGTTTGCCAAGGTAAAAGGAACACAAAACCACAGGACCATTTGTGCTTTTTCCAAAGAGGGTTTGGAGACTTCAGTCTTTAAAGGGGAAATAGTGGGCAGCAGGGGAAGGAGGAAAGAAAAAAAAGAGGGGAGGAGAAGATAAAAGAGGCAAACGGTTGCATTCTTTTGAGGCTTTGATCAGCGTTCACTGAATCCGCATTTTACCTAGGAAAGGAGTGGGTAGAGGAACTGTCGGCTGTGCATTTGTCTGGCGCTCAGTGAAACTGTGTTTTTACATAAGATAAAACAAACATAGAGGAGGCAGTCAAAGGTGCATTTGTCTCAGGTGAGTAGAGGAATGACTTCTAGTTCCATCTTTGTCCCTACTGAGCAGATAAGCTGTTAATTGACACTGTCAGGGTGAAATTCAACAGAAGTTTGTTTTAGGGAAGAGATCTTGGGGCCTAAAAGGAACTTGCTTGTGAGGAGCCCCTATGGGGAGGTAGGTGGCCTCCATCTTTGCAGCAATTTAGGAACAAACTTGGAGGCAGTTTTGCATGATTTGGTTCCTAAGCTTGACTGTTTTCTTTGGCATAGTGAGTTTGGGGTCCTGAGATTCTTATTTTCCTTTCACAGGATTCACATTCTCACCCCAAATTATCTTCCCTGCCTAATAAACTTCACCTTGTTTTCTTCCTTCAACCATTAAGCTACCTACAGTTCCCAAACATTGGATGTTCACTTGCAGTCTACAATTCCATGTGCATCTTGGTTGATGTAGTGAATCGAATGGTGGCCCCAAAGAGATATGTCCACATCCTAACCCCAGAACCCATGAATATGACAATATTTGGAAATAGGGTCTTTGTAGATGACATTAAGGATCTCAAGATGGAGTCATCTCAGATTACTTGGGTGGGCCCTCAATCCAATGACAAGTGTTCTTTTAAGAGACAGAAGAGAAGACACAGTGGAGAGGGCCATGTGAAGATGGAAGCAGAGGTGGCACTTATCCTGCCAGAGCCAAGGAGCGCCAGGAGCTCTGGCTGCAGGAAGTGGGGAAGAACCCTCCCCTGGGCCTCCGGAAGGAGGACAGCCCTGCAGACACCTTGACTTCAGACCTCTGGCTTGCAGAGCTGTGAGAGAATAAGTTGCCACTATTTTAAACCACCCAATTTGTGATCATTTGTTATGGCGGCCCTAGGAAATGAATACAGTTGACAAACATACGGCGTGGCTAGGGGCAAAGCCAATACCCGTTATTCTATTCCTGCCACGACAAGCACATCTGGGGAGAGAAATACACATAAGAAGAAAGAATGTGAAAAATTGCTTCCACTGACCCACTAAGGGAAACATGAGCGGCTCCTGCGCCAACCCTAGAGCAAGTCAGGGGAAAGGAAGGAGCGTGTTAAAAGCAAGAGATTCAAAAGCTCACAGTCTCTGGGGGTAACGTTTCAGAGCCTCTTTCTGCAACCCACAGGCTGAACATTCAGATTTGCTTGTTCCAAGAAAGGATTTTCATAGTCTTGGGGTGGTGCTTTTATAACAGCTATGGAATTGCAGAACAACACGCATTTTAAAATAACCTGAAATCAGTGGGCCTGGTTTTGTGGAATCCTCTACAAGCTGCCAGTGAAGAGGGGCCGGGTCCAGGTGACTGGCCTCTGTACTCTGGGTTTGGACCCCTGATGGCTCTGCACTGGCCATCCCCACAGGCCACAGACCATGTGGCCTACAGGACATCTGAGAACACCCAGACAGGTGCCCTGAGCTAAACAATCTTCTCTGAGAAACACACACAGAGTCTTCTGGGATTCCCGTCAGTTTCAAGCTGTATTGCCTTGGGGATTTTTTTTCAGAGCAACAAATTTGTATTTTCTAAAGATGTGAATAATTTCAAACAAAAGCAATGATGAAATATACATGAACATTACTGTGCATGGCTTTTTAGTTGGAAAAATGTCCTTCTAGTTAGAAGAGCTGTTTCACAGGGTTGTATTGCTGAGAGCCATTTGATTAGGTTATAACACAAGAGAAACAACATTTACAGAAAGCACGAATCCAATAACCATATCAGGATCAGGAAACAGCATTGTGCTAACCAACTAAACGTACTAAATGAGAGAGCTGGACCCTGGACACAAAATGAGGAATGAGTGTCCCTGCATCAAAGTCACAGCCTGAACCAGGCACCAAAGCTCAAGCCTAGCTGAGGGATGTTGTGCTGCCCAGGAGGATGCCTGGCCCCTGCTTCATGGGGGACATCTCTGAACTCCTCATAGACTCATCCATGTCTCTGTTGCAGCCAGTCATGCCACAGTTCAACCCCTCACTCTGCCCTGACTGCTCCCACGTCCCTCACAGGCATCGCTCCTGAGCCTTCTCAATAAATGCCCTGTGCAGATCTTCATCTGAGAGTCCTCTTCCCAGGAATCAGGCCTGTCCTGGATGAATAAAACCCCCATTCCCATTTCAGGGACTCAGTGTCCTCCTCAGTCTTCCTTGAGATTCTGAACTGTCCCTCCTTAAAGTTGTTTTCAGATCGTGCTATTGTTTCCATTTCCTTGGGTGTGCCTTTTTCCACATGTACTGTCTACCAGTTGTGTCTCGGGGCTGTAAGTTTCTTGTGATTTGCAAATTTTGTTTGCAACGTCTCATGTGGACATTGCTTCTCTCACCTGACTCTGCAGTTGCCTCAGTCTGGCCCACAGGTTGCATGGTTAACAGCAGCTCCTCCAATAAGCATTTGAGGCTTAGAAAGCCTTGCCGGTCACTCCATCTGGTCCCCAGTCCCTTGAACCCACTGCTTCAACCTCTGCTCACCCCCATGGGCCTTCTCACTCCTGGGCCTGCAGTTTGCCCTTGCTTTTGAATATGTTCTTTCTTCTTTTTAAAAAACAGTTTACATATAACCTATGTTAGGAGCAGAGGGGAGAGAATGACTCCTGGCTCCACTCCCTCATCTGGGCTTAGAAGTCCAGCCCAGTCTTCAATAAACAGATCTTCATGTTAAAAGGTTCACCTGCATTTAGAGTCAAAATCAGCCTCTTCCAAGTTGTAGTCTTTAGTCTTACCTCTACCCTCCGAAGCCACCCAGAAACATTTCTCCTCCTCCTCCACGTGAAGTCCTTCCAACAGGTGATGACTGACGGTGTTTCCCATGCCTTTCCCGGAAGAAACATCCCCATTCTGCCTAAAGCATGGTTCTGAAACCTTTCATCCACTTGGAGATCTTTCTCTGGATGCATTTCCATTTGTCAATTAATATTTAATTCTCTTAATGAATTTTCTTAATATAATTCTTAATACAAGTATTTCCTTCTCCACTGAAAAGTCTATGCAGACTTTCCATTTCATTGCCAGAATACTTCCATGTGCAAAGAACTGTGCACCCCCAGCCCAGAGACACCCCACACACACACAACATCCCCAAGAGACAGCCCACCTGCCCTAATCAGGGCTATCCCAGAGATGGGACATACTGACTTCCCAGCCAGGTCTCAGGCCACTGGGCAGACGTTGAACATGTTGGTCTTTGCTTTCACTGAACAGAAATCTTCCTCCCATCTAAAGATGAACGTACAAGAACATCTGTTAGGACATTCCTTCTCATCGAAAAGTGGGGGCAGGAGAGGGGTAGGGGGCAGGCACCTAAACACCCGTCAAGTCAGGAAATGATTAAACACAGCAAGGTAGATCACGCCATGGCAAGAACACATCCATAAATGCTGACGATGTCTCTCTAGTGACACAAACATGTCCACTACATGCTGCTGCTGTGTGAGTGTGTGAGTGTGACAGCGTCTGTGTGAGAGAGTGTCAGTGTGTATGAGTCTGAGTGTAAGAGTGTGTGTGAGTGTGCATGTGATTGTGTGAGTGTGTGAGTGTGACAGCGTCTGTGTGAGAGAGTGTGAGTGTGTATGAGTCTGAGTGTAAGAGTGTGTGCGTGTGTGTGTGCATGTGATTGTGTGAGTGTGTGTGTGACAGCATATGTGTGAGAGTGTGAGTGTGTATGAGTCCGAGTGTAAGAGTGAGTGTGTGTGAGTGTGACAGCATATGTGTGAGTGAGTATGAGTCTGTGAGTGTAAGAGTGTGTGAGTGTATGAGTGTGCATGTGATTGTGTGAGTGTGTGAGTGTGAGTGTGACAGTGTATGTGTGAGTGTGTATGAGTCTAAGAGTGTGTGTGAGTGTGACAGTGTATGTGTGAGAGACTGTGTATGAGTCTGTGAGTGTGAGTGTGTGAATGTGTGTGTATGCATGTGATTGTGTGAGTGTGAGTGTGTGTGTGTGACAGCGTATGTGTGAGAGACTGTATATGAGTCTGTGAGTGTAAGAGTGTGTGAGTGTGTGTGTGTGTGCATGTGAGTGTGTGATGTGTGTGTGTGAGTGTGCATGTGAGTGTGTGATGAGTGTGTGAGTGTGTGTGTGTGTGTGTGTGAGAGTGTGTATGAGAGAGTGTGTTTGAGTGTGTGTGTGTTGGGGACAGGTAGTATAATGAGCACTGAGTGGCTTCAGTGACGCAAAACATGAAAGCAACCATTTTATACATAGATGTTTGTATTTGTAAATACACAGGAAAAAAGATCTCGAGTCTGGATTCCAGATAAAGCCTGCCCAGGGCTGGAGCAGCTTTCTCCCTGCAGAAGACCAGAGATGAAGGACAGAGTGTGCAGCTTTCAGTTCATTTTACACATAATTACCTCTGTATTGTCTGAACTTCAATGAGCATGCATTACTTTTGCAATGCATAAAGAAAAAGGAAAACATATTCTCCAAGGCCACATGCCAATGAATAACACTTCTAATAGCACAGTGAGTGTCTGCCATCTGCTGACCTGAGCTGAGGGCACCACGTGCCCACGCCTGCTGCCCATCCCACAGCACACCCTGCAGCAGAAACCACCATCCCCTTCAGCAGACAGAAAGGCAGAAGCACAGAAAGGCCAAGTGGTTTACCCAGGCCACACAGCACAAGGCATGCAGGGCCAGGACTGGCATCCCAGGAATCCCACCAGGAGACCATACGCCCGACCTCTGCTCAGTGTGACCCCAGGACTCTCTGCCTGCCGAGGACCTCTTCAACCTGAGCTTGAGCAGACAGCTTTTAACCGATGCACAAGAGGCCTGGAGCGTCCAGCACAGTGGCCTCCTCCTTCAAGTGGCGCCTACATGCCCAGCTCCCACGTGGGCCTTGAGGGCCCCAGTGACTCGGCCTTACTCGTCTGTGCTCATGAACTCAGCACAGTGCCCCAGAGCAAAAGCATGATAAGCCCACATTCTGTAATAGAATGTTCTAAAATTAATTCCACAAATACGCTGATACACATTCTGTATTAAACTCAGCATTTGAATATGCTGCTGTTCTTGAATATGCACCACCTTGGATGTACGACTTTGATCAAGATTCTCAGATTCTTTACTTCTCAGTTGTCTCCCAAACATGACAAAGAGCAGCTCCCAAGGTGGTCCTGAGGAGTAAATGAGAACTAAACCTACAGGAGGCCGTCGCCCGCGGAATCGTTTCAATAGCCAGCATAGGCTTCAATGCTTTCATTCATTTGGCCCTTTGTTGCTGAGGAAGAGATGGGGGTGGCAGGTGTTGGGACCTCATGAAACGTCACTGCCATTCAGTGACATGAACCTGAAGCCCCACTGCCCCGAAGCAGATCCCAGGCCTCACAGAGGGCAGAGCTAAGCGACATTCCCCATCTCTTATGACTGTGGCACCAGAATGCTAAGGCCAGGCATGTTACATCTGACAGTTCCTCTTGTCTTAAACATCGCCACAATAGCCCGTCTACCCTGATGTAACATAGACACCAACCTCGGACAAGGACCCCCCCGGGCAGAATGGAGAACCCTGGACCCTCCTGGCAGGAAGGTGTAGGGAGGACCCTGCCCTGGCTTCAGGAGGTGGTCCTTCCACCCGCTCCTTTCCTAACCACCTCTCCAAGCACATCCCAGCCCAGGCACCTTCTCACGTGCACACAAATGCTACTGTGCACAGAAGATTCCTGAGGCGTGTATAGACGCCGCATCTGGCTTGCTGAGTTAATTATCAGAATGAGAATAATGGAGCAGACAAAATGAGCTAACGCCACTCACCACGTCAGTGGTACGAGGAAAACAGAGCCCCTCGAAGTTCTGAATCGGACTCAAGTGAACCTATTTATCACTGTCTAATTAAATACCCCATTCCTTTGGAAAATAAATTTCCATAATTCTTTCCTCAATTAGACCAATAAACTGTTACTTAAGTGTCTTTCTCTTTGAAGTTTTTCTAACTCCTCACTCTCAGCTCTTAAAGCCACCTGCCCACATTCAGGAGCTTGGTGAGGCAGGGACAGAGATTTTAAATTCTCTGTGTCCTCTGTCCCCTTCCATCCTCCCCTGGCCCCCATCCGGATCTCATCCTCACCCTTTCTTCCCTCTCCTCAGTCCATCCCTGGCTGGGCCTGGCTGGGCCTGGCTGGGCCTGGCTGAAGAGCTCCAGAGGCCCTGGTGGAAAAAGGCCAGTGCAAGCCCCAGCTCCTCCACAGACCAGCAGGGTGGCCAGGGAGCACCGACTGGCGGAGCATGAGTCCCCACCAGGGAAGTGGGAGAATGCACTCAGGGCTGCTGTGAGAGCCCAGGGAGACCTCAGGTGAGAAACACCTAGAGTGCATTGCAAACCAAACGCAGGTTACAAACACCCACATTGTTCTTGGGACCAGCACGATGCTCTCCCTCACCCACTTCCCTCCCATCACCCTCAGGGAAGCCTGTGCTCTAAGGGAAAGCCATCAGCACTTGGTCCTCAGATCAGCAGACCTGGGCTCTAATCCCTGCTACATGCCATCATACCTGTCCTCACCTCTCTGAATCTTCTTTTCCTGTCTGCAAACCAGGAGTCCCAGTCACCCTCAGTTTTGCTGTGACACTAAAGTGCACACAAACTGCTAGCTTGGTGCCCCGAACACCCAGGCTGTGAAATGGCCCCATGACTAAGTCTGCGCTCCCTGAAAAGCAGACACTCATCGCACCTGAGTGCCCAGAGGAGGCAGGGTCAGCACCTGGACTTGTCTGCTGGAAGCATCCAGACCCTTGGCTGTCGACAGAGAAAGGCCAAGCAACCCGTATTTGATGAGAAGACTTTAATTGCTAACTTTGATGCATCTTTCCAATATCCTCAATCCCCTAATGAAGATGTGCACAAGATTAACAGATGCAATTAGAAAGAGAGGCTTTTGTTTCATTCTATACAGAATCAGCTTTATTGTGCTTATTTATAAAACCTTCCCATTTTCAAAGTCAAGGAACACAGAAAGGGAAACACCAAATGCCGGAGGACATCACAGGCAATTATCTTTGCAGGAAAATGAGGACAAATGCATGACATAAATTTCATTGCCCACTGAGTGGTCAACCTCCACAAGAAACAGAAAAATGTCCCAAGTTTGTGTTTACAAAACAAGTGCCCTTGTACGTTGCCTTCATAAACACTTTGTATTTATGACACAGAATTTTATCAGGGTGCCAGCAGCAAGGCAGGGGCCCAGGCCTAGGGGAAGTCCTCAGGGGAAACTGAGGCAGGGGCATGGTCCATGAGACCAGGGCCATCAGCTGTGAAAATGCCTGGCTACCAGCATGCTGGTACCTGTCACCCTCCCCAGCACTGTCAGGGCTGGCAAGGGCCTGGGACAGGCAGAGTCTGAGAACGCCTATCCTGGCAACCCGGGGCCGGCGGGGGCAGGCGGGCAGTGTGGGGAAGGTGGGCAGGGATGGACAGCCGGGAGAGCAGGGGTGGATAGAGGGCAGCCAGGGCTGGTGAGAATGGACAGGGGCAGGCAGGGGCGGGTGGAGGCGGGAGGGGCAAGCAGGCCTTTCTCGAACCGATATTCTGGAGCTTAAAGAAAAAAAAACCTACATCGTCTGCTGAATATTTTCATGCAATTCATACAATAAGAGCATTAAAAATAAGCAGTGGGAATTATTTTGACTTTCAAGAAGGCCTCTTAAAAGGCGACTGAGATGAGCGCGTCCTCGCGGGAGGTTAACAGTAAGATCTTCCATATATTAAACACTGATGAAGCATTAGGAATGAATCGTAATTCTCAGTTCTCTATTGGAAACACGTTAACTGTGCAGAGTTTGAAAAAATCAGAGGAGGTGTTTCTTCCCTGCGATCATTAGAAACCGGCCACCGCCACCAGCAGCTTGCGACAGTTTGTCAGCCACGACAAAACAGAGTGGCAGCGGCTTCCCAAGTGACCTCAGGGCACTGCACAGCAGTGAGAGGACACCTGGCACCCCCGCACCATGCGGGCTGTGCGGACACCGTGCGGGCTGTGCGGGCACCTTGTGTGCTGTGCGGGCACCGTGCGGGCTGTGCGGGCACCGTGTGTGCTGTGCGGGCGCCGAGCGGGCTGTGCGGGCACCGTGTGTGCTGTGCGGGCACCGTGTGTGCTGTGCGGGCTGTGCGGGCTGGACGAGCTGCGCGGGCTGTGAGGGTAAAGAACAATGAGGGCAATTTCATGTTATGTGTATTTTACCACCACTTAATTAATTGATTTTTGATTTTTTTAAAAAAAAAAAAAAAGGGAATTTGGGGCCGGACGCCGTGGCTCTCCCAGTACTTCGGGAGGCCGAGGTAGGTGCATTGCCCTAGGTCAGGAGTTCCAGACCAACCTGGGCAAAACAGTGAAACCCTGTCTCTAATAAAAATACAAAAATTAGCCGAGTGTGGTGGGTGCCTGTAATCCCAGCTACCCAGGAGGCTGAGACAGGACAATCGCTTGAACCCGGGAGGTGGAGGTTGCAGTGAGCTGAGATTGCACCACTGCCCTCCAGCCTGGATGGCAAAGCAAGACTCCAACTCAAAAAAAAAAAAAAAAAACCAGATTTGGTTTTGTTGCGGGGTTCTGGGGGTTTTCTGAGACAGGGTCTCACTCTGCCTCCCAGGCTGAAGTGTAGTGGTGCAATCACGGCTCACTGCAGCCCCAACCTCCCAGGTTCAAGTCATCCTCCCACCTCAGCCTCCTGAGGAGCTGGGACCACACCCAGCTAATTTTTATTTGTTTTTTTTAGAGGCGGGATCTCATTATGTTGTCCAGACTGGTCTTAAACTTCTGGGCTCAAGTAATTCACTCACCTTGGCCTCCCAAAGTGCTGGAATTACAGTCATGAGCAATCACACCCAGCTAAAAAAGATTTGGAAGCAGCCACAGTCAAGCTGAGCCTCCTTACTGCCTCACTATCTCCTTTCACCTCACCAGTTCCCCTCTCATCTCCTTAAATCCACCCTCACCTCCCCAGATCCACTCTCACTTCCACAGATGCCTCCTCACCTCCTCAGATCCATCCTCTCCTCCTCAAATTCACCCTCACCTCCCCAGATCTTCTGATACCTCCTAAGATCCCCCTCACCTCCTAAGATTCCCCCTCACCTCCTCAGATCCCTCCTCACCTCCTCAGATCACCCCTCACATCATCAGATCCCCCCTCACCTCCTTAGATCTCTCCTCACTTCTTCAGATCCCCCCTCACCTCCCCAGATCCCTCCTCACCTCCTCAGATCCCCCCTCAGCTCCCCTGATCCCTCCTTACCTCCTAAGATCCCTCCTCACCTCCTCAGATCCCCCCTCAGCTCCCCTGATCCCTCCTCACCTCCTAAGATCCCTCCTCACCTCCTCAGATCCCCCCTCAGCTCCCCTGATCCCTCCTCACCTCCTAAGATCCCTCCTCACCTCCTCAGATCCCCCCTCAGCTCCCCTGATCCCTCCTCACCTCCTCAGATCCCTCCTCACCTCCTCAGATCCCTCCCCGCCTTCACATCCCCCCTCAGCTCCCCAAATCTCCCCTCACTTTCTCAGATCCCTCCTCACCTCCTCAGGTCCCTCCTCATCTCCATTTCCCCCTCTTCCCCAACTAGGTGACCCACTGGGCCTGTCTTACCCAGGACTTCCTTGGCTTGAGGACTAACATTCCCATATCCCAGGCACTTCTTCAGTCTTGGCACACTGGGACAGCAGGTCACTCTATTCACTGGGCCTCCTTCCTCAGAACTGGTCATCACCCCATGGACTCCTCTCCACATGTCCCCCAGGCCTGAGGCAACAACACGTTACAGTCCGTATCACAGCCACTGCCCTTGGCTCACATTCGGCCTCCCTCTGGGCTGCTCCTGGAGCCTCTGCCCTCCCCTCCCCATGGTACTGGTGTTCCCGGATAAGAAAAGACAACCTGAGTCTCCCCAGCCATGGAGGCCCTGCCTCCTTCCCCCCGGGTCCTCACCATGTGCCCCGTCCACTGACCAGAGCCAGCTCATGAAGGACCTTGAGGCCTCCGCGGACATCCACGGGCTGCTGTGCAAACTCCCAGCTCAGCCCAGGGGCTCCCCACGGTTCTGTCCTGGGCCAGGCCCCCTTGTCCTCTGAGCCCAGGCTAGGGACGGAAGCCGAGCAGGACGTCTCCCTCCTGCAGACCAGGCCTCCTCAGACAGTGGGTTCCAGTGGGAAAGCTGGCTCAGGCCCAGAAACATGGCCAGGGACTGTGACCGTGTCCTGGGGGTGACCCCCAGCCTCCTTGTTTCTCGTGGCCATAGAGACTAAGCAATGCCCAGCAGACGGCCCGCTCTCTCCTGGGGCCACGTGTCCCCCTTTCAACTCTCCCCACAGTGCCCCACGGGTCAGGGCCTCGCTGCCACACATTGCAAAACCGTGTCCTTTCTCTGTGCACTTATCACAGTGACATCCTGCCCCGCCCACCCCAAATGGTGAGCCCTGCTCGGTGGCACCGCTTTGGCCTGCAGAGGCCAGCACTGGGCTTCCAAGGGGAGCTGGAGCCGTCACCAGCAGGCTCCCCCCAGAGCATACACGTGGCCTCATGTGGACACCCACATCTCTGAGCCTCTGGCCCCCTCCTCTCTGGACCCTCTGGTGCTTCTTCACTCAGCCAGGCCATCGCCCCTGAGCCTGCAGGAGCCCTCCAAGCACTGGGGCCTGCCAGGGCACGGACCCCATACCCCGAAGCTCCCAGAGCAACAGATTCTCTTCTCCCACCTTCCCATATGCCACCCCCAGGTTCCAGTCCCATGCGGCCTCTCCCAGCTCCTGGCAGCACAAGCTGGCTGGTCCTGCAGTGCCCACGGGGTACAGGGCCCCTGGGGGCTCAGGAGGGGAGGGGAGGCCAAACTCTTGAGGGAGGCTGAGCTGCCCTGGAGGCTGGGCGTCCACGTGTGGTTTTCAACAAGGAGAGTGCTAGCTTTAAATGGAGGGTGGGGACAGAGAATCAGAGGATTCAAGAGTTGTCCCTATGCCGTAGGTGGGGGTCCTCTTGTTTCCCCTGACCTTGTGACTATGCGCCTGCCTGGGCTGAGAACTCAGGCTCACCCAGTGCTCTGCATAATCTGAGGCTTGGGCCAGGCCTCACCCTCGTTGCCCTCACTGCTTGGGGCAGTCTTTCAGGAGAAGGAGGGTCTTCAGTGGTCAGAGGAAGGGGCCGGCCAGGGCCACCTGGAGACCATGGAGTCACACCCATCCCTCCAGTGCTCCAGGAGCCCCTGTGGCTCAGTGCTAATGCTCACCACCCTCCACCTTCACCATCCTTCTCCTGGGTGTCACCGGTCCCAGGAGCTGTCGCTCCACTTTCCTATTATTGCTGCATCCCGACACCAGAAACAGCCTCGGTTCCACATTAAGGGCAACTGAAAGCAGAAATCTGTTGGAATGGGGTGAAGGGATCTATAGGGAGTGTAAATACATGAGTTAGCATCTCAGCCAGCCATCCTGAGATACACAAATACCTTCAAACCCAAACTCTCTCTAGGTACAAAGGAAGTAAAATGTGATCGCAGCAGAGCGTCCCTGCTTTCCACCTTCAGGGACTCCTTCTAAGTCCCCCTGGGCATGGGTGGGGTTTTTATAAAGCTCTAAAGTCTCCCTTCGAAGTGAAGTTGAGGCTACAAACCAGTGCCTTTCATAAGCCAAGCTTTAAGACCTGAAGCGACCATCTGTTTTGTTTGTTTGTTTGTTTGTTTGTTTGAGAGTCTCACTCTGTCTCCCAGGCTGAAGTGCAATGGCACAATCTCGGCTCACTGCAACCTCCGCCTTCCGGGTTCAAGTGATTCTCCTGCGTCAGGCTCCTGAGTAGCTGGGATTACAGACGCTTGCCACCGCACCCAGCTAATTTTTGTATTTTTAGTAGAGACAGGATTTCGCCATGTTGGCCAGGCTGGTCTCAAACTCCTGACCTCAGGTGATCCACCTGCCTCGGCCTCCCAAAGTACTGGGATTACAGGTGTGAGCCACCACGCCCAGCCCACCATCTGCTTTTGATGCAGTCTTTCAGGAGAAGGAGGGCCTTCAGTGGTCAGAGGAAGGGGCCGGACAGGGCCACCTGGAGACCATGGAGTCACACCCATCCCGGAACCTGGTCCTGGGGCAGCAGCACCTGGTTGCAGCCTGGGCTTCTAGGAACTCATGATTAAAAGCTAAATGATGTTTTAGAAGTAATAAGGTTTTTTTTTATTGTTGTTTGTTTGTTTGTTTCTTTGAGACAGCGTCTCGCTCTGTTGCCCAGGCTGCAGGCTGGAGTGCAGTGGCGAGATCTTGGCTCACTGCAAGCTCTGCCTCCCGGGTTCACGCCACTCTCCTGCCT